>NC_039359.1:5689839-6012839 GCF_003573695.1 Papaver somniferum
ACGGGATTGTTTCCTGCGGTCGAGAATTTGGATCTTGGTTACAACAAACCTCTTTGTTCCGCATTTTCCAAGAGATATTACGGGGAAAAAAATACTTTTCATCTTCCGTTTGGCGAAATGACAATGACTCCAAATGATGCGAAGTTCATTTCCGGGCTAAGCATAGAGGGTAAAGCCGTGAAGCACAAAGGGTACGCGCAAGAGCTTCAGTGGGACAAGATTTACGCGTTCACCAAGGAAGTGTTCCAATGGGATGAAGCGATGACCAAGTCAGAAATGCTAGTAGGCAAATATAAGCAGAGGATATTCCATCTCTCGAAGTTGAGGGCACTCTTCAGTGGAACAAAGAAACTTCGTGCTGAGGGAAAAGAGGTGACCAAGGAACGTATCTTCGCCATGACCAATGCGTATGTCCTCTATGTTCTAGGATATGTTATCTTTCCCGACGTTTCCGGTGCCCGTGTGAACGCCAACTTTATTCAGCTGTTGCAACCATTTGATGAGATTCACAAATACTCTTGGGGCACGCACATCTTTGCACACTCGTTGAACGAGTTGAGAAAAACTTCTAGGGCTGACAGGAACCAAATCAGATGGAATATGGCTTTTCTGCAGGCGTGGATATATTTGCACTTCCCAATATTTGCTGCAAGGGCTTTTGAGAACAAGGAATGAGACGGTAACTCTTATGGATACATGTACACCTACAAGAGTAAGGAAAAGTCCCAAGATGAGGTTTATCTGAAGTTGAGACGCCAGTTGGACAACTTGACGACGAAAGATGTTGTCTTTGACCCTTACAAGGGGGGTTTGGCCAAAGGAAAAGGAAAGATGGTTGGGTGCGAAGAGCAGAATAGTTATTTTGGACTGTTATTTCACCCAAGAGGATATGTAATGTACAACCCGACGAGAGTCGCAAGACAATGCGGATACATACAAACAATCCCATAGGAGCACAAGAAGTTTAAAATTGATGAGAAAATAACCAAGTCATATGATAATGATATTGAAATTGTTCACGACCCTTTACCATCATGTAAATATTGGGATAAGAGAGAGTATAACGGATATTCTATGGATGGTAGATTAAAAACAGATGATGAGGCAATTCCGGGTTACATGCCATGGCATCCCAATATTTAGCATACTCGAGTGATACGAGTAGATGAGAGGCCCCGGATAGAAGACAAAGATACAACTCTCGAATTCCTGGTGCATATTATTTCTCAATTACGGTTTTGTTAATTGTTTTAACATTATTTTTTTATATGTTTGTTGTTTCTCAAATGGAAACAGAGAAGACGAGTCAGACACTTGATAACCCAGGCACATATAGCTATCAGGGGAGGGTAAAATGTTAAGGCCAATGAAAAGCTGATTGATGAATTGAACAGTCTCGAAGATGTGGAAGCGGGTGCAAAGTTTGGGAAACGGTGGAGGAGGAGGAGCTAAAGATAAAAAGGAAGAGATCCAAAGTTTGGAAAAGTATTATGAAGGTGCATCGAGCAGCGCCCAACATGCTAAACGAGGACGAGGTGGACGTGGTCGTGGTCGGGATATTGATGAATAAATGGTTTCAAACTTATTCCTTTAACTATGGATAATTATGGTCTCAAAACTTATCTCTTAAACTTATTGTCGAATTATGTTTGGTTATATCCTAGTTTATGAATGACTGAATCTGGTTTCTTTTGAAAATTGTTTGTGTGTGTCTAAGACGCGACAAAAGAACCAACTACAATGTGTGTGTGCAAAAAATGCATGACTCTGGAAGTTTTTTCTGCCACAATCGGTTTACATTTACTTGTAAAAAATCCGATTCTGGCATTTCACCAGGGGTACAATTTCAGAGTCGGGTTTTGAATGCGCACCACATAGACCGATTGCGGAAATTTTTTTCACCTGGTTTTTAAGTATTCAGAATCCGTTTATACTGATAATTTTAAAGTCTGTTTCTGACATAACAAAAAATCCGGAGTTTAGGAATCGGTTTATGTGGGCATCACATGTAATCCGATTCTTGTGAAGAAAAGTGACAATGTTCCTTTATCTTTTTTTTGACGAGAATCGTGTTGCAAGTGACATATTAAAGACCGATTAATGAGAGGCAGATTTTCACAACCTTCATAATCGGTCTATGTTGGCATCACATGTAATCCGATTCTTGTAAGGAAAAGTGGCAGTTCTTATGTAACTTTTTTTTTGCCTAGAATCGAATTACATGTGCAATATTAAAATCCGATTATTGAGAGGCACATTTTATATGATTTTGCAAGGACGCAATCGGACTATGTGGACATACCTAAACTCCGATTGTTTGAATTGAATTTGAGAAAAATAGACGTTGATTCCTTATCTATATAAGGACAACCTCTTTGAGCCACTCCCATATCATATACCTAGCCTGGAAAATGGAATGGGAAACATATGAAGATGTGTGTCTCGTTAAATCATTTGCTAATACGTTCCGTGAACGTCCGAATGAAATCTATTCAATTTTTTGGAAGAGAGTTAAAGAGTTCTTTTGCGGGCGTACAGGGAATCCCAATAACCGCAAATAGAGAGACTTGGCATTTCGATTCAACTACATAAAAAGTGCAATGTGAGAGTATGTTAAAGTTGGAAATATGGTGTACCAATATCATCCACAAGCTGAGCAATCCGATAATATGTATACTTATGTCATATTTCAAAGTTCGCATACTAACATTTAAGAATTCATTGAATTTCAGCTGGAACGTTTCAATGGGCTATGGAGAATTCGTAATAGGAAAACTAAGTTCATTCACTACAAAGAATATACGATGTTGTACCGACGTGCTCGGAGGTTCATTGATGAACACTTGATGTGTCAAATTCTAGAATTCCCATACTGAATTGTCCTATATATGTAATGCGCTAATTTCCTAAACTATGTAATGAATATTTTGTTTCTGAAATTAAGGTATAATCGGATTATGTGGGACTATATAAACTCCGATTCCAGCAATCGTTTTATTTTGGTATTCGAAAAACCCGATTCTGGGTTTACTTCGTCCTTTTAAAAACTCAACCCAAAATCGGTTAACAGCTGCACTAACATAAACCGATTCTGGATCGAGTTTTGGAAAAAAAAAATTAATTTTTTTTCAAGTTTTGATGATAAATTAATGGTAGTTTATTTCAAGGTTAACTTGATTAAACATCATTTAATCACCCAAATTAGCACTAATCAATCAAGGGTAGTTTTTCCATTTAGTAAAATAATTGGATAAGGGGTTATCCATTTTACTTAAAATTATTCTTTTTTGTCTTGTAGTCGTAGGCCCAAATTAATCACAGTAGGTCCCAATTCAGCCAGATTTTTGATTACTGACTTTCCAAAAAACCGTGAAGTCAGAAACATACCAATACATATTATGCCAAGATAAGCCCAACGTGAGATAAAATAATATAAAAAAGCTAATGAGAGGTTAAAGAGAAAGTCCTCTGGAACAAATTCAAAATGCCATTTGAGTATCCACATGGATGGACAGACCCATTTTTGGACAATGGTAAAAATTGGTGATTGGCCTAGATTTAATTGATTCGTTCAGTTCTAGCCGAGCGGTATAGCCGACCAGCGTCTCAACTTGAGTTGTTCGGCCAAGTCTTGGTCGATAATGGTGTAGATGGGGAAAAAAGACTTGCTGGTTTTTACGGGATTGAGGAGACGACCGTGAGGAGGAGACTCCTTGAACCGAGCGAAACGTTTAACCTCACACAGATGCACTGCAAGAAGGGAGTACTTTAAGTTCAAGAGATCAATCTGTAGGACTCCGACCTAAAGCAAGACAATGGACGTTCCAGAGTCAATTCGGTCACAAGAGAGGATGGGCTGATCTGTAGGAGAGAAGCTGAGAAATGTGTGAGATCAATGGTGATCGAGATTGTAGGTGTGTTGTGTATTCTGCGTAAGAAAGTTCTGAATGATTGAATTTTACTCAGTTGAGAGTGGTCGCTCAGACGATGAGTTCTTGTAGACGAAAGATTGTCTGTGTGAACTTGTTGAGAAATTCTTCTCTTTTTTCAATCAGGATTCAGAGACTTATATATTGCTGAATTGAAAACACCATGATCCCGTGAAGTATGACAGTTGCGGGAGTCAAAGAGTGGGGAAGTGGAAAATCGTGTTGAAACCAGTTTCTCATCGTTCGAAGACTTGGTTAACTTTCCACCCACTACTTTGCTAACTCCTCCAACTGATTGCACGACTTGCTCACATTCTCATCGTGTGTATGAACACACGTGCCGTAGACCGCCAAACCAAAACCCTAGTTAATATCCCCCTATGTGACACGATTGATGTCTTGTGAATGTGGAGTCTGCAAGGCAGACATGTATTTAGTTAGTTAGTTGCTGACTTTATGGGACGATGAGTCCTTTTATTGCTGAGTTGTATATAATTTGCAAATATTCTGAGACTCATGAATTGAACATGTCTGTTGAGACGAAGATATAATTACGTTGATTGTTAAGGTGAGCAAATGTTGCTCGTTTGATAAACTGTTGAACATTAATAGTCAGTATTCATGGACTGAGCAAGTATTGCTCATATGATCACTTATTAAATATTGATAGTCGAACCAATATTCATGGACTGAGCAAATGTTTTTCATCTGAGCAAATATTGATAGTTGAACCAATATTCATGGACTGAGAAAATGTTGCTCATCTGAGCAAATATTGATAGTTGAACCAATATTCATGAACTGAGAAAATGTTGCTCATCTGAGCAAATATTGATAGTTGAACCAATATTCATGGACTGAGCAAATGTTGCTCATCTGAGCAAATATTGATAGTTGAACCAATATTCATGGTATGAGAAAATATTGCTCGTATGGGCAAATGTTGCTTATATGAGCAAATGCTGCTCACATGAGTTATTGAATATTGGAAGCTGAGCCAATATTCATGATTTGAAAAAATATTGCTCTTATGAGTAAATGTTGCTCGTTTAATGAATTGTTGACATTGTCGAATATTGATAGTTGAACTAATATTCTTTTAATTAAGCAAATATTGCTCGTTTGAGCAAACGTCAATTTAAGATGCTGACATATGAGCCGAGCATAATTATTAAAGTGTTGATCAAGGGATCAACGTAAGATTATTAGTGTTTGAATCTGCTCAAAATTATGTTTTGCAGAGCTCTGGATTCGAAACCCTAATTTTGGTCAATTACCGAATTGATGATTTATTGAAAATCATTCATGAAAATGAAGTAGGGAGCGCTACAAGGGATGATGAACCGACCATATAGCACCCAGATGCTCAAGTGAGCAAAATACCAAAGTCTCTTGAAGATCAGTTGGTGAAAGGATTTTTAAATGCTGGTTTAATCATTTTTCAAATAGTGCTCGTGTGAGCGTCAGGTAGTAAAACCTGATTATGGAGAGATGAGGGACCGACCAAAGGATCATGAGATCGGCCCTTGGTGGTCATGGGACCAACTGATGGTCGTTATAACAAACTCCCAGCTGTTTGGGAAGAGTTTGGACCCAGTATGAGCAATTGATCAAATTAAGACAAAATTATTAAAACACGTGGGACCGGCTATTTGCAAGCCTCAGGGACGGCCTTGGTCGGTCAAGGAGACATGCCCGCATCACCATAATGTCCGTGTCTCAGTCCTGAGAGTTTCGATATTTTCCGGTGTGCGTTTGAGCAACATTTTGAGAAAATATGAAGAAATCAGGGATTTTGCTGAAACCGTGAAACTTCATGAGATGAAGGAATAAAATTATAAAATAATGAAGGAATCATAAGGTGTGGGACCGGCTAGGCCAAGGCATGGCCGGCTGGCCAAGGAGCCGGTCCCAAGGCATTTTTTCCTAATTTATAATATTTTCATGATTTTAGGGAAATATCATAAAAATCAAGAAGTTTGTTGAAACCAAGGAATTTGTTGAAATTAAGGAGTTTCCATGAGATGAAGGAATCATAAAAAATAATAATGATAAAATAAGGGGCGTGTGGGACCGGCTAGGTCATGACCGGCCGTCTATGGCCCGGTCCCATGGGTTTTCCTAATTATATATTATTTTTCATGAACTTGAGTGAAATTTCATGAATCCAAGGAGTTTGCTGAAACTAGGAAATTTCCTTGAAGTGAAAGAGTTTTCCTGGGATGAGGAAACAAATAATATTAAAATAATAAGACATGGGCGTGTAGGACCGGCCATGGCTGGAGCATGGCCGGCCGAGATCCCGGGTTCCATGCGTTTTCTCCCTAATTTATAATAATATTTCATGAATTGAGGGAAATATCATGAAATCAGGGAATTTTAATGTGATGGGGGAAATAATAAAATAATAAGGAGTCATGAGGTGTGGGACCGGACACGGCTAGGGCATGGCCGGCCGGCTAGTGGACCTGGTCCCGCGACAACTTTCCTATATTTTATTATTTCTTTGATACGAGGAAACACCATGAGACTGGGTAGTTTCCTTGAGACGAAGGAGATTTTCTCAAATGAAGGGATTTTCATGAGGTCAGGGAAAATAATAAAAATATGATAAAATATAAAAATGGACATGGGACTGGCACAACACGACCGGTTGGCCGGTGGGCCCAGTGCCAGCACCTTGATTAATATTTTATTATTTATTATTTTCTTCCTACTTTGCATAGGTTAATTGTTACTTCGTGTTTTAGAATGCTCGTTTGTGCATTCAGGTGCTCGTTTGTGCATTATTGTTGAGTACACTTGCACCATTTTGGTCAGGGCTTACTCGAGAACTGCTCAGATGCCCACACGTTGAATACTTATCACTAACCCGTGGAATTCTGCTGGGAAGAACCACAAATTGAAGTGACGAAATATGACGAAGAATCATAGAATATTGCTGAATATTCAGTTAACGATTAGAGATAATTAATTAATGGCTCTATACTAGCAGGCATGCTGTCTAGGAGCATTAATTATCTGAGAGTTGAGAGATATGAGCTTGTTGAAACGTCATATCTCTTTCATATAGTCAGGGAAAACCTTGTTGCATCCTGAAGACGTTATTGCTCTATACTAGCAGGAAAGCTATCTAGGAGCCGTCCAATCATTAAGATTCTATACACATGTCTTTTATATAGTCATGGAAACCATTGTTACATCCTGAAGACGTTATCGCTCTATATTAGCAGGCAATCTGTCTAGGAGCCGTCCAATCGTTCGATTCTATATAAAAGTGATTACTGATATTGCTCAGTATTTATGAGATGTGTCATTGCCTCAGCTGAGAGACTACACATCTACATATACTATGAGAGACAGCCTTATCAGTCATATATTTCTTGGCATGAGCTTTCTGATCGATGTCGTACGCGTCAAAAATAAATTACTTTCCCACTACTCAAAATATAAAATATAGCAAGGGAAAGAAAGGATCGTTCCCACAGAGAGGACTAAGGTTGTCAAATTGATTCGGTTTCCTATAAATACCAATGGGGGATTTTCTGATTTTTTAAAAGTAAACTAAAATAAAAGCAAATAAAGCAAACAAATTAAGATGTAAAGATATTGGTTAAGGATTCATCTTCATTTACAAACATGCTTTTTAACAATAACTAGAATCGATATTTAATCTATTGAACAAAACTCATGCTTGGAAATCCAATTTATTCTTTAACCAATGATAAAATTCTAGCTCATGTTTTTGGATTTCATAACAAGAATGAAAAGAAGAGTTTCCATGTCTAAACCCTAGAACAAAATTAGAAGAAGAGATATCCCCCAAAACACGGCGAACTGAAGCAAGGCTCCCAATAACTCTACTCAGCTCATATCAATTTCGCCATCTTCACAGCACAACCTCAACTGCACATTCATCTATTTTCGCTCCCTTGTTCAGCACCTTCAACTCATTCCACCAGCAACAGCAGCAACCTCGATCACTCCACAGCTCCATGAACCCATGAAATCCTTGGTAGCAACACGTCCTCCTCTCTTGTCTCAGTTGCATAACACTATATTGATTCCACCAGGCCTGTAGTTCACATTATTCACAACCATTGTGCGGCTTTAATCACCAACACACCCATTAATACAGTCCCAACTCCAACCTGCAACCACCTGAATTCATTCCATACAAAACTGCAGCTGCAACTCTTGCAAGTTCAGCTCAACACCAGCTCACAGAACCATATCTGGCATCAAACATATATTCAATACAAAGTCAACCACCAACAAGAAAAACAACACCATATGAGCTGCAGCTCAGTTCGCAACCAAACATTCTCAACTTGGCAGTTGCAACCCCTGCAACTCTTTCCTTGGACCAACAACAACAATTTCATACCCTTCATTCTTCACATGTATCTTCATTCCGACTAGCCACCAGTTAGCTTCATTGCTTGCTTCTGCAACATCAACACTTCCATAGCATATCCCAGCTCACATGCCTAACTGCAACTTCAGTTCACATCCACAATTGCAAATGCCACACACAATCCCTGGAATCTGTAATGCTTAGCACTTGCACCTACACTACTTTCTCAGTTTCATCTCAAAGCTAACCCATTACTTTCAGCTCTGTAAGCTCAACCACCAACTTCTCAGTTGCAACCACATCTTCTGAGTCACAATTCCACCAAATCCATGTATACACTCAAACAATGAAATAGACCCATCTCTTCTTGTTCCTCTTGTAGCCTTAGCAACTAGCAGAACCAGCTTCAGACACTTCTAATTCTTCTTAACGGCACCAACACTGCCTCATTCTTCCTAACTGTGAACAACATCAATTGCAGTTAGATTCCATTTCAAACACCACTGACCCATGAATTCTTAACCACCACCAATAGTTCCTCTACACCCATCTGTATCTGTACCACCATCTTCACTGCCATACTTCCGATCTCAGTAAACTTGAATCACTGCACCAATTCAGTCCAACTCCAAAACCCATCTCCATCTCATCCTGGTACTGAAATTCTCATCTCTTGATTGAACCAACCAAACCCTTCTTAACCTAAATTACCAGCACAACCATCTTCCACCTTCTCAGATTTCTCAATGATAATCATCAATAAATCAACATATACATCTTTTTCTTCTTGATTTTTCTCAGCAACATCAACAATTCTCCTTCTATTTCAGAAACCACCTCAAACCCATCAAGAACTAATTAACAGAATCCACCATCTTCTAATTAACACCAGCAACATCTGCTTCACTCATTTCTCAATTTCAATCTGATTTCTCTTGGTGGTAACAGCAGCAACTGCTACTTTTATTCTCTCGTCTCTGAATTGTAGACGGAATTGATTGAGAAGAGAAAACACTTCTCTTGCTTTTAGGGCTTGGTAATGATTAAAATTACTCAAGACACCCACTCTCCAGATAAGGGCTACCCATTTCTTACATAGCTTGTCGGTTCTAAAGAACGGACAACCTATTTTGTTTTCTTACTCAATTGTCAGTTGCGGAGAACTGACAGCTCATTCTTCGCCTGTGACTTGACCTTTTTGCTCTTTACGCTCCAAATGGACGTTTTCTCCTTCTTTTGATCCAAGTGACTCCATTGCACCTAATAAACTCAAAAGTAAACATAAAATACATAATTTACAATAAAAGTAGCAAAGAAAGCATAAATACTAGATATAAAATTAGGTGTTTTAAACACCTATCAAATTCCCCCGCACTTAGACTTTGCTAGTCCTCGAGCAAATCAAACAAAATAATTCTAAGACATACATACAACTCCGTGTCGCCGAGGATACGGTTACTCTTAGCATGAATAACAGGCCTTTGAACCCCTAGGTATCCCTAGTGGACGAGTTATAGTCTCGTGAGGGCTTACGAGAGATATAGCCACAAAACCTACTCCAACTTCAAAGCGTTCCAGCTTCCCAAGCATCCAAAGAGCTATGAGGACATAGAGTTTCTGCATGCTAGTAATAAGAAGTTATAAATACCAAAGAACATATTCATTCTTAAATCTTGAGTGAGAAATAACCACACCATAATGAGAGAATGCATGTTTGAGAACGATCAATAAGCATTTCGCCTCGACTTCTGCCTCACTTAAAAGGATTTTATGATAATTGCACTCAATAAGACGACCTTTTTATGGGTCTCACATGTGTGTAGGTAGGAATGAAGAGAGAATCCTACACACGTTGAATGGTGAGAAGGAAACCTTCCGATTTATTTCTGGAGACTCCACAAAATCGTGGAAAACAATAATATTTCTGATGATCTCTAAGAAAGGAAATCAACCATTATTATTAAAAATAGAGGATGAGAGTACTTACCACCTTCACATCTGATTGCAATGACGAAAGCACCACTCTCACAACATCCAATAGAAACGTAGTCTTCAACTCGTCTTCTCCATCTTGGTCTTCGTCTTCGGTCTTCAACTGTTGATGATAAACTCTTGAACTTCATAAAACTTTGACAATTTGTAACTCGTTCTCTTCAATTCCTTGTTTCTTGTAAACTTCTTCATAGATTTTTCTTGTTCCCCATGGATTTATTAAATTAATACAAAAACAAATACAAACCAAAATAATTCAAAGAATTTCTCTTGTCTTTTTTTTTTCATTTCATTTTTTTTTTTTTTGTTGTTGTTGTTGTAAAGAGAAATAACTAGAAACTGAAAATAAAATAAACAACGAAATTGTTATAGCCATGGAATAAATACTTTACCGCTTGCTTCTTCACAACTTGTATTGTCTTCGTATCATAAACTTCAATATAATTCTCATCTTTTGATTTTCTTCGCCCTTGTAAATAAGTCTTCAACTTGAATATATAATTTTGCTCCTTATGTGTAAGTCTTCAACATGTAAATAAAAATATTCTCATTGTATGTTGCTTTACTTGGATATGAAATTGCGCTCTTCCTTGTATTGTTGCTTGTAAACCTCAAACGTATTCAACTTTCTTTGTAGATTTTGATGTCTCTCCCTTGTTGATGATGGTTGTGTTTCAATGGACCTATTGTTGGGGAGAGAGAGTGTGATGCTAACTGCAAATCAAACTACAAGAAAGTGGTTTTCGTCTATATACGTCACCCTCATGATTGACAAAATTAGCACTCAAGAGATCAAAATAGTGCTTCTATTGGTGGGAGGTTGGGTAGCTCACCATTCTACCCGGAATTAATGAAAGGTGACACACACTCGAAAGAAATCTCTTTAGTCAACTACACAAAAAATTTTTTTTTGGTATGGTGCCTCAGTTGATATGAAAATAGGTAGTCTCCATTAATGATTAATCAGCAACTCTAATAATGTGTTTCTCCCTGCACCTCATTTGCATCACCAGCATGGTTAAATCCATTATTTAACACTCCAATTCGTAAGAAATCTGAATGTAGTTCCCTAACACTTCCAAATTCAGTTATGTCGGTCAGAATCTCTATGTAAGCATACCTAGAAGTATGCTAGTGACTGTAAAATCTTTAAAAGTTTGAGGTTTTATGCAAATAAATACAACATTTTGAAAAATATAGGAAAAAATCTAAAAACTCTATATGCAAAATACTCCCCCACACTTAAACTTCACATTGTCCTCAATGTGCAAAACTGAAAATTCTGAATTCTGACGTATCAGCAGATTAAATGCAAAAACTGTACAAATTGGTAAGGAATTTGGAAAAAGTTCATTTCACAAAAGTTGTTCAACTACTTGTTTTCTACCTAGTGTAAAATGGGAACAGTGTTTCGACAAACGGTCTGACAGTTATGGTCTCTGAACCAAACTACGTGCAGTCTGAATTTTTCTGACGAAAAGGGATTCGTCAAATTTTTCTTCTAAAATAGATTCCGAACTCTACGAAATTAAACATGGGGATGAAAATATGATATGAAAACAATAAAAACAAAAAATAAAGGGGATTAAGATGCAAAACCTATGGGTTGCCTCCCATTCAGCGCTTGGTTTAAAGTCGTTAGCCCGACTTGCAAGACGAATTCTTCATACACCAATAATCAGAAAAGATGGGGATCCAACCATAGCACCTGTTTTGAAAACACTAGATTCGCACAAATATTAGTAATATAAAACAGAAACAAATCTATCGACCGAAAGAAGTTTCCCCCACACTTATTCTTGTCCACACTTGGAAGTGGATATAAAATATAAAATTCGGGAACTTCCACGGTTTCTTGTTCACAAACCTGCATAGTATGAGAATCAAATGTTTCCAGTGGAGGATATCGATAAACAAAATCATTCAACAATGTTTTCGAAGCATATACATACAAACCAATACGAGATAAAGGAGAAGAAATAATATGCAAAGGGCTAGACAAACCTTGCACAATCTCTTGTATTACGGAATCATCTTCATCCTTGAAAAACTCAAGTGAGTTATTTACCTCTTTTATATCATGGTCCTCTATCAAACCTTGCAACCATTCTTCATCTGTTTGTGCCTTAACCAAAATCTCGGCATCAACATCTTCATTACAATCCTTTGCAAGCTCAATCGGGTCTTCCACAATATTGGTCATATCGCGTTCATTCTCAACATACTCCTCTTTGTTGTAAGGCACATACTCTTTTGTGGATCCAAATTTTATTATAAGAAACTTTTTTAGAACACTCAAAAATGCATCATCCTCAAGCTCCACCATTTGAATAGGCTCTTAATCATTATTAAGATCAATGCTTGAGTAATCTACACAAGTGTCATCATATTCCTTTTCGTCTTCATCTTGATCCCAAAAATATTCCATTGTACACTCCTTTTTGTTGTCACCATGAGTTGTTTCAAGCAATGTATTATAATCACCATCACTTTCATAGTTAACATAAGATTGGTCCTCGCTGAATTTAGTGTTGATAATATCGAACTCATTCTTTTGAATAGGTGAATGATCATTATTAAGATCAAGAGTTGATTTAGCTACACAATTATCAACGAAAGTGCCCAAGGATTGGCCTTTTTCAACATTAGCATCAATCAAATATTCATCACAAACCACATGCACATTAGGATAGCTATTTCCTTGAAAACAAAGTTCTTCTTCATACCTTTCTTCCTTATATTGATCAATATCTCTTCGTAAGTTAGCCATACCTTCACGAAGTTCTTGGAGTTGCTCGTCTCTAGCCTCTTTAACTTTTTGAAATTCTTGTTGTACAAAGTTGGAAAATTTGTCCAACGAGATAGAGACTTGTTGTTCACGAGCATAAGAATCCTCCCAACCCTGTGGTTGTTCACACACATACCTGCCATAAGGTTGTTGAGGAAAACCATAAGGTTCCATGCAATATTGGTCATAACCAATGAATTGGTTTTGATTATACCCCTGGAATTGGTAGTTGTCATATTGTTGAGGTTGTTGAAAACCGTATGCATTCATGTAGTATGCTCCTTCCATGAGAAACAAGTACCTGAAATAAGATTCTCAAACCAAGGTTAAAAACCAGAAAATAAAAACAAAAACAAAAACTAAACTAAAAACAAAAATAAGAAACAAAAAACAAGTGACAACCGTTTCCTCCCCGGCAGCGGCGCTAAAATTTGATCGATGTCATACGCGTCAAAAATAAATTACTTTCTCACTACTCAAAATATAAAATATATCAAGGGCAAGAAAGGATCGTTCCCACAGAGAGGACTAAGGTTGTCAAATTGTTTCGGTTTCCTATAAATACCAATGGGGGGTTTTCTGATTTTTTAAAAGTAAACTAAAATAAAAGCAAATAAAGCACACAAATTAAGATGTAAAGATATTGGTTAAGGATTCATCTTCATTCACAAACATGCTTTTTAACAATAACTAGAATTGATATTTAATCTATTGAACGAAACTCATGCTTGGAAATCCAATTTATTCTTTAACCAATGATAAAATTCTAGCTCATGTTTTTGGAGTTCATAACAAGAATGAAAAGAAGAGTTTCCATGTCTAAACCCTAAAACAAAAGTAGAAGAAGATATATCCCCCAAAAAAGAACCCCTTTTGTATAGAGAAGGGTTTTCTTTTATACCCCAAACTGAATTTTGCAAATCCGCACAACTACTACTCAGGCCTTACAAAGCCCATAAGCCCAGTAACTTGTTAAGCTTGTCAATCTTACAGAACTGACAAGGAACTCCAGCCCATTCAATGCTCTCCATAACACGGCGAACTGAAGCAAGGCTCCCAATAACTCTACTCAGCTCATATCAATTTCGCCATCTTCACAACACAACCTCAACTGCACATTCATCTATTTTCGCTCCCTTGTTCAGCACCTTCAACTCATTCCACCAGCAACAGCACCAACCTCGATCACTCCGCAGCTCCATGAACCCATGAAATCCCTGGTAGCAACACGTCCTCCTCTCTTGTCTCAGTTGCATAACCCTATATTGATTCCACCAGGCCTGTAGTTCACATTATTCACAGCCATTGTGCGGCTTTAATCACAAACACACCCATTAATATAGTCCCAACTCCAACCTGCAACCAACTGAATTCATTCCATACAAAACTGCAGCTGCAACTCTTGCAAGTTCAACTCAACACCAACTCACAGAACCATATCTGGCATCAAACATATATTCAATACAAAGTCAACCACCAACAAGAAAAACAACACCATCTGAGCTGCAGCTCAGTTCGCAACCAAACATTCTCAACTTGGCAGTTGCAACCCCTTCAACTATTTCCTTGGACCAACAACAACAATTTCATCCCCTTCATTCTTCACATGTATCTTCATTCCGACTAGCCATAAGTTAGCTTCATTGCTTGCTTCTGCAACATCAACACTTCCATAGCATATCCCAGCTCACATGCCTAACTGCAACTTCAGTTCACATCCACAATTGCAAATGCCACACACAATCCCTGGAATCTGTAATGCTTAACACTTGCACCTACACTAATTTCTCAGTTTCAGCTCAAAGCTAACCCATTACTTTCAACTCCGTAAGCTCAACCACCAACTTCTCAGTTGCAACCACAGCTTCTGAGTCATAATTCCACCAAATCCATGTATACACTCAAACAATGAAATAGACCCATCTCTTCTTGTTTCTCTTTTAGCCTTAGCAACTAGCAGAACCAGCTTCAGACACTTCTAATTCTTATTAACGGCACCAACACTGCCTCATTCTTCCTAACTGTGAACAACATCAATTGCAGTTCGATTCCATTTCAAACCCCACTGACCCATGAATTCTTAACCACCACCAATAGTTCCTCTACACCCATCTGTATCTGTACCACCATCTTCACTGCCATACTTCCGATCTCAGTAAACTTGAATCACTGCACCAATTCAGTCCAACTCCAAAACCCATCTCCATCTCATCCTTGTACTGAAATTCTCATCTCTTGATTGAATTAACCAAACCCTTCTTAAAACAATTCTTAACCTAAATTACCAGCACAACCATCTTCCACCTTCTCAGATTTCTCAATGATAATCATCAATAAATCAACATATACATCTTTTTCATCTTGATTCTTCTCAGCAGCATTAATAATTCTCCTTCTATTTCAGAAACCACCTCAAACCCATCAAGAACTAATTAACAGAATCCACCATCTTCTAATTAACACCAGCAGCATCGGCTTCACTCATTTCTCAATTTCAATCTGATTTTTCTTGGTGGTAACAACAACAGCTGCTACTTTTATTCTCTCGTCTCTGAATTGTAGACATAATTGATTGAGAAGAGAAAACACTTCTCTTGCTTTTAGGGCTTGGTAATGATTGAAATTACTCAAGACATCCACTCTCCAGATAAGGGATACCCATTTCTTACATAGCTTGTCGGTTCTAAAGAACTGACAGCCTATTTTGTTTTCTTGCTCAATTGTCAGTTGCGGAGAACTGACAGCTCATTCTTCGCCTGTGACTTGACCTTTTTGCTCTTTACGCTCCAAATTGAAGTTTTCTCCTTCTTTTGATCCAAATGACTCCATTGCACCTAATAAACTCAAAAGCAAACATAAAATACATAATTTACAAGAAAAGTAGCAAAGAAAGATAAATACTAGATATAAAATTAGGTGTTTTAAACACCTATCACTTTCATGCTTCAATGAGACACATGAGCCTCAATACTCATCTGATTTCCTGATCAGGAGCATTTATAATTATGGTTTTACGATTTTAACCCTTGTCGAATATCCACCATCTACATTAAGTCCCCTGCTTAGTGAGGGAAAATCATGTTCCTCAGTCAGCACTAAATGGTGATTTTCCAGTTATGAACGAAATACGTGATTGAACTTAGTCGTAAGATAAGATGTTATCGGATTTTCGGTCGCGCGAGCGAACAACAACTTGAACGAAGATCCCGGTGGCATGATAGTGTATCGTCCGTTGAGCATAAATTGGTTTAGAACCGCCGACTCGATGGTGGGATCTTGGTCGGTTTAGGATTTGCGGGTCCGGGCCCAAAGATGAAATACTTGTTTTAGGAACATACGCTCGTTCGTTTGTTAGTTTAAGGAACAAACAAAATAGACCTCAGTCTGATGATATAAAATTTTATCTATGAGCTTTCACGAAAACCAAAAATTTATTATTATTATTATTTTTAATATGTGAGATTCCACAAAGTGGAATAAACTCTCGTTTCAAAGGTGGATGCTCGTACGAGAGAAAAGTTTTTTTTTTTAATAGACGTGGGTCTGTTAGTAATAAAATTTTGTTTATGAGCTTTCACGAAATTTTTTATCTTCAAGCTTTCGGAAATCTTTGAAAATATACTCTCGCTTCAAAGACAGATGCTCGTGCGAGGGGGCAAAAATATATAGATATATTTTTCAAATTTACGTGAGTTTCACGTTAAATATTTATATATTTCGTAAAATCATGTTTTGATTTTGAACAACTGTTGAAAGTAGACCATTGTACATGGTGAAATAATGTATGTACATGAGTTTTCACAATTGTAGAATGAACGTCTGTCTAGTTTTTGAAAAACCAGTGATTGTTAAAATTCACGTGGGTTATTCACGGTTTTATGAAAATCAAGTCATGATTTTGAATAATAAATTTTGCTCGTCTTTGCAGGTTTGAGGGAACGAGCAAGTTTTTGAAATTCTGACGTTATAATCACTACAGCTAGTGAAATTGTAAATAGGTAAGAGTTGGATTGTTACCATTTTGTTACGTGTTTGTTATTGGTATATCCATGAATCCATGTCTTTCGCCTCAGATAGTGGTGACTTCTGGTTACAACCACTCTTCTGTCCCTTCCGGGGAACGCTCCAGAAATATCAAATCAAAGATGAAGACTTCTGCAAATGTTCATGCCGAGGTGAATCAACCTTTCAGACGTTGGAAAGATGATGCATTGTATGTCTCTCGATCATCTGGGAGTCGTTCGTGGTGGAATCAACACTTTCTTAGCCTTAGCGGATGCATAAGAGATGCAGGGACGAGATAAGTTATTACTGAAAAGGAAAGCTAAAGATGAAAGGCTTGCAGCTTTTCAGGAAAACGCTGCTGGCTTCAGCAAATGAGACTAGAGGCTGAAGATGAAGTCTGATCTCGGGCGGAAGGCATAGCTTCTGATTCAAATGTAGATGAATGAAGAATTTCGTCAGAATTCGTCATCAGAAAATTCAGAAGTCAGGTCTTCATTGAAAATGCTGTAGAATCTTCGTCCGATGTCGGATTTTCGTGATCTTCTATGTTTCTTCATCCTCAGAAAATTTCCAAGCTTTAGTGAAGATGATTTTCGGCTTTTGAGCACGTTTAAGGGTCTAAATTGACGAAATAGTAAACTTCCAGGAGGTTTTCAGAAAATTTTCAGCTGTCATGTAGTCCAAAGTTTTGGCCACATCTTTTTGCTCGTTTCTACAATTGATGTGAATTTTGGATATGTTGTAGAAGACATCCATACGAAAATAATGGTATATGAACCATCCATAGATTCTTCACCAATTTCTCCCAACTTTCTGCTTTGTGCGGGACAGTGTAAAATCATCTCAGACGAGCTTGTTGTAAAACACTCATGTTGTGCCTTTAGACCATTCGCTTGTGTCTTGAATGATTGGTGAAGGATTTTAATGTCATTGATTCATTTGATATAACGACACATTGATTGATACATGAGCATGGTGCTTGCAGTGCCATCTTGTTTCTGTTAGTCATAGAAACATCACTTTTGAAACCCTGGTCACGGGACCATAACTGAGGTCGCTCTCAAGAGAGGATGATGTAATGACCATGGTTGCATGTCCCGGTGGTATCATCACTTTTAAAATAAATTATTAGCACTGGAGATCCCGGCGCCACGAGTCTTGGACGGTGAAGTTGATCGTCATGATCAGTGGACCGTCAGTCCCCAGTATTTGTTAAATCTCTCCCTTTCGTTTTCCCTTCTTCCGGCAAGACCTAGATAGAGGACCCGAGTAGAAAAATTGATGCAAAGACCTAGGTGGTCGAAGTTGGAGGTACCTTGATGAAGGACTTGATGGAAAGACCTGGTGGACACCGATCGACTATGGAAGTTATGATTCTCGTCCAAGAATTGTGGTCTGCATGTTGTATGCTCTGGAAGCTGTAGGAACCTCATACGACGTCGGAATTCGATTCTTGACCCCTACTTTTGAAGATAAGAGACTGAGTTATCACATGAGAAAAGAATCACTCAATTTGGATTTGTAGAGGTCAGCCAACGAAGCGTGCACATTTGTAATTTATAATCCCGTACAAATTTTTCAGATTTCGTAGACCTGACGGTGAAGGCCATATCTTTCAGCTCGTATGTCCAATTGATGCGCCCTTCTGGTATGCTGTAGAAGAGACATAAAAGAACATCTTTTGTTGAGGAAGTATTGTCCTATTCCTCACTCATTGGTACGTTTTTGTAAACCCATGGGCTGAAGTATGTTGTATCTCATTTGTAAAAGTGATGAGAACATCTTGTAGAAGACTTGGGATTGTTCCTGCTGATGAGTGCCAAATAATGTATATATTTATCCCTTTTTGTTGGCATTTAACTCATCTTTTGTGCAGTAATTCTACATTTTATCCCATATTCTGTATTTTCATTGTTTTCAAGAATAAATATTTTTCTTACTTAATTTTGTATTTTTAGGTAATAAATAAAGTTTGGATGAATAGCAGAGCGGAAAAGAGCAGAAAAGTAGTGAAAAGCCGGGAGGAATTACACAAGGAAGCCGCGAAGAATGTTGTGCACAAGACCAAAAGGGTAGAAATGGGCTCAAGAAGGAAGAATTGTTCTTAAAGAAGATATGGGCTTGGCATACCCAAGGCCCAAAATCCTTACCCAAACCCATTTTCTATATCCATACCCGCCTCCATTTTCAGCCGTTAGATCGGATCCATTTCATCATCCAATGGTCGCTTCTTCATCGTTCATCAAAATCTGAAGTCCCTGCAAAACACCATAGTACCTAAATTCCAAGCCTTCAGATTAGATCACATTTAGATCCTACGGTCTCTTCTTTTCCTGCGCATCAAACCTCGATACTTCCGCTTAACACTACAACACCTAACTCCATCTGGTGTCGTCAATTTTGTTGTATCTCATAATCCAACGGTCTCCACATACCTCTCCATCGTAGCCGTTCGATTCAATCTATATGGGATCATCCAACGCTCTTTACTTGCTGTTCATCAAAACTCGCTACACCCGCTCAACACCCTAGCCATCGAACCCATCGACCTAAAACAAAAATCTCCTTCTTCCCAAATCAATTTTCCCCAAATTTCTTTCTTCTTCCCCGACCATGGCAGAACTGCTCTCTGCCTCCACCTCGAGCTTCACCACTTCCACCTTCTTCCCCGACCATCACAGAGACGCTGTCTCAACCACCATCACCTCAAACCCATCTCCCTAGCCTAGTTATTTTCCCCATCTCACAACCACGGAAACCCTAGGTTTTGGGGTGAGTAAAATAACTCGAACTAGGGAACAATTAGAGCAGAAAAGGCACCAGGAGAAGCAGAGAAGACATGGGTCGATGCTAATTGAGGAGATTTGTCACATCAAGGTAAGAAAAAAAAAACCCAAACCCTAATTTCAGTTAATTTGGGGATTTTCGAGAAAACCCTAATTACTGCTAGGGAGAGCATGAGGAAGAACAGCGGCAACATGGGTATGATTAAATTAGTCGAATTAGGTGAGAAACCCTAATTTTGTCACTGTTCAATTTGGGGATTTGGGGGAATTTTTCTGTAAACCCTAATTTGGGTGTCTGGGTATAAAAAGGGGACTGTGGGTGTGAAATTGGCTTATGCTGGAATAGCCAGTGTCCAGAACTTAGTTCTGTTAATGTTCAATTTCAGTTTCAAATCAATTTTAGTTAATTTTCAATTTCTGTTTCATTTCATGTTTAATTCCATGTTCATTTAGTTTATGTTCTTATAATTTCTGTTTGTTTCTAATTTCAATTTAGTTTTGTGTTTAATGTTAGTTCACTGTGATGTTTAGTTTCTTCAATTCTCCTAGTGCATGTTCCTGTTGATGTTTGTGTTCCATGTAATGTTAATGTACCTGTTATGTGATACATGTTTAGTGGAATGTTAGGCTAGAAACCTCAGTGCACTGATTTGATTGAGCAATGGGAGAAATTAGTGCTCATAGCAAGCTAATTCTCTTTCCATTCCATTTGTATGCTTAGGATGCATTGTTTTGATTGAGCAATGGGAGAAATTAGTGCTCATAGCAAGCTAATTCTCTTTCCATTCCATTTGTATGCCTAGAGCCACTGCCTTGGCCTTGCATTGTCATCACTGTTAGCTTCACCATCTCCCCTGCCCTTGGCTTAGGCCTTGGTTTATCTCTTTGTTATTCTTTATGCCATTATCACCTTCACCATCATCATTGTTTTGTGATGTTTGCTTTTGCCATTGTAAATTTTCATCTTTTTGCCCTGTGTTGCTTTTGCCTTGTGTTGCCCTGTGTTGCTTCCATTGTAAATTTTCTCCATTGTCTTTGACTTAGGCTAACTGCCTCTGTATTATTGCCCCACTGTTTTCTTCTCCTTGTTCTGCTGCTGCTACTACTTGCTGTTGTTGTGCTGCTGCTGTGCATTGTTGTGCTGCTGCTGTGCACTTGCCCTTTGCACTGCTGCTGCTCTCCCTTTCCCTGCTTCTGCTGCTGCAGAAGCCACCACTGCTGCTGCTGCTTCCTCTCCAAGGCCCAGTGCAATTCCAAAGGTTAAAAGCCCAAGTTCATAGCTAAAAAGCCAAAGGCCCAGTTC
Source organism: Papaver somniferum (assembly GCF_003573695.1). NCBI lineage: Eukaryota > Viridiplantae > Streptophyta > Magnoliopsida > Ranunculales > Papaveraceae > Papaver > Papaver somniferum. The sequence continues at coordinate 5,711,000 of NC_039359.1, forward strand.
ATTCCCAAAGAACTCAAAGGCCCAAAGCAATTCATCAAAGCCAACTGAATCCAAGACCATTCCAAAACCAAAGCCCAATAGCAAATTAGAACCCAAAATAGCTAGAAACTTCCAAACACACCCAGTCTCTGTGGATCGACCCGTACTTGCACGAGCTACAACTGACGACCGTGCACTTGCGGTATTACTGTAGGCCCGTTTTTATTACGCTTAAATTTATACGCTTTCCCGGGTACACCAAGTTTTTGGCGCCGCTGCCGGGGATTGGTGCTGTGTTTTTATTGTAGTTTTATTAGCTATTTTTGCATTTCACTGCATAGCATTTGCATCTGCATCTGCTTCACTTCATTTGCTGTTGGACCTGCTGTTCTGAACCTGTTTTTCCTCTGTTGGGACGCCACCAAGGAAAAGAACCAAAGCCCAACTGGGGTTTTGCAACAATATCAGAGCAGCTGGGCTGTGCTTAAAAGGTAACCCATTTAAGAGAACCCGAATTGTGGGCTTCCAATTTTTAATTGTGGGCTTGTAATATTAAAGCCAATTTTTGGGCTTCTCTTATTTTCTGTTGGGTTTGTAATAATTTATTTGTGGGCTTGTTTGTTTAATTTGTGGGCTTGTATTTAATTTTCGTGAGCTTGTTTAATTTGGACTTGTATTTTGTATTCTGGGTTTTTAAACCCAGCTGAGCTTGTAACCGATCACGCTAGGTTAACTCGTTAGTGGGCCGAGTACCCAAATTCTAGGCCAAGATTTTGGACTCAGTTTCACCAAACGTTTTCAAACCAGCTGAGCCACAGCAAACACAAAACCAACCGTGGGCTTGCTCCCATTCAAAAACCAAATTTTATTTTCTTTTCTTTAAAAAAAAAAAAAAAAAAAAATTTGCTCCTAATTTCAAAAACCAAAACTTTTCTCCCATTCAAAAACCAAATTTTACTTGCTCCCATTTTAACAACCAAATTTTTTTTATCCCATCTTAAACCAAAAGTTCTACTTTGCTCCCATTTTTAAACCAAATTTTCTTTTTCAAATATATCCCATCAAAACCAAAATTTTCAAAAAAAACCAAACCCATTAAAAACCAAATTTTTGAAAACCCATTAAAACCAAATAGTGGGCTTTGTGTCTTTTCAAAATGGGCCAACCTCGTGCTCTCCATGAATACATGTATCCGTCAATAAAAATTCCATTATCATGTATTGTATTACCTCAAACCAATAACCCTTTTAAAATAAATGCAAGCATGATACAAATACTTCCTATATTTCGAGGGTTCGATTCTGAGAACCCCTATACTCATGTAAGAGAGTTTGAAAAAATTTGTCGGACTATGCAACCTGATCATATGTCCGAAGACTTTCTGAAATTGCGTTTGTTTACATTTTCTTTAAAGGAAAGGGCCAAAACATGGTTTTACGGTTTGAGACCACAATCAATCAACACTTGGGACCAACTCACAGATCTATTTTTCAAAAAATTCTTTCCACATCATAGGACCATCGCTATTCGTCAAAGTATCAATTGTTTTGTCCAATTGGATGAGGAAACTGTTTTTCACTATTTTGAACGTTTTAATGATTTGTTGAGCGAATGTCCGCACCATGGCTTTGAGCAAGTGGAGACTTGTCGTCATCCTCTATGAGGGACTAGACTTTAAATCTCGAACCATGGTTGAGTCTATGTGTAATGGTGAGTTTATTGATAAATCTGTGGATGATGCATGGAATTTTTTAGCCGAGATTGCAGAGAAAACCCATCAATGGGAATCCGTTAGGGAAACAGGAACAACACCACATGATATGAGTCACCCCCATGAATTAGAGTTTTATTCTTGTAATAGCTCCGACCTTAGGATTGAAAATTATCCTAGATTGCAAAATCCCTATCATGATGATGATGATGATTATGATGTTATGTTAGAAGAACATGTCTATACTGAAAATGTTATGGAACCTTTGGGTTCAAATACATTAGGCTTCTCTGCCCCGACCTTAATGCATGATATTTCTTCTAGTATTCCATGTGATGTTTCCCCTGATGTGCCGATACACGAGAATAAATCTGTTGATGATGTTGATATTCTGATTGTGATCTTGCCAATTTGATTGATGATTGTGAGCATGATGTGACATGTGTAGATGAGTTAGGAGATTTTGATTTGATTGATAATGATATGCCTATTCTTCTACCTAAGTCACAATCTGTGGCCTTCCACCCAACCTAGATTTGGTTTGTACCATATTGTAAAACCAATTTTTCTGAAATGCCCAACTAGGTTTGGAACTGTGTGCTTCCCAAGTCCTCTTGGACTATTTTGCTTCTAAGTATAATATCTTTGAGGAACCACAGTTGGAAATTGCATGTTTGCCCGTCCCTAGCACAGTTCATTTTGAGCTAGACCTTGTGCATGATGAACCCCCAAAACTGCGAGATTTTGTTTTCAAAACTATATCTTCTGTAAAATCCAGGTTTGGGGGTAGCTCATTTTGTTTCACAGTTCACTTGCATGCCTATCATATTATTATTGTGTGAAGCTGTTGAAACCTCTACACTTTGTCTTTTGGGTTGATCCTCAACTCTTTAGATTGTTAGTGTATGGTGAATTTTTTGTATATAATCCAGTAGATAAAATTTCTTAAAAACCCTTTTGTTCCTTTTGTATATATTTTGCTAATCCAATATGATCTCGGCTGAAATATGTTGGATTTTTGCCTTGAATAACGGAGTTTTAATTCTGCTTTCGCCGAAATCGGGTATTCTCTCTCCTTTTACTCTACTCAGCATCCCTTTCCATATGTTGCATTTTAATTCTTTCCATATTTTGAAACATTGAGGACAATGTTTAGTTTAGGTTTGGGGGTATAAAGTAGATACCACGATAATATGCCATAATTGAAAACAAAACTCCATCTTTTTGAAAAAATTGAAAAATTCCAAAAAAATTGAAAAATCAAAATAAAAAATTAAAAAATTAAAAAATCATAAAAAATGGAGCTCATTTACCTTGAAATGTTGACTCTTGTGCAAATATGTATTTTTATTAGGAGTCTTAGTCTAGATATTTAGGCACCCTGATTCTAGCACAATTCACATAGTGATAAGAAATTTGCACGCGCACGATCTACCAATACATGTATGGCCTCGATCTTCAAGGTGTTTGATAGGAAGTTACGATTGCCAATCACTTTAGAATACTGAACGAAACTTGACTAGCTTGTTCTTTGGTTGGTTGGGATAGAAGGTGGAGGTTACATTAAGAAAGACAACCATCGAATTTAACTGGGTGCATCAAAAAGGGCTACCTCTTGCAAAGTGTCATGTAATCTTTTGTTTCCTTTTGTATATGTATCAAAAGTGTTTCTTCAAAAAAAAAAAAATAAAAAATATCAGAAAAATACAAAAAAAAAAAAATCAAGTATTTATCAATTCCATTCTCTTGTTCCAAAAATAAAAAGAGTAGTCAATGTAAATAAGAGTCATGTAAAGTCATTTTGTTGTTTCATTGTAATAAGCAAGGAGGGTGTATGCCATTGATGTACAACGCGAGTAATTGTGAAATACCTCCAACTCATTCACAATTCTCGTAAAGTCCGGACAGCTAGCTAGATTTCGACCTTGGTTCTTAGCCTGAGAAACTATCTCTTGGTGATTAGTAGTCATAACTTCAGATCTTTCTTTACACATGTGTAGATACACTTTACACTCTTATCACATGTCTTTTTTTGTTATCAGTGCTAGGATTGTGCCTTCGATAGCTAGATTGACATCTCCATTTTGCTGTGAGCTTAACTGACTTGCACATGTCACATTTGATGGAATCTGAGCTCATATTTTGTCCTTAGGTTTTGTAGGTACACCTCTGGTAAACCTTCACGAGACTTCAACTCGTCCACTAGGGACACTTAGTGGTTTAAAAGGCTTAGTGCATACGCTAAATGCATTCGAGAGACCAGCGACAGTGGTATAGGTAGGATTTCCTTAGTTTTGTTTTACTTGAGGACAAGTAAAATTCAGGTTTGGGGGTATTTGATGAGTGCCAAATAATGTATATATTTATCCCTTTTTGTTGGCATTTAACTCATCTTTTGTGCAGTAATTCTACATTTTATCCCATATTCTGTATTTTCATTGTTTTCAAGAATAAATATTTTTCTTACTTAATTTTGTATTTTTAGGTAATAAATAAAGTTTGGATGAATAGCAGAGCGGAAAAGAGCAGAAAAGTAGTGAAAAGCCGGGAGGAATTACACAAGGAAGCCGCGAAGAATGTTGTGCACAAGACCAAAAGGGTAGAAATGGGCTCAAGAAGGAAGAATTGTTCTTAAAGAAGATATGGGCTTGGCATACCCAAGGCCCAAAATCCTTACCCAAACCCATTTTCTATATCCATACCCGCCTCCATTTTCAGCCGTTAGATCGGATCCATTTCATCATCCAATGGTCGCTTCTTCATCGTTCATCAAAATCTGAAGTCCCTGCAAAACACCATAGTACCTAAATTCCAAGCCTTCAGATTAGATCACATTTAGATCCTACGGTCTCTTCTTTTCCTGCGCATCAAACCTCGATACTTCCGCTTAACACTACAACACCTAACTCCATCTGGTGTCGTCAATTTTGTTGTATCTCATAATCCAACGGTCTCCACATACCTCTCCATCGTAGCCGTTCGATTCAATCTATATGGGATCATCCAACGCTCTTTACTTGCTGTTCATCAAAACTCGCTACACCCGCTCAACACCCTAGCCATCGAACCCATCGACCTAAAACAAAAATCTCCTTCTTCCCAAATCAATTTTCCCCAAATTTCTTTCTTCTTCCCCGACCATGGCAGAACTGCTCTCTGCCTCCACCTCGAGCTTCACCACTTCCACCTTCTTCCCCGACCATCACAGAGACGCTGTCTCAACCACCATCACCTCAAACCCATCTCCCTAGCCTAGTTATTTTCCCCATCTCACAACCACGGAAACCCTAGGTTTTGGGGTGAGTAAAATAACTCGAACTAGGGAACAATTAGAGCAGAAAAGGCACCAGGAGAAGCAGAGAAGACATGGGTCGATGCTAATTGAGGAGATTTGTCACATCAAGGTAAGAAAAAAAAAACCCAAACCCTAATTTCAGTTAATTTGGGGATTTTCGAGAAAACCCTAATTACTGCTAGGGAGAGCATGAGGAAGAACAGCGGCAACATGGGTATGATTAAATTAGTCGAATTAGGTGAGAAACCCTAATTTTGTCACTGTTCAATTTGGGGATTTGGGGGAATTTTTCTGTAAACCCTAATTTGGGTGTCTGGGTATAAAAAGGGGACTGTGGGTGTGAAATTGGCTTATGCTGGAATAGCCAGTGTCCAGAACTTAGTTCTGTTAATGTTCAATTTCAGTTTCAAATCAATTTTAGTTAATTTTCAATTTCTGTTTCATTTCATGTTTAATTCCATGTTCATTTAGTTTATGTTCTTATAATTTCTGTTTGTTTCTAATTTCAATTTAGTTTTGTGTTTAATGTTAGTTCACTGTGATGTTTAGTTTCTTCAATTCTCCTAGTGCATGTTCCTGTTGATGTTTGTGTTCCATGTAATGTTAATGTACCTGTTATGTGATACATGTTTAGTGGAATGTTAGGCTAGAAACCTCAGTGCACTGATTTGATTGAGCAATGGGAGAAATTAGTGCTCATAGCAAGCTAATTCTCTTTCCATTCCATTTGTATGCTTAGGATGCATTGTTTTGATTGAGCAATGGGAGAAATTAGTGCTCATAGCAAGCTAATTCTCTTTCCATTCCATTTGTATGCCTAGAGCCACTGCCTTGGCCTTGCATTGTCATCACTGTTAGCTTCACCATCTCCCCTGCCCTTGGCTTAGGCCTTGGTTTATCTCTTTGTTATTCTTTATGCCATTATCACCTTCACCATCATCATTGTTTTGTGATGTTTGCTTTTGCCATTGTAAATTTTCATCTTTTTGCCCTGTGTTGCTTTTGCCTTGTGTTGCCCTGTGTTGCTTCCATTGTAAATTTTCTCCATTGTCTTTGACTTAGGCTAACTGCCTCTGTATTATTGCCCCACTGTTTTCTTCTCCTTGTTGCTGCTGCTACTTGCTGTTGTTGTGCTGCTGTGCATTGTGTGTGCTGCTGTGCACTTGCCCTTTGCACTGCTGCTGCTCTCCCTTTCCCTGCTTCTGCTGCTGCAGAAGCCACCACTGCTGCTGCTGCTTCCTCTCCAAGGCCCAGTGCAATTCCAAAGGTTAAAAGCCCAAGTTCATAGCTAAAAAGCCAAAGGCCCAGTTCATTCCCAAAGAACTCAAAGGCCCAAAGCAATTCATCAAAGCCAACTGAATCCAAGACCATTCCAAAACCAAAGCCCAATAGCAAATTAGAACCCAAAATAGCTAGAAACTTCCAAACACACCCAGTCTCTGTGGATCGACCCGTACTTGCACGAGCTACAACTGACGACCGTGCACTTGCGGTATTACTGTAGGCCCGTTTTTATTACGCTTAATTTTCACCCTTCTCCGGGCCCACCACCTGCCCATCGTGCAAGCTTCAGAAATACTTTCATGTGAACATATTTCATGTCTACACACCTTGATATGAATCATTAGTTCTTGGAGAAATCCGCTTCGTTGAGCAATACTTCAGAGAATGGTTGATTGATGAAGCCCTGTCATGAGGATGTTTCTCTTGAGACCGTTGTTGATGCTAGATCACGATTCAAATTTCTCCAGAAATTCTTGTTGATGCTGAGACCATGAACGGAGTTCCTCCATATATCCTTGTTGATGCCGATACTGTGGTTGGAGTTGCTCCAGAGACCGAAAAAGGCTAGAACTATGATTATCCATATAACCTTTGATCCTTCATCCAGTGAGCCTTACATTCACGAACTAATTGATGAGTTGAGCGTCCCTAAGATGAGGGTGTAGGGTTTAACCCAAATTCTCCCGAACCTTTACTGTGAAGTGCCTTGTCATGGAATCGATGTTGTTGCAGTAGATAGCAGCGACAGTTTCCATTCTGGATGTGATCCGTGAAGAGAGGAAGTTCCTCAGTCGTGCAGGGGCTTGAAATGTAGAGAGACCCATTGATGAAGTTTCATGGAATCACGTCAGGTCGCAATAACTTGTTATGTAGATAACATTTATTGAAATATAATTGATTTCTCCAATAAGATCAAGTCCCCGGTGTATGTTGAAGGAGTTTGTGCTATCGATGGATGAATGATGTTGCATCTGCTTCAGAAGTATTATCATGGGATAATGAAGACTTATCGATTGTAGTTCAGTTTCACTTTGATCGTGCTATTGTTAAATCAGTGTGTCATCGCCGAGATATTTGTGCTGAAGCCAGATGCGCCATTATCGAATGTGTACTCTTTGATTGTGAGTATAATTTGAAGGTTTCTTAGGTGCTTGATCTTGAAGTGTACATTCCTTAAGCATAAAATGTCTTAGGGGTTTGATTATCTCGGCCTTGGAGTATCTTCTGTTGATTCAGCATCCCTTTCGTTGCGGTAGTGGGATTCGACACTTGTGCAGACATCAGAGCCTTCTGATTTTGTGGAACACATGGACTTGTAGGAGAAACGCCCAAAGTGTTTTTTGCCATGTTTGGACATCATATCAGTAATGAATGTTTCAGTGCTTGATTCAGAGAAACGTCAGATTCAACCACTTGGTAAAATACTAATACGGTGAAGCTACCATTCACAACGTCTTGCGGAGTTGCTAGCAGAATTGAGTCCCCATGCTAGGATAGCATGTGAGGAAATAAATTACGTAGACATAGAATGAGACTTGCCTGAGTGTGGAACCTCTTGATGAATGTGTATGTATCTTTTGCAGGTTCTTGCTTCAACCTCGTCAAAGTTCGAAACTCCTCCAAGTGCTCTGATGTTGGAACGTCCGCCAAATCTTCTGGATCAGAACTTTCTTCGTTGGAGAGATATCCAACCAAAGGCGCTTCGTCAGTACCCATCTTTTCAGCGTGGATCCACGCTCGTCTGAAGGACATGTCATATCCTGGATCTTCCTGATTATGTGAAACTTGGTTTCTGTCCAGGTTGAACTTATGTTCATTTTGAGAGTGATGTAGCCATAAGTATTTCAGAGGTTCCTTCAAGATCTCTGATGTGATTTGTAGATAGTGGTAAAAAGTGATTCGATTCTCGAACTTGTGAAGGATAACTTTAGACTTGAATTCAAAACTAAATAGAAAACTCACTAATAATTATAAAAAACAATGACAAAGTTGGTATCAATATTAAAATAACACTGAGGCTAAGATTCCACTATTTTCCAAGTTCAAAGTGATTTGGTCCAAATATTTATATTCATGCAATTTTCTCGTTTACTTTGATTCTAAAATATTGCAACTAATAGATTTTCACAAGTAATAATTGTAAATACCAAGTATGAAGCATCAAGAGTCTATAAACTAAGCATACTCCATCAAAATAGATCACAATCACTCAAATAAAATTCATATTCAATAATAGTTCAAGGCAAATAATCATAATAATAATTGCAACAAATTAAATAAAATAGATTGTACCACTTTTTGTTGGAAAAATAGCTTCCTCTATCGCCTTAGAAACGGGGTTTAGCTCCTCATATTAATCATGATCTCAAAATATTTGTTTATGGCTCAAAAGATGATTAAAAAGATGAAAAGTGATAATACAGACGATTCGCAACAGTTTGTTGGTGTTGCAGAATCACTGTTACATGGCAAAATAGTAGTTAAAGACCTAATGCAACCGCTGTGATGAACGACACATAGGTTCTGCTATGAAACAACGATAGTTTTCTGCGACAGTTGCTTGTGCGTCAATGTTCTTCGTGTTCTTCCTCTTCAGCAACAGCAGCAGAATAAGGTATTTTCCTGCAACTCGATCTCTGGAGCTCTGTGGTGTTCTAAACTTCTCTGAAAGGATTCGTACCCCTTGTATGACTTATCCCCTCTCCTTTTATAGGCCACAACTCGATTAAATCTCCTCCAAAATCTTGGTTAATCTCCACAGCAAGTTTCAGAGTTTTCTTTCTGCCAAACTCTCTTCACGCGTATTTGACCTCTCCCAGTACTTCCAAACTCTTTATTAGATAACTACGAATGTTGGGGAATCTTTTCTAGACTTTAATCTCCCTTAATTGTCGAAAAAAATATATTCCAACTGCAACCCGTGACCACAACACCTCTGTTTCCTTCTCCCGGTCGATTTAATCCAATTCATTCGATCCAATCACATATACCAACCCTGTTATGCTCTAGGAAGTCCATCCCAACAAAAATCCGAGATTGAATCTCCTTAAATCTTCCCAAGAATGTGAACCCTAATCTACATGCATGCTGGTTTGTTTTCCCGCCAAATTTGAAATTTGAATTTGTGAAGAAAGGGGGCGCCCCCCTATCCAGAGTAGGGGTGCCTTTAGCAGCTGTCTTAAGGGGTGTCCTGGGGTGCCCCTTATCCAAACCGGGGGTCCGAATAGCAAGTGTCCTCCTGGTGATTTCCGACAACTTTTCGAGCCAATTTTTTTCCAAAAATGTTTATTGGCCAAAAATACCTACAAATAAATAAAACACCATAATAAGTACAAAAATGAGCCCTAACAATATATATAATCGAGACAAATCGAACACAAAAATGTGTCTATCAATCTCTGATTGAGATGGGAGCATGAGTAGCTTATTGTCGAGTGATGCCTGTGGATCCGATGGTTTTCAGTGGAACGTTGTTGATGGCGGTGCCAGCATCGATCAACGTTCTTCCAAATTCGTTTATTCTGAGATTGATTGTGGTAAGCAGTCCCCAGTCGTACATCTCTTGGTCTGTGGATGGAGGCTCAAGAAGTATTTCCGGAATGGACTTCTTGACACGATGTGGTTCAGTGCTGTGAACATGTTTCTCCTTTGTGCCTTCGACAGATAGAGCAGTTCACGTTCGATGAAGGATTGAACTGCCTCTTTGATAGGTTGTTCAGAGAGTGTAAAGGTTCTGATTGGGAGAGGATTCTTGTGTACTCCTTCAGTCCCCAGTTGAAGCTATTGTGGATCAACCTTTTCCCTGAATATATGCTTTAAGACTCTGCAGTCACTTGTGGGATGATTGACAAACCTGTGGAAATGACAGTAACGAGGACTTTCCATGTCTTCTTTAGTTGGTTCTTTCTTGACATATGGAAACTTGATAGCACCATCTTGGATCCAAGCATCCAGGAGTTCGATCACCTCTTCAATAAAAAGGGGAAGTCAGGTGCGTCTTGATCAGGAGCCACTGTGCGATGGTCAGGGGCTTGTGCATCTTGCTTATCCTTCCTTTGTGCTTTTGAAGGAGCTGAGGTATGCTTGTGCGGTGGTTCGGCTTTCCGTTTGCTCCCTTATACGACAACGTTGGAAGGCTAGAGGTTGTACTGCTTGTTGGTCAGACGTATGCTACCTCGAGTGTCTCTTGGTTCTTCAGCCTTGGTATCTTTTGCTCTTTCGAGTAAAGCGGGTGCAGTAGTTGCCGATCTCTTCGCTGCTTCATGAATCTCTGAGAAGGTATGGAAACAAATATTTTCCAATAAAGCTCTGTAGACCGGGATCATGTCGTTGATACACAAGTCTACCAGTTGTTGTTCCGTGATGTTTGGATCATGACAATCCAGGGCCTGGACTCTGAATCTTTTCACATAGTCATTGGGATGTTCATTTTTCTTCTGAAACATTCTTCCAAGATCAGAGAGAGTAACTTTCTCTGACACAAAGAAGTATTTTCTGTAGAAAACGTTAATTATTTCTCCCCAATTGTTGATAGTTCCTGGTGCGATGTTGTTGTACCAGGTATATGCTCTGCCTTTCAAGGATTTTGAAAATTCTTTGAGGCGAACAACATGGTTATGTTCATGTTCATCCAAGGCTTCCAGGAATCGAGAAACATGTTCCCGAGAATTGCCTGTTTCGTCATACAAAGTGAAGGTTGGATAGGTATAACCTTTTGGAAGAGGAATCCTTTGTGTAGCAGCAGGGTACAGAGGTTGGTGATGATGGACATGTGATGTCTTGTATTTTCCATGGTTCTCCAAGAGGCGTTCAAAATCTTCCCGAGTAATGAATATTGATGATTCCTTCGCTGATGGATCGTCCGCAGCTTTGCGGACTTTGTTGTCATCCACTGTATGAATTAGAACTACTTCCGGATCAACATATGAGGATGCTTACTTTTCTTTTCCTTTTCCTTGAGTCTTCTCTGACATCTTGTCAGTGAGAGTCTTGAGATAATTGAATAACTCCTTCTGTGTTGCATCCATGTCAGTTTGATTCTTTGTAAGAGTCTCTTGCACCTTGATGAGATCATCCATGGTAGGTGGTGTATTCCCCCTGACTTCTTCAGGGTGTCGGCCGAACAAGGGATGACCTTCCATGTTAGCGTGGGGAGGAATAACGTTACCACCGTCAGTGTTAGAGGCCAGAATGGTTTCCGGGATATCCTCATTGTTATTGTTGCTAGTGCCAGCGTCGTTCGTGTTGGAACCTGTAACTAACCCAGACCTAAGACCAGCCATCTTTGTGAGAAAGTGAGATTGCAACCGAGAGATTAATATCCCATCGTGGTAGCCAATCTGTAGATGGGGAAAACGATTTGCTGGTTTTTACGGGATTGAGGAGACGACCGTGTGGAGGAGACTCCTTGAACCGAGCGATATGTTTAACCTCACACAGATGCACTGCAAGAAGGGAGTGCTTTAAGTTCGAGAGATCAATTTGTAGGACACCGGCCTAAACCAAGACAATGGCCGTTTCAGAGTCAATTCGGTCACAAGAGAGGATGGGATGATCTGTAGGAGGGAAGCTGAGAAATGTGTGAGATCAATGGTCATCGAGATTGTAGGTGTGTTGTGTATTCTGCGTAAGAAAGTTCTGAATGATTGAGTTTTACTCAGTTGAGAGTGATTGCTCATACGATGAGTTTGTGTAGACGAAAGATTGTATGTGTGAACTTGTTGAGAAGTTCTTCTCTTTTCAATCAGGATTTAGAGACTTATATATTGCTGAATCGAAAAGACCATGATCCCATGAAGTGTGACAGTTGCGGGAGTAAAAGAGTGGGGAAGTGGAAAATCGTGTTGAAACCAGTTGCTCATCATGCGGATACTTGGTTAACTTTCCACCCACTACTTTGTTAACTCCTCCAACTGATTGCACGACTTGCTCACATTCTCATCGTGTGTATGAACACACTGCCGTAGACCGCCAGAACAAAACCCTAGTTAATATCCCCCCATGTGACACGATTGATATCTCGTGAATGTGGAGTCTGCAAGACAGACGTGTATTTAGTTAGTTAGTTGCTGACTTTATGGGACGATGAGTCCTTTTATTGCCGAGTTGAACATAATTTGCAAATTTTCTGAGACTCATGAATTGAACATGTATGTTGAGACGAAGATATAATTACGTTGATTGTTAAGGTGAGCAAATATTGCTCGTACGAGCAAATGTTGCTCGTTTGATAAACTGTTGAACGTTAATAGTCAATGTTCATGGACTGAGAAAGTAATGCTCATATGATGACTTATTGAATATTGATAGTCGAACCAATATTCATGGACTGAGAAAATATTGATAGTGGAACCAATATTCATGGACTGAGCAAATGTTGCTCATCTGAGCAAATATTGATAATTGAACCAATATTCATGGTCTGAGAAAATATTGCTCGTATGAGCAAATGTTGCTTATATGAGCAAATGTTGCTCGCATGAGTTATTGAATATTGACAGTTGAGCCAATATTCATGATTTGAACAAATATTGCTCGTATGATCAAATGTTGCTCGTTTAATGAATCGTTGACATCGTCGAATATTGGTAGTTGAACCAATATTATTTTAATTGAGCAAATATTGCTCGTTTAAGCAAACGTCAATATAATATGTTGACATCTGAGCCGAGCATAATTATCAAAGTGTTGATCACGGGATTAACGTAAAGTTATTAGTGTTTGAATCTGCTCAAAATTATGTTTTGCAGAGCTCTGGATTCGAAACCCTAATTTTGATCAATTGCCGAATTGATGACAAATTGATGATTTATTGAAAATCATTCATGAAAATGAAGTAAGGACCTGCTACAGAGGATGATGAACCGACCATATAGCACCCAGATGCTCAAGTGAGCAAAATACCAAAGTCTCTTGAAGATCAGTTGGTGAAAGGATGATTAAATGCTGGTTTAATCATTTTTTAAATAGTGCTCGTGTGAGCGTCAGGTAGTAGAACCTGATTATGGAGAGATGATGGACCGGCCAAGGGATCATGAGATCGGCCCTTTGTGATCATGGGACCAGCTGATGGACGTTTTAACAAACTCCCAGCTGTTTGGGAAGATTTTGGACCCAGTATGATCAATTGAGCAAATTAGGTCAAAATTATTAAAACACGTGGGACCGGATATTTGCAAGCCTCAAAGACGGCCTTGGTCGGTCAAAGAGACATGATCGCGTCACCATTATGTCTGTGTCTCATTCATGAGAGTTTCGATATTTTCCGGTATGCGTTTGAGCAACATTTTGAGAAAATATGAAAAATCAGGGATTTTGCCGAAACCGTGATACTTCATGAGATGAAGGAATAAAATTATAAAATAATCAAGGAATTATGAGGTGTGGGACCGTCTAGGCCAAGGCATGGCCATCCGTCCAAGGAGCCGGTCCCAAGGCATTTTTTCCTAATTTATAATATTTTCATGATTTTAGGGAAATATCATAAAAATCAAGAAGTTTGTTGAAACCAAGGAATTTGTTGAAATTAAGGAGTTTCCATGAGATGAAGGAATCATAAAAAATAATAATGATAAAATAAGGGGCGTGTGGGACCGGCTAGGTCATGACCGACCGTCTATGGCCCGGTCCCACGGGTTTCCTAATTATATATTATTTTTCATGAACTTGAGTGAAATTTCATGAATCCAGGGAGTTTGCTGAAACTAGGGAATTTCCTTGAAGTGAAAGAGTTTCCATGGGATGAGGAAACGAATAATATTAAAATAATAAGACATGGGCGTGTGGGACCGGCCATGGCTAGAGCATGGCCGGCCGAGAGCCCGGGTCCCATGCGTTTTCTCCCTAATTTATAATATTTCATGAATTGAGGAAAATATCATGAAATCAGGGAATTTTCATGTGATGAGAGAAATAACAAAATAATACGGAGTCATGAGGTGTGAGACCGGCCACGGCTAGGGCATGGCCGGCCGTCTAGTGGACCTGGTCCCGCGACACCTTTCATAAATTTTATTATTTCTTTGAAACGAGGAAACACCATGAGACTGGGTAGTTTCCTTAAGACAAAGGATACTTGCTCAAATGAAGGGATTTTCATGAGGTCATGGAAAATAATAAAAATATGATAAAATATAAAATTGGATATAGGACTGGACACAACACGACAGGCTGGCCGGTGGGCCCAGTCCCCAGCGTCTTGATTAATATTTTATTATTATTATTTTCTTCCTACTTTGCATAGGTTCATCATTCCTTCGTGTTTTACAATGCTCGTTTGTGCATTATTGCTGAGTACACTTGCACCATTTTAGTCGGGGCTTACTCGAGAGCTGCTCAGATCCCCGCACATTGAATATTTATCACTAACCCGTGGAATTCTGCTGGGAAGAACCACAAATTGAAGTGACGAAATATTACGAAGAATTGTAGAATATTGTTGAATATTAAGTTAGTGATTAGAGATAAATAATTGATGACTCTATACTAGAAGGCATGTTGTCTAGGAGCATTAATTATCTGAGAGTTGAGAGATATGAGCTTGTTGAAACATCACATCTCTTTCATATAGTCAGGGAAAACCTTGTTGCATCTTGAAGACGTTATTGCTCTATACTAGCAGGCAAGCTGTCTAGGAGTCGTCCAATCATTAAGATTCTATACACATGTATTTTATATAGTAAGGGAAAACATTGTTACATCCTGAAGACGTTATCGCTCTATACTAGAAGGCAAGCTGTCTAGGAGCTGTCCAATCGTTCGATTCTATATAAAAGTGATTATTGATATTGCTCAGTATTTATGAGATGTGCCGTTGCCTCAGCTGAGAGACTACACATCTACATATACTCTGAGAGACAGCCTTCTCAGTCAGAGATTTCTTGGCATGAGCTTTCATTCTTCAATGAGAGACATGAGCCTCAATACTCATCTGATTGCCCGATCAGGAGCATGTATAATTATGGTTTTACGATTTTAACCCTTGTCGAAAATCCACCATCTACAAACGGATATGTATCCCTTTTGCTTATATAAAATCTTTTCTCATCCAATAATTAACACATAAAATTATTATATATTTTCACAAAAACTCATCCCTTTTCTCTAATATACTTATTTTCAGTATTTCCAATCGATCTTTAATATTTTTGATGGATCCAAATTAAGAGGAAATAGATATGTAGACAATTTTATCCATCAACAAAACATATGTATAGCAACAGTTGGATTAAATGGGTGAAAATTCAGACGATCGGAGATGGTCAACAACACAATCTACAATTATATATAAAGAAAATACGCTGAGCTCGAGAACCAAGAATAATAATGATAAGAAAATGAACATCGTGAATTCTAGAAAGAAGTCACCCACATATGATGCATGATTATTTTATAGACGGATGTGAGATGCAGATACTTAACATTGCTTTTGCATGTCGGGCCACCTAATCACTAGGATTGTCAGAGAGCTTTGTTGGGAAACCCTAAATTCAATTATGAATTTGATGCACGAAACATACGGGATATAGTCCTAAATAAATGATAATTGCAACCTTAAGGGGTGTCCAGCGGGTGCCTGTGATGAATACATTCGTGTGGCAAAATCAACCACACGAGAATCTCAATATGTTATGTGAAACTGTAGTCAACCACTTGGTTCAATTTTTTCTACGAAAACCAACGACAAAAGGTATTGAACTATTACTCAAGGTAATGTGAAGTGGAGATTTCCAGAAATGTTGGTAGCCTTGATTGCATGCATTGGGTATGGCATGGATGTCCTTATGCTTGGCAAGATCAATACAAGATCGCTACTTAATTGTTGTCTGGAAGTTGCGGATTCTTATGATTGTTGGACTTTTTTTTTTTACTTCCAGGTTCAAACAGTGATATCAATGTTTTGCATAAATCGTCATTGTTTGAAGAACTAGAGTGTGGAACTATTCCAGTCGCAAATTTCATCGTCAACGACAATAACTATAACACGACATATTTTCTAGCGGGTTCAAGCTTACATTGAGACTAGGGATTTACATAATAGGAGTATATTTTTACATAAAGTAGATGACATATTTGAAGGATGTTGAACTAGCATTTTGGAATTTTTATAAGGAAGTTCGTCATAATTCATTGACTATATCGTTCATTTAAACCATTGGAAATGCATAGGGTTACGCTTACGTGCGTCATTCAGCATAATATGGCTATCGCGATATAGACATGATACTGGTTGGACGAGTTATCTAAATACACATTTGAGGCATGATGTCCAATCCTTATATGAATTAGCGCAAGAGAATATAAACTAGCAACTAATAAAATTCAAACGAAGGTTTATTTTTAAGGTTAAAGGACTATCTCAGTGTACACAATTAAGCCATGTTTGGAGCAGGGTACCCACATAGGATTTCGTAGATATCATTTTGATCGTTTAAAGTTATGGTATATTTATCACTTTTTAGTTTTCATTTAAATAATTTTAGTTCTTTTTAATATAATTTAGTTTGTGTAATGAACAATCTTTTCGTCAATAAATTTAAAGCAATATATTTGACTTAAACAAACATTACAATTCAAATTAAGGATTTGTGTAATGAAAAATCATATATTATATTAAAATTAAACTAACTTACTACGACATCGAAATTCAAACTAACTAACTTACCACGTATTACATCGAAAAGAAAGCTAATGAACTATTATATTATAGATCCAAAAAAAAAACTAATAACTAAACCACTGTAGTGTCCTCTTGGGATCAATATTAACTATTGTAGAGTTTTGTAGTCGTGCTTTTTCTGTCTGAAGTTCATCGAATTTAATCTGTTGGCTTTGTAATTGTGCGGAATTCATTCTCGTTGTGTGCATTTCCATAATTCCTTTCATGTGCACATTAGGATTAGTCCTATGGTTGCTAATCTAGCATCTAGATTAGTAGTCCACGTCAGCTAGGACTACCTCCTAAGTCCTATGAGGGTGCTAGATTAGCAGTCCACATCAGTCCAATGCTGTTTAGTTCAACGCCCAATGCTGTTTGGTTCAGCGCTTTAAATCTCAGCCGCCAGATCAAAAAATAAATCACCCAGCGTTGAACCATTCATCAAAAAGGTAATTTTTTTAGCGATGAACCATTCATCGCATCAATCTCGCTGCTAGTTCAACTGCGAGCACATGCTAAGAGAGAGAACTAGTGCTAACAAATAGACCACACTTTTTTTTTGGACTGCAACACCTTTCTACTAATCTAGCAACTCAATCTAGCCTATAGGACTTAGTTTTAAGTAAAATTCTTGTCAACCGTTTTGTAACTTTTCCTCATATTTTTGCGGTCATTTTCTTACATTCTACTTTTTAAGAATATTGGTATTTTTCTTGTTTATAAAAAAATCTTGCATGTTCAATTTTAAGATTTATGATCGTCCGGACTCTTGAGCTTCCTTTATATTCCTTTTTACTCTTTCATTAACTGGTTCATCATATCTTTATACATTATTATTAACACTAATGTTGGAGTTGTTAGACCACTGCTCGGTTGAACTCACAAGTTTTGCTATCTCAAGCTTGTTGTCAATGTTAGTTGATCAAAACTATATCTTGATTTCTAGTCTATTAAGTCAAGTCTCGAATTAAGTATAAAAGTTGGTAATCGAGTATCAGACAACACCCTCGAAAATTAAAGATCGACAATGATATTTGGAGAACTTCATCAACAAGGTATGTGAAGACTGAACCATTCTATTTACACACAAGATTTACCATTCTATCTTTATGAGACTACATCGCATAACATCTAGTAGATTTATTGAAAAGAAGAAATTTCGAGTCAAGCTTGTCTTGTTAAACATCTCGAAATATGATTCAAGCATCGGATGTTCAAAGGTCCTTAACAATATTAGTTGGAAACAATTTATTATTCAAGAATTAATTTTTTGGATCATTTGAAAATAGCCCAAGCAGTGATTTTATCATTTGAGAATGTTTCAAACATCAAAGAGAGCAATTTAAAACTTTTGTTATTTCAGCTCAGGGTAGGTTGGTGAACCATCTCACACACCATAGAAATCTGAATTTCCTAGAATACATGAAGGTTGGCAAACCAGTTCGCGAACCACAAGTTCAGAATATGACAGTTTATGAACCCGGTTCACGAACCATGGTGATTTGAATTTTTCATACTGGTTAAAAAGGCTAACAGTTGGTGAACCCAGTTCAGTAACTATTGTCATCTGAGTTCACGAGTCGTATTAGGGTTGGAGAACCCGGTCCATGAACCGTTGCATCCTGACTCATGAACTTCCTATAGGGTTCACAAACCATTTCATCAACGGTTCCAGTAAAAATTTAGCAGATCCTCAAAAACTTGTTTTTTAAATACGTTTAGCATTTGTTATATACTCTCATAAACACCTATAAGACATCGTTGATCACTAAAATACTTGTGTATGTGGATCATGATTAAATTCTTAAGTGTTTAAATGAACATCAAATTGCTTTAGTTCAATAGGCATATTTTCCAAAGAACGGTCATTGTACATGGTTCCGTAACCGGACTATTGTGTATATTCTTCTATTTAAATTTCAAGACTAATTCTCACATGCTTACTTGAAACCTAATTAGAGTTTCATATAAACAAAGAAAGTGTTTACTTGAATCTCAAGTTATTTTATCTTGAACTCTAAGCAACCCTCAGCCTTGAACATCTATAAATAGATGTGCTTTTTCAACTGGGAAATTTACTTTTAAGCACTTTATGTCCTAATTGATAGCCAAAATTGTCCTCTACTGATCTACGTTTCCTCTGAGAAATATAATTAGGTCTACGACTTAAAGGCTTCACTTCGGGATTCGTTAAGCCATGTTCGACTATCTTTACTTTAATAGTTCGTGTATCCTGATCTTGTTGTTCTATTATAGATGTTTTCGTAGTCTCTTTCAGGCAAGATTGATAGAAATCACAAAGTTTTCTTCGTCCCAGACTTTATAATTCTTAAATATAGATATTTGAAAGCTTTTCTAAATTGAGATTGTTGTTGAGAGGTTGTTAAAGATCCAAGCTTCTTAGCTAATTGAGTGTAAGTGTTTCGGATTATGAGGATTTCTAGCTTTTTGTATTGCAAACAGATTCCCAAGCCTTGATCTTTGATCTAAAGGGAAATCAAATAGGCTTACATGTTAGAAGCAGATTGGTGTGAAAAGTATTCACTTAGGATGGAACAACTCTTAGGCTGTAAAGGACGTCAGCTAAGGAAATAAATTGCATAGAACCTTGCGAGGTTCAAGAGACGTAGGGAGCGTGGTTGTAACTAAACAGCTTGGAGGGTGGATTCGGTCTCAATCACATTCTATTATGAAGTCTGATAGTAGGATAGTGTCTGTAGTGACTTAATACAGTTTGGTGTTCAAATCTAGACTAGGTCCCGAGGTTATTCTGCTATTGCGGTTTTCTCGTTAACAAAACTTATGGTATCTTGTGTTTTTCCCTTTCTGCATTATATTGTTTATCTTTATTATAATATTTACACAAGTAGTACGCGTTCAATCTTAGTAGATACGTCCATATTAATTGTGATCGGTTATGAGACTCGTTTTTGTAGAAATCGTATCTTGAAAGGTAGATAACAAGTTTCATACCTAGCAGATTACGATTGGATTATTTGGACGTTGTTAGTGCATAGCTCGGTTGAACTCAGCAAGCGTTGGTATGTCAAGTTTGGTTGTCATATTTTAGTGTGGACATACAAGTATAGGAATGTTGAGACATACAAGTATTACTCCGAAGACATGAAGAATGTGAAGAAGAAATGAACTACAACGACAACATCATCCTTCCTATTGAGGTTAGTAATATTGACTTGAACGGTTTCATTCCTAGCATATCTTTCAAGTCGTGCTATATTGAAAACATAATTGCTAAGCTGTATATATTGTACATATTGTATAATACTCTAGTGATGTGACATGGTCATATTTATATGATCATAGTTTTATGGAATTCGACTATGAAGTATAACGCTTATATTTTGAACTTCGTAGATATGACGTCGACATAATCTTGTATATACTGTTATGATTATGTGAACATGTTATGGTGATGATTTCATCCTAGGAAACAATGTTTTACATTTGTTTAAAGGAAGTACATTCATGAGATTGTTTTATGAATCGAAAGGGAAATCATTACGCTTATTGGTACATCTATTTATTGCAAATCTTTGGATTACCAATATGTGTGAGATGGTAGAACCGATCGCAACTTTGTTATGTATCTTGGTATAACTAATCACAAGTGCCTGAGTTATGATTTAGTATGACTAGTTTTTATTAATTAGTGTAATCGATACTAAGTAATAACCATGAGATGGTATGATCGATATTTGTAATTGGTAATTGGTGTAAGTGATCACGGAGTGTTGTGTAATCGATTCTTGTAATTGGTAACCGGTCCTGGTAATTGGTGTAACCGATCCTGGTAACCCGTGTGACTGATCACAAGCAATACCATGAGAATATGATAACCGATCCTGGTAATTAATGTAACCGATCCTAGTAACTAATGTAACCAGTCATGGTAGCTTGTGTGACCGATCACAATTATTTACATATTAAGGTATAATCGATCCTAGTGATTGGTAGAACCGATTTAACCCATGTATGTCATTTGATATTTGATCAATCACATAGTTATCTTGGAATACAGGTGAACCAATTCCAAACTTGTTTGGAAGTGTGGTATAACCGATTCCAAGAATGTAAATCCATGTAAATATGAATAAGGATTTACAGTGAAAATATGTCAACATACTCTGAACACGTACAACAACTCTTATCATTTATTGTTCAAAGATATTCCTTAGTACTCAAGGAGATCATGTGCCGAAATAAATTGAGAATCTTTTAATTAACGTTTTTGGTTTTATATGCTTTAATTACCAACAATTAAATGCACATCTCTAGAGAATAAAAATTAGTAATGTGCATTTACTAATCGGAGATTTTCTATTGAGAGATTTCAGAAATTCTGGATAAGCATTTATTGGAATTAGGAAAAACCGAATTTTGCTATTCATTGCATATCTTGAGAATATTTTAGGTTTTGGAAATTCTTTGGTGTCCAAACATCCTTGGTCTATAAATACCTAAGTTTTCATTTATAGCAAACTATCCGAAGAGCCAGGCAAACTTCATTCTTGTTGTTTCTGGTGGAGGCGTCTATTCAGAAAGGAAAGTATCCTAATTAGGTGAAATCACTTACAACCACTCGTTTAAAGACTTTTGTGGGATCAATAAGCTTTACGAGTACCGTAGGTGGGGAACTAGATAATTGCAGTGTTATTAGTTTCCGATTGATTTGATTGACTAACGGTTGTTGAAACTTTGATTGCACCTAGTTTGTTTATTCTTGAGAATCTTCTCTTCTGATATAAGATTCACTCAAACTAGATCTAAGTATCGATGGGATCTTTAGAACTGTTTGTAGATCTAAAGACATCTTGTGATAATCCGTTGTTAACAGACTCCGTTCTGTGTGTGATTGATCACAAGAGATTCAAGTGGTGTCGTGCATGTGTTTATTGAAGATTAAAGAATATTTGAATACAAAGAAGATTTCTTATTAGTTCTCATATATTTGTGTGCACAAACCTTAATCGGCTAGGGACAACTAGAATCAGATTTATTCGATTGATTAGTTGCGTGAGATCGCCATTCTCAATATATGTCTTTGAGATTTATTTTGATTGAGTGCGAATCTAAACTTGACAACTTTGGTAGTTATTAGATTGATAGATCTAACCAGGCAAAGGAGTTTATTAGATTAAACGGAAGAGCCTTTGCGTATGACTTGAGATATATTTATCTTGAAAGAATTGAAAGAGTTGTTACCAAACATATTTGTTTTTCCTTTACTGTTTGGAATATGATCCAAAGAAATTGTTCCAGTGCGTGTACTCATTGAAGTCGGATGCGCAGGGATACTGAGGAAACTAAGTGAACTAGGGTAGTTGCTTGGTCTCAACTATACGAAGTTGGTGTAGATTTTGTATAACGGCTTAATTCTGAGAGTATTCAGTTCTGGACTAGGTCCCGGGGTTTTTCTACATTTGCAGTTTTCCTCGTTAACAAAATCTTGCTGTGTGATTTACTTTTATTTTCCGCAATTATATTCGTTTATATAATTTAAAGTAAATTACACAAGCGTTAACTCCGCATAAACTTAATAGTGATCCTATAGAGTTTGGTTAAGTCCGAACCTATTATCAAGTATCATACTTCGTTGTTGTATTGTCTCGATCTTGTATCCATAGTCAATCACACAAGTCATCTTGTTGTCGTATTGTCTCATTCTCGTATCCATAGACGATCACATGAAGTGTGAACCGATTTGTTGTATTGTCTCGACTCAGTCCATAGACAATCACTTTCGGTAGAGGACTTATAGGTGGATAAATAAAAGATTGTGGTGTATTTGGGTACCCTCGTATTTTTAAACACGACTAGATTGATCTTGGATATTTATTTTTGGGATCATCCAAATACTCTTCTTAGCAATCAGGTTCACAGATCCATTGTGTAGACTTTATGATTGAGAAGAGATAAAAATATAAATTATATACATACATTGTCAAGGATCATTAATTTGGTTTACTTGCAATCGTATTAGGTTTTGTCCATACAGGTTTCCAAACGAAAAAATTGGTGGTGTACTTGGTACCCCCTCCTTTTCAAAAACTTTGTACTTGGTCACCCAACGCTTTAATCTTATAGTTCTTGGAAGAACTATTATTTGCAAAATTCATGTCTAATTCTAACGTTAGTTTTCAACAACAACATAATGTGCGTTGGTAGATGCTTTAACAAATTTAATCAGGAAATCGGGATCCAAAATGTCATGATGTTGTAGGGTTGTGGATCTATTATAATATAATCAAAACATGAACAGTTGGGTGTAATAATGTAGCTATGATGATGCAGAAAAGTCGTTACAAAATAAGTGGTGAAACTAGAATTGACGTGGTTAGTTGTATTTGAATATGTTTAATTGATATTTTAAAATTTAGCATGCTTGTTACAATAATAAGTTTATAAATTTATCAAAGTGCAGCTACGTAAAACTCGAGAGGGATGCAAAAAAAAAAGAAGCTTCCAAGTAAAAACCCGTTTTCACACCCTTAGGAAGTTGAACTGATGTAACCATAATCTGTTGAACGGATATGATTAACCAAATCAATCATTATAGGACATTGGTTCTCTTTATTCTATACTAGAAACAAACTCAAACCCTCAAATCATCACTAACGGATTCGAACTTGCATGGTAATTGTTGAAAAGGAGAGAGTACCAAGTACACCACCAACATTTTTTGTTCGGAAACCTGTATGGAAAAAACCTAATACGATTGCAAGTAAACCAACTTAATGATCCTTGAAAATATATGTATAGAGTTTATATCCCTATCTCTTCTCAATCATAAAGTCTACAAAATGGATCCGTGGACCTGATTATTAAGAAGAGTACTTAGACGATCTCAAAAATCAATATCCAAGATCAATCTAGTGGTATACAAATAATCTAATCGGAATTATCCCAAGTAATTAAACTTGTTATCTATATTTCAAGATACAAATTCTACAAGAAAGAAGTCTCATAATCAATATACTAATACGGTCATAATTAGAAAGACGTATCTACTAAGATTGAATACGTACAACTTGCATCAATTATAAAGATAAAAATATATAATGCAGAAAAGGAAAAATACAAGACACCATAAGTTTTGTTAAGTGGAAACCACAACTGCAGAAAAACCTAGGGACCCTAGTTAATAATACGTCGAATAATTCGCGTATAATTCGTGAATTATTCATTACCGCACTGAAACGCGAACGTTCCGCGGACTACTCAAATACAACATTGTACACGTATAATATAGACATCCCGAATAATCCGCGTATTATTCTCCTTCCCGAATTGTTCGTTGGTATCAAACGGATACGTGGTGCTGAGTATTGTTAAGGATTTTAAGTTTTAAAAAATTTAGGCATGATTGAGTATTAAACTCACGACCTACAACTCTGAATACAACACCCCAACTGTCGGGCTATGCCTTGGTTGCTGATCTTATTCCATATATTTTCTATATATAGCATTTTTATCATACTTTTTATATATTATTATGTCAAAATCTATTTTAACATAGTCGAATTTTGAGAACCAAATTATTATCTCAAAAAACAAATTATACACGTACGTATGCCATTCTGAATTACTTCTGTATCACGAACCGTTGACCGGATCTGATTTTCACAAATACGTATTATACTCGTACGTTTACCATTTTGTATGTTTGTCGAATTCTGAATTGCTAACTAGGCTCGAGACCTCATCCATATTTGAACACCAAACTGTATTAAGCCGCTATGGACATTACCTACTATCATACTTCGTACTGGAATGTAGTTGAAACCGAATCCACCATCCAAGAAATTAAGTTACATGTGCTCTCCTTACGTCTCTTGAACCTCGCAAGGCTCCACGCAATTGATTCCTTTAGCCGACGTCCTTTACAGCCTAAGAGTTGCTTCGGCTGAAATGAAGACTTTTGATACCAATCTGCCTCTAACAGGTAAGCCTATTTGATTTCCGTTTAGATCAAACATCAAGGTGAGGAAATCTGTTTGCAATAGACAAAGCTAGCAAACCTCACAAATCTGAAACTTACGAATCCAAATATAACACCCTAGATTCTTAACCAAATCTCAAGAACAATCTTCAAAAGATCAATTAAGATCAGTTTTCAGATATTTATCTTGAGGAATCACAAAGTTTGAGGCGAAGAGAACTTTGTGATTACTATCTATCTTGCCTGCAAGAGATTACAAAAACCTCGATTACAGAAAAACAAGATTATGATACACAAACTATCATGGTAAAGATAGTCGGACGTGGCTTCATGAATCCCCGAAGCGAAGTCTTTTAGTCGTGGACCTAATTATGTTTCTCAGAGGAAACCTAGGTCTATAAAGGATAACTTTAGAATCAACTAAGACAGAAAGTCTCAGAGATTGAATTTCTCTTTTGAAAAAACATCCTTATTTGTAGTTTTCAAAGACCGGGGGTTGCTTAGAATTAAAGATAAGAAAACTTGGGAATCAATCAAACATTTTTAGACCTTGAAAATACAATTGAAGAACATACACTATGGACCGTTCCGGAACCGTGTATAAAGATTGTTCGATTTCGTAAGTATGCCAAAAAACTAAAGCAATTTGATGTTCATTTAAATACCTAAGAATCTAATCATGATACACACACATAATCATTTGAGTGATCAATGAAGTCTTAGAAGTGTTTGAGAAATTTCTAGCAATGCTAAACATATTTAAAAAATAAGTCTTTGAGAATCTGCTAAAAAATGATGAGACAGTTGGTACAACGGTTCATGAACCGTTAGGCTTGTTTACGAGTCAGGGTGTAACGGTTCGTGAATCGGGTTCGCCAAACTTACAAGACTAGGGAACTCAGTTGACTACGATTTGTGGACCGGTTCCCAACTGAACTCACGGTTTATTAACTGGTTCACCAACTTCCTGTAATTCTAAAACTCAGATATTTATGGTTTGCGAACTGGTTTGCCAATGTTTTAAAACATTCCCACATGATATAATCATTTTCATGGGAAATTTTCAATTGATTCATAAATTAATTTAAATAATAAATTGCTTAGAACTAATATTGTTAACGATTGTTGAACATCTTTGCTAGAATCATATTTCGAGAGTTTTAACAAGACAAGCATGACTCGAAATTTCTTCTTTGTAAATATACTAGAAGTCATACGACATCGTCTCAACGGATAGAATGGTAAGATAAAGAGTAAAATATAATGGTTCACCCTTCACATACCTGATATAAAAGTTCTCCAAATGTCTTCATCGATCTTCAGTCTTGGAGGGTGATGTGTGATACCTAAGTACCAAATTCTAACCTAGTATGAGACTTGACTTGATAGACTAGAAATCAATATATAGTTTTGATCATCTAACATTGACAACAAGCTTGAGATAGCAAAACTTCTGGGTTCAACCGAGTATTGCTATAACAATCTCCCCCTTTGTTAATTTTAGTTACAAAAATATTTAATACATATGGATTCAACATAAATAAACTTTTCAGCTGAATCCACTATGCTAGAAGTTCTTCAACAAACTTCTTGAATTCTTCGTAGCGATAACAACTTATGAAAATACTCAAAAAAAGCTTTGTTAGAATGAGGTAATAAACTCTACTCACTGGTTTTTATACAGAAACATAATATTGTTACCTTCCTCAAAGTTAAATTGCACCACAACTTAGAAGTGATACTACGGTGATATATTTATTTATTTATTTATTTTGCGAATATTACAAATATAGTTTGTTGTGTTTTCGAAATCATATTGTCGTTGATATTTGCAGCATCCTATTCCCGATCTTCAATACCGATAAAGATTTTTCCAACCCATACTTCTGTATATGAACACTTACGTTTATCATCGATGGTATCAAGTATAAACCTGTGTGAAGAGAAAGTTTGGACTTGATCCTAATCGAAGATAATCGAAGATATCATAGTAGACACAACCACACCAAATTGGTTTGATGTTTGTAACAACGTATGCCATCATCTTCCAGTGAAATATGAACCTAATAATCCACAAAAAGAAATTAAAAAAAAATCCTGCTTGTAACATTAAAATTTCCCAAAAATCATTTAAAGAAAGACCTTAACGACATTCATTCAGAAATATTATTTTCGTGTAAGTTGTTTAGAGAACTCACAATACCTTCTGCCTTGAGAACACTTTTTTTTTAATTTCCAAATGGACTTCAAGAGGTTAGGTTCCCAATTCTACTTAACATTCAGTAGTTTATATGTTTGGCAGCATGTACGGGCGTTTTAATTTTGATTACACGATCAACATCTATAATTAAGAAAATATGTTACACCTCCGTGATTCTTACCCCAAATCCGCTTATATTGTAAGCATATTTAAAGGTATATTGGTATCCCAATATATTATCTGTAAAGCCAATAAATACTAACACAATCACGGAAAGTATATTTCCATAAAAAATTTGGAAATATATTCTCGTAAAATTTTTAGTTATGTGAATGTAATCTATGAAAATTTAGTTATGGAAATGGAAATATATTATTACTTATGGGAATATCAAAGCAATTAGATGTCTGACTCAGTCCTATATGACATGACCGAATTATAGCGGGCATAGTTTAGTGGTAAAAGTGTGATTCGTTCTATTAATCCCTTAAATAGTTGAGGGGTCTTTCAGTTAATTTGTATTCTGATCAAAAAATTTCTTTCTAAAAAGGATTTTATCCTTTACCTCTCAGTGAAAGATTTGAGGAAGAATATACATTCTCGTGATTTGTATCCAAGGGTCAATTCAAAATTGAAAATTGAATTATGGAATTACGAAGCATAATTTTTTTTTTAGTTGGATGAAAACTACCAATTGAATGAGTATGAATAAAGGGTCCATGGATGGCTCAAAGAGTCAAATATGAAACTTCATATACCTTAAAGTTCATAGTAGGAAAAGATATTTTTTTGAGATCCTTATACTCATTATGCCTAGCATTGAATGGGATGTGAACCTATATTGGGTTATTTACACAGAGGG
The DNA here is from genome assembly GCF_003573695.1 of Papaver somniferum. Classification (NCBI taxonomy): domain Eukaryota; kingdom Viridiplantae; phylum Streptophyta; class Magnoliopsida; order Ranunculales; family Papaveraceae; genus Papaver; species Papaver somniferum. The sequence goes on from NC_039359.1 coordinate 5,738,948, forward strand.
ATGGAAAAAATAGCGGAAAACCGAACAATTATAAAATATATACCTTATGTAACCCAAGTCAATTCGCGGATTTTTTTAATCCACTGGTGAGATACACACGAAATACATGCAGAATCATCATTAAGACCATAATACTAGGTGACCATCGATGAACTAATCGGATTAACCGAACTCGGTTTATGGAAGAAGGAACCGAAAAGGAGATATCAACTGAAAAATCGGGGGTCTAACAACACCACCCAATATTTCGCTTAGCAATCTGTGTGGACAAACTCGAATATACTTTTAAGAGAATCAACAAGACTCAATCAATTAAAAGTTTATCAACGAGTTTATCTCTCTCTTCTTGATTTGATTTACTCAAGCAAGAACTGCGAGTTATAATCAAATACAAAGAATAACTTGGATGGTACCAAAGACCAACATCCAAGGATCAATCAATATCAATCAACAACTAAAGGTCGGATTTCCAATTGATTGATTCAAATGCAAAGCCTGTATTATTTCAATTATATAAACAAATATAATGCGGAAATATAAATAACATAGACACCAGAAATTTTGTTAACGAGGAAACCGCAAATGCAGAAAAACCCCGGGACCTAGTCCAGATTGAACACACACTGTATTAAGCCGCTACAGACACTAGCCTACTCCAAGCTAACTTCAGACTGGACTGTAGTTGAACCCCAATCAGTCTCCCACTGATCCAAGGTACATTTGTACTCCCTACGCCTCTGATCCCAGCAGGATACTACACACTTGATTCCCTTACCCAAAACTAAGAGTTGCTACGACCCAAAGTTGAAGACTTGACAATAAACAAATCTGTCTCCCACAGATAAACCCTAAAAGGTTTTGTTCCGTCTTTTGATAATAATCAAGGTGAACAGGAACCAATTGATAATCCGGTTTTATATTCCCGAAGAACATCCTAGAGTTATCAATCACCTCACAACAATCTTAATCGTATGGTAGCGAAACAAGATGTTTGTGATTACTTTTTATATCTTGCCTATCAGAGATATCAATCTCAAGCCAATCAATCTGATTGTACTCGTACGATAGAAGATGCAAGATCAGATCACACAACTAAGATAAAAGTAGTATCCGTCTGGTTTCACAATCCCAATGAAGTCTTTAAGTCGTTAACCTGGTTTTAGAAGAAGAAAACCAAAGGTTAAAGGAGAACCGAATCTAGTACGCAAACTAGTATCACACGTGAGGTGTGGGGATTAGTTTTGCACAGATACTAGAGTTCCCCTTATATAGTCTTTCAAATCAGGGTTTGCAATTAAGTTACCTTGGTAAAAAAACAATCAATATCCACCGTTAGATGAAAATCTGATTTAGATTCAAGCTAATATTTCTCAACCGTTAGATCGAAAACATAGCTTGTTACACACACTTGACAATGCACGCTTCTAGGTTTGTTAAACGTACCCAAACGTGTGCACTTGTCGGTTCAACAATAGTTAACCAAATGGTTAGCCATATGAGCATTTCATATCAACCACGTTCTTCTTCACCATAACTAGTTCAAATGATTTCAAATGAACTAGTTAGAGAGTTGTTCAATTGGAAGGAAATCTCATGTACTACACAAAAAACAATTGAAGCAAAGATGATTTGATTCACTTGAATCGGTTCATGAAATTTTATAGCCACGGTTTTCAAACTGCATTTCTTAGTCCTTTTAAGTTTAAGTTCAGAAATCATCTTCAGATATATAACCTTCTCAAGTTCGCGGACTAGGTTCGCGGACTTAAGTTACCGGGAAGAGTTTACAAACTCCAGCAGAAATTCTCGGGTATGAGAACTTCGCCGGTTCGCGGACTGGGTTCGCGGACTTAGTTTCACGCAAGTAGTCAACTCCAGCAGAAATTCTCGGGTTTGAGAACTTCGACAGTTTGCGGACTGAGTTCGCAGACTGAGTTCGCGAACTTGGTCACGCCATTCTTCCGGTTCTCTTGATCAATAAAGTTCGCAAACTTTGGTTCAAGGAATAGGACTCATACATAAATGTGTTTCCACAGCAATGCTTATGTCCACCATTGGTTATGTAATCTAAACTCTCATTTCAATCATTGAAACATTCTTAGAGGACGTTATATAGTTGTTACACCGTTTCTCGTCAAAGAAATTTTCAAGATGATTGAAACATATCATGACTTTCGTCACATGGTAAAGATAAACTTGGTTAAAGCGAAAATCTTACCAACTCATATTTCGAGATATATATAGGCGAGGTATACTCGGCTCGAAATACCAAATGTGTATAATCACAGTCTCTATATATATAGCATACGACTTCTTGTCTCAAAGAGTAGGAGATAGAGTAGATAGACTTTTGAGTGATAGATAAGTTCAAGTCTTCACATACCTTTTTGTCGAGAAGTTCCACCGGTTCCTTGAGTAGTTCTTCTACTTGTATGATGAAGTACCATGAAGTCATTGAGCTCAACTACACTTTCTATCCTAGTCCGAGACTTAGCTATAATAGACTAGAATCAAGACTTATAGTTTTGATCACTAACATTGACAAACATGCTTGAGGTAGCAACGCATGCGAGTTCGACCGAGCAATGCTCTAACATCAACAACAACGGGTTTTATTACGGGATAACTCATGATGTTCATATTTCCTGATTTATAAAAATTCTCATAATACTAACACAGTCATGTTTTTGTCAAGGATATGATTTGTAAGACCATATACTTTATCTCGCGAAGTCGCTCATACAATGTGGATCTCTTACACCTGACAAAAAGTGGTCATGTTCGCCTTTAGAACCGTTTGCCTCTTTAGCAGTTGGACGACAATATGTACTTTTTTGCAGTATTTTTTTTTTTGGTTAGAAAGAAATTGCCGACTCTTTAAGGACCAATCCACGCCGTATCAGTGTTCCCTTATCGTGTTGCATCTTTCAATGATCGAGCACATCTCATTTTTATACTGCCGTACAAAATTTGTTAGCGTTGATGGCCATCGTAAAGGCATTGTTTGTGATAAACGAAATAAATGCTAAACCAAATAAATATAATCTTAATTGTCTGTCACTATTTTATTTAGGTTCATTGGTTATAATGAGATAATGCTCTACATGAACATGGATGTTTTAATTTTCTTAAAAAATTGGTTGTCAGCATCTCCCTTACCAGCGAAATCAACTAATCAGTATCGTCCATAGAAGTCTCCCATACGTCTGCGGAAACTTTCATTCCAAATGACTCACATGCTATTGTCATGTTGGGATCCTCCAAATCAGTGGGGAATATGCTTTTTTGAGGTCTAGCGGATCATACAAACTCTTCAACGTGCAATGATGTTCCTGTAAATTTTATAACACCCATTAGATGGAAATGTTTAAACCCATTACCTTTTCGAAGGGGTGTATATATACGACCCTCTGCCATCAAATTCAACAAAGTATTGTGCCCAACAGTTCCTATTGACAAATGCTTTTGTAACTTCAAAAGTCTTGGCCCTCCTATTACCCCAATATGTTGCTATATGGATCTGGAATACAATTTGGCGATGCATGACCTCTTATAGGACCTTGAACACATGTTGAACTCCTTGCTCCTGTTCCAAATTAATAGGGTATCAGCAGTTCGCTTACCACTTTAGCTAAAAGTAGAATATCTATTTATAAATATATTTCACAACTAGGGTATTATGGTTAGTGTCCTCTAAGATAGGATTTCTCAAAACATGCCTCTGCCAGACTCATCGCGTGGACGTGATTTACATAAAAAAAATATTAGTAAGTGTACCATTGAATCTATACAGACTTTAAACTTCATGTCATTTTCGCCTGTAAACTTTATATCATTTATGAACCGAAATAGTTATATTTGTTTTATTCGCATCAAGTAATCTATCGTATATCCAATCAATTCTTCTGCTGCAATTCCTTTTGCTTGGAATATTGATGATTCCGTCCCATCAGTGACCACCATTTTCAAATGCAATTTGTCCAAGTGTTGATCAGTACAACAATTCCTTATGTCGATATTATGTAATGTTCATTTTTTTGTAATAAACAGATTGTACAAAAGTAAAAGAACATAAATATTACATTGGGATTGAGTTAACGTATTTGAAGCACTCTGGACACTGCTTCCGGTTGCTTGTCTCCTCAAATTCCTGGTTGCATTCAGAACAATACATGCAGCACCAATCATCCGCGAAGCGAGTTATTTGCGCCAGTGTAGTCAATGTATCTCCTGCATGTAATAACATCACGTCAAATTTTTGGAGTCGTCTAATAGATTAGTTCATACCTGAATCTCAGTATTCATTTTCTTCTCACATAGCATAGCAATTTACTGCCTGTGTCTTCGTTCATATGTAGAATGGATTGCCTGATCCCTTTGGATAGTAGTCATGTTGCAATTCGATTCATTGGAGCTTGTCCCTGTAAATTAGATAGAAGGTTCCATATTGAGTAATTTTTTTGGTTGTACCTGGAAGATTAAAATTTAGTAAAAAAGATCCTCGTATGTAATTTTTTTTTGGATGAACTGTTATACCTGGTAGTAGTGCTTTTCCTGGTGATTGTTTCTTGAGATATAACATGATGAATTTTGTTGTGTTGCAGTTTATCTGTGCTGCCATATTGAAGTTTGAAATATGTGGTAAACTTATGCATCACATGCGGTATCTCAACCTTTCCACCCCCTTAAAAACACCTTTCAACATTAATGTGGATAATGGAAAGTCGTTTGATGGCCATGATGTGTCTGCATGTTTCTGTTTCAAAATCCAAATGGTCATATAACTTCCGATTATGATTATTAGGTGTGAGAGTTACATAAACGTGGTGGAGTCAGATAAGGAACTCAGAACAAAAAGCAGTATTTTAAATTAAATAATTACGTTATGTTTCAACTAATTTGAGGTATTTTTGTCAACGTATGTGTGTTTCAATTTTTGGTCAACATGATTAATATCCAATCAGTCTGTCATCAATTGTGATTGTGAGCCGCACGTGCTTTTACTCGACATACTGATATATCGCATCAATTTTGGTAGTCCATTACGGAACATGAATGGATGTTTACTGAAAAGAGTCTATGGAGATATTCTACGTAAATTTGTTTTGTTAAATACATTTTGCTTATATTTTTAAAATTTTAACTCATCTTGAGGATGATCAGTACAGTTCAAAGGATAGTCAATATAGTATAGTCTAAAATTTATAGTATTACTCCATATGTTGACAACTACTCACGGTTTTCATAGTATATTACTATAATAATATGTAGGTTTAAAATTAGAGTTCTGGTGTGATTATATGGTGGTTAATTCCACTGTGGGTTTAATATACTAATGGTGGTGAAATCCTTGTGTCCTTTATTTGAATCTGCATATATATAGACAACTAATTTTTGGAAAAAGTAATCAACCAAAATGATCCATTTCATTAACTACAGTTACATCTTTAAACTGTTGTAACCTATTTTCTTTAAACTGCCGTAAGATGGATGCTAAACAATGTGGAAATGAAAATATGAAATCTGGTATAATACTTGAAAAGTCCACCTAACTTTCAACATGCATCACCAAAGAACATGAACACATAAACATTTAGAAGATAAATTACGATTTAGATACCATCACAAATCTGTAAAATGATTTTTGGCTTTACTGTTTCAGGTATGGTGGGTGAGCATTTTGTTGCTTCAATGGTTGGGGGTAAGCACAGAGAGGTGCACTTTGGAACCATGCAACCCTAAAGCTCTTTGTGTTAAACGGAGCTAGGTGTTATGAGTTAATCTTTGTGGACGTTTGTAAGGGAGTTAAAAGAGGTTAAAGAAATAAAATTTGCATGAAATCATAATTAAAAAATAGACAGATTATTATATTATATAATTAGATTATCATTGGTAGTCATTCCTCGGCAATAGTGCATGTAAAGTTCATATAAGCTGCACATTTGCATCAGTTCCAGTGTAAGACAATTATCTTTTTGAATTACCGTTGCTAATATCCAAATTAAAATTTCATTCGTGTAGAATAAGTACAAAATGAATGTACTAAGCCGTTAATCTGTACATATTCCCAAAATTTCTAAACTCATATCATACTGTTACCGGCTTTGATTTTTTTTGGCATATGTATTTGAAACTCACAAATTGAAACCGAAAAGGGTAAATTCATTAGATTTTAAGCTTGGAAATGGAAACAACCACATTTTGATAATCTAAAAACATAGGACGATCAACATAGGATCCCCCAGAACACGAAATGTCAAAAATAGTTTAAATAGCGAACTAAGAAAAGCAACATAATCCCGATGTAAATCTAGTTGTTCATGAAAATGAAGTAAAATTGCACTAAACTTCTGAACTGAATAATTTTACGATCCTTCTTATGACTCTTTGTTAAGCCAACTCATTTATAGACTCTGTGCCTTCCTGAAAGTTCATTCCAATTACATTTGTTCCAAATAATGTGCAACCATTGTGATGTTTTCCATTGTTTCAGCTTCTTTTGATATAACTATCTGTACACTTTCAGTCATAGTGTCGTGAATATCCGGCAAGAGGTCTTCGTATTGCTCCCAAACTTGGAGAGGGTTTTGGTTTTCCGGTTCTTCGTCATCATCAGCTTCATATCCCTGTTATATCATGTTTTTGTAATGTACGTTAGTAATATTTGGTATAATAGTATGTATTCTATAATTCAGTCCAGACAGAGTAAAAAGTAAACCTCGTCAAAGAGATCGTCGTCATAGTATTTCTCCGTTGCTCCAGGTGTTCGGTTTATTCCAGCCACATTATAAATGTGATGTGGTTTTCCTCGTATCTCGCGCGACTTATGAACTTGGAATACCAACTGGCGCATCGGAACCTCATAAAGGACCTCAGAAATATGGTTTTCCCCATTTTCCTGTTATAATATGCACATCAGTTTAGCTGACCAAATTATGGGATTATCATAATAGTGTATACATATGGTTGTGATACTAAATGTAAATATGTAGTACTGAACCTCTTTTTTTGTGTATCATTAATTCCACCGTGTTGTTCAGTAAATCTTCTGCAATATCTTTATAGGCTACAAAAGTTGTCGTCTCCGTCCCATCTGTTACCTCCATTGTGAGGTTTAGTCTGGTAGTGCGATTTGTATATAAGATATTCACAGTTGTTATTATCCTAAAACATAAATAAATGGTGTAGTGAGTTCAATTTTGTGTGATACCTTGTCGTAGGTTGGACCATAGTCAAGCATACTTTGCAGAGACCCCGTTGTTTCCATTCCGGCATATGGTTGAAGCTTTGTCGGTAAAAGATATAGTTTCTGCTATAACCGTGAATGGCATATTTCCCTGCAGCTTATGATTATTAACACCCTTATTGTTTTTGTTATATATACATATATATATTTATATAATTTAAAGTTTTTGTATGGTTAAACCTCATTTGTGCTCTCCCTTGTTGAAGACTTTATCCAAAAATTAGTCACCTTGTGCTCTCTGTTCAAAGGTAATAGAGATTGTGGCATGGAGACCGGGGTGATTATTATCGTGTTGTCCTCTACGATGTTGTTCTCATTTTCTGTACATGTATAAGTTTTATCATCCATTCTCATGATTTCATAAGTCTGCATAATTTATTCTCGGTAGTAATTTTCTATCTTTTCAAATGTATATTTGAGATAGATGAAACAATATACGTGGTAGTAGGGTGATTCTTGAAGTATTCCTGTTGAGATAAGGCAATATGCACCTATGTGCTCCACCTTGCAACTGTTGTGCCATATCTTCACTCTTGATATCTGCATATGTAAACATAAAATGTGAGTAAAATGAAGACCCCAAATCCGAAATTAAGTGACCACCCATCCTAGAGTTTGATTTGATTTTTAATTATCTTAGTTCTACAACCTCCTTGTTATGTGATATTTGGATTGATTTGGTGTGGAATCGATCAAATATATATTGTTGTGCCCATTAATGTCGTTAATGTAATGATGGTATTAATACACCACCTTTCCTCATCATATTTTTTTAGTTTCGAATTCTTTATCGTCCTTTTATTGACCATTAGTGGTTATGGAAAAGTGAACCATGTTTCTAAGGTCAAATTTAGAGTTTTGTACATAGGATTTTATGGTGGTTGATTTTAAGTGTGTTTGATGTAACAAGTAATGGAATCCTTGTGTCCATTACTTGAATCTGCATATACATGGTTAATTTTGAAAATTTTAACCTTGACCAAAAACCCATTTCATTAACTACTCTTATTTTTAAACTGGATAAGATAGGTACTAAATAGATCCACAATTTCATTAATGACATAAATGCAGTATCTTTTGGTTGAAAATATGACTTATCAAATAATGGCAATACTGGAAAAGGCTACCTAACTTTCAAACATGCATCACCATAAAATACGAACACAGCTTAAAGATAACATCACAAATCCTTAAAGTGATTGTTGGATTCATCGTTTCAGTGATAGGGGGTGAGCACACATAGGTGAACCTTGGGACTTTGCCACCGTGAAACTCTTACTGCTGTATTTATTCGGTTACTAATATACCGAAGGAACCTAGACATAAAGGTCTTATTTTATGTATCGATTAGAATTCAAAAACAGTCGAAAGACACATTTTAGAGCATGGTTTATAGGCCTGCATTATATTTCTCAAAGAGAGATTATCATGTTCGGGTGTGTACAGACTATTTCGTATTCGATAACGATACAATGAAATACTTTGTAAGGATCATACATGAAATAGCGTCACACATACGCATATCTCTATAACCTTCCATCATATTATGTTTTCATATCAACTCAAAGTCAAGTCACAATCACAACTAAAAGGATGTTATTGTTGTACTAATATCTAAATTAGAGGCCTTTGTGAAAACATACTTATAAGTTATAAAGTCTAGACATACTGCATTTTTCTATCTTCCATGCTACAAACAATGAAGTACAATAAGGACCAAAAACACTTAAAGATAGAAAACACGAAGCAATATAACGATCTCCATATTTCACACCAAAAATCGCAGTGAACCAACTTATCCGAGTCTTAATGTGAACCACCAAGGTTGTTTATTTCAGCTAAGTACATGAACTATTAACCACTCCCTTTTACATGATGAAAAAGTACCTTATATGAGAACTTCTGGGTAGACCACGTTATCTGTTTCCTCACCCGTATTGTTCGTTGGAAGCAAGAGGGAAATTTTGCAGTTATGCATCTCGAGAGCACCACGTAAAGCTGGCCATGGTTGAAAACTGGGATTCTCAAATCGATGCTGACATATTTTACGGATTGACCTTGTGATTTGTTAATTGTGATTGCATAAGCCAACTTTATGGGAAACTGTCTCTTTGTCATTCGCACTACAACATCTGACGCAGATGGTGTCAGGGAAATACGGGGAATAAAAACCACCTCTCCGGCTTCATATCTTGTTAATATTGTCGCAACAATCACATGATCCATGCATATTTCCACCCTTATCCTGGTGCCGTCACACAATTCATTGATTGGCGCGCTGTTGCGAAGCAACATAATAGAGCATCCAACTTTCAGGTTCAACTCAATCAGGGGGGATTCTTATGGTTTAATGTTTCATTTGCAAAATGTGTGGGATTTTGGTCATTGAATCTGGCGGATCCCTTGTCCAAACTGTCCTCTGGCTTGTCCGCGACTAGGTACGAGTGGTATTTTCCTCGATGACTTTGCAGTATCAACTAGATGATCAACATCACATCATCATTCCGGGGGCAGAAAAGCGTTCTCTCAGTCATATAGCTTGGTGTGGGGATGCCCATTTCCTTAATTCCATGATACACGGTCGATATAAGATCTTTATATCTTTTCATTGAAGGCGGTAGACGAATTTTTTGTCAGGATTTTCTTAGGGAATCACTGACAACCGCGGAATAACGGATCTTGAGATATTATGATGAATAATAAGTAAACCAAGCACAAGTAACTATGAAAATACGAGAAAGATAAATCAATTCACAAGACACAATATTTATAGTGGTTCAACCAATACATACAACGTGTATATATTGTCTACGTCCACTTTGAGCCGCACCAACTCAAATCCACTATGAAGAAAAATGATTATAACGTCGTGTGAATTCCAGCAAACCCTTGGTTACACCGCAAAAATTACCCGAGACGATAACCTTGTCTCTTGTTCCTCACCAATATGCTCTCACAATGAAACCCTAGCTTTATCCCTAAAATCTATACAAGAAATCTCTCACCGATCTCTCAATCGTTTTCTACACAATATAATTCTACAAGGCCTAATTACCTATTTATATAGGTTACAAACTTGGCCACCAAGAATTATAACCGGTTTAGGAAACCCCTTTCCTAAAATATCACGGCTAACTTTAGGAAATAATTAATTAGTCTTCAATTAACTAACAATCTCCCACTTTGAAGACTCATTTATTGTCTTCAATTCTCCTTTTCTTCAACTTTGGATTTGACGGTGCTAAAACATCTTCTTTGTCAGTGCAGCTCCCTTCTCAGATCCTCATTCTGAGAGACCAACTAAAGCCTTGCAGAGCTTTAGCTTGTTTGATGTAACTCCCTTGGTAAACATATCTGTCGGATTCTTCGAACCAAGAATCTTCTCGAGATTCAACTCTCCTTCTTCTAAGAGTTCCCGAATGAAATGGTAACGGATATCTATATGCTTCGTCCTAGCATGATAGGCTGAGTTCTTGGCTAAATGTATAGCGCTTTGACTGTCGCTAAACAGAACACTATCTCGTTGTTCCTTTCTCAACTCATCTAAAAAACCTCGTAACCAAATCATCTTCTTGCTCGCTTCTGTTACTGCTACGTACTCCGCTTCCGTAGTAGACAATGTCACCAATTTCTGTAAACGTAAATTCCAACTCACTGCAGTTGACCCCATAGTATAAACATAACCGGTCGTACTTCTCTTTTTATCTACATCACCTGCGAAGTCTGCATCCACATAACCCCTCAAGATAGAACCACCTTTTCCATAACACAATTGTACGTTTGTGTTACCTCTCAAATACCTGAGAATCCACTTCACAGCTTCCCAATGTTGTTTTCCTGGGTTGCTTGCATATCTACTCACTACTCCCACTGCATGTGCAATATTTGGTCTCGTGCACACCATAGCATACATTAGACTCCCAATAGCCGAAGAATATGGTACATTAGCCATGTACTCCTTTTCTTCATTTGTCTTCGCACACTTCATACTTGAAAGACGAATTTGACTTCCAGGTGGAGAACTAACTGGTTTAGCATTCTCCATATTGAACCTTTTCAACACTCGTTCAACATATTCAGCCTGACTAAACATAAGTACACCCTTAGCTACGTCTCTTATGATCCTCATACCAAGAATCTGCTTTGCTTCACCAAGATCTTTCATGGCAAACTCACTTGCTTATTGTTTCTTCAAATTCTCAACTTCTTGTAGAGATGTTCCGACAACCAACATATCATCCACGTACAGTAATAATATGATGTAGTCAGAACCGCACCTTTTGAAGTAATAACAATGATCTGCATTACACCGTGAGTAACCACCTCTATGTATGAAGTTATCAAACTTCTTGTGCTACACTTTTTCCAGAAACATCATCAATATCGATATACAACTCCTTATCGACGTTGCTTGATACGACATCTTCAACTTGTGTTTTATTTCCGTCCTTGTACAACTCATTCTCATTAAAAGTGACGTCTCTACTTCTAATAACTTTGTGGCCCTCGTAGTCCCAAAGTTTATACCCAAAAACGTCATTTCCGTAACCAAGAAATATACACTTCTTTGCTTGAGCACCTATCTTAGACCTCTCACCGGGACTAAGATGAACATAACCAACACAACCAAAAACTTTCAAATATGAAAGATTTACCTTTTTACCGGTCCAAACCTCCTCTGGTATCTTCATATCTAATGGACTACTAGGTGTCTTATTGATTAGATAGCAGTCGTCTCTGTTGCATGTGCCCAGAAGGTCTCGGGCAAACCAGACTGCAACCTCATGCACCTAGCACGTGCATTCAATGTCCAATTCATACGTTCTGCTACTCCATTCTCCTGTGGCGTCCTTGGAACTGTCTTCTCCAAACGAATTCCATTTGTAGCACATAATTGTAAGAATTATTTTTTGTCATACTCATCACCGTTGTCTGACCTTAGACACTTCAACTTCAGACCAGTTTCTGTTTCAACCAAAGATTTCCACTTCTTAAACACTTCATACACCTCAAACTTATTCTTCATGAAGTAAAGCCACACCTTCCTTGAGTGATCATCAATAAAGGTGACATAATATTGGAACCCGTTGTGAGATGCAACATCAATTGGTTCCCATACATCAGTATGAACCAAATAAAGTTTCTCACTTCTCAAGGCTCTGCCGCCTCTGCTGAAACTAACCCGTTTTTTCTTTCCAATAACACAGTCTTCACAAAAACTCATATCAACAGACTTCACCTTAGGTAGATATCCTCCCGAACATAAAATATTCATGTTCTTCTCACTCATGTGCCCTAATCTTCTATGCCATAAGTTAGTGTCTTCACCACTACTAGCCACTGCTAAAGTAGTTCCATCTGAAGTCCGGTATAGAGTACCGACTCTAACTCCACGAGCTAATACCATAGCTCCTTTCTTTACTTTCCAATTGTGTTTCGTAAGCACAACTTCACAGTCATCATCACAAACTTGGTCCACAGACACCAAGTTCTTCTTCAAATTTGGAACGTGTCGTACATCCTTCAATTTCCATGTTGAACCGTTGACTTTCAAGATCACATCACCCAAACCAATGATGTCGCATGCTTCACCGTCACCTAAGAATACTTGGCCATAATATCCTTCTTTATAAGATATCATAATACTCTTATCACCCGTTGCATGGAAAGAAGCTCCTGAGTCTATAATCCAAGACTCATCTTGCTTTCCCTCAGAGAGTAGTAGAAAACCTTTTGTAATCATCTTCTTGTTATCAACAAGGACCTTCACCGGTTCCGCAGCTGCAACTACGTTGACCTCTTCTTGATTACCTTTGTTTCCACTATTATTAGCACCTTTGTTTTCCGGATAATCGCGTTTGTAGTGTCCTACTTTCTTACAACACCTCTAGGACGGGATTGAGATCTCCCCTTAGACTTCCATCTATATTTGTTGTTGTTGTTCCGATTTGAACTCCTGCCTTTATCTTCTTCCTGCAAACTTAAAGCCGAGCTTGAAGTACTAGAACCATAACCTTATTCTACTCTTCTTTCCTCTTCAACGATCAACCTTTGCTGCACATCATCAAGCTTCAACTTCTCGCTCCATGCAGAATTACTAATAGTTGTCCTTGCAGTCTCCCAACTCTTTGGTAGTGACGACAACAACCGTAAAGCTTGAACTTCATCATCAAAACTAATACTAACAGCCGAGAAATAATCGATTTAAACTTCCCAAGATGTGCTGAAATCGCTTCGCCTTCTTGCATCTTCAGATTGAATAGTTGTTCACACAATATAATCTTCCCCGAGGCTGATGACTTTTGATACAACTTTTCAAGTTTATCCATAAGATCCTTCGTACTAGTTTCCTCTTGTACGTTATCGTAGACTTCTTCCGTTAGACATCTACGTATCACGGCTACACACTTGCGATCAAGAGTTGTCCATTCATCGTCTTTGCGTGCTCCATTTTTCGCAACTCCATCCAATGGATCAGCAATGTCTTTCTCATATAGGTAGTCTTCCATCTGAGACTTCCAAAACGCAAAGTTCTTCCCATTAAAACTTTAACCCTAGCTACCGTACTTTCGTTATTATCACCCGTAACTCCCACTCCAATCGTACTACGTAAACCCTAAATCTCTAACCCGAGCTCTGATACCAGTTGTCAGGATTTTCTTATGGAATCACTGACAACCGCGGAATAACGGATCTTGAGATATTATGATGAATAATAAGTAAACCAAGCTCAAGCAACTATGAAAATACGAGAAAGATAAATCAACTCGCAAGGCACAAGATTTATAGTGGTTCGACCAATACATACAACGTGTATATATTGTCTACGTCCACTTTGAGCCGCACCAACTCAAATCCACTATGAAGAAAAACAATTACGACGTCGTGTGAATTCCAGCAAACCCTTGGTTACACCGCAACAATTACCCGAGACGATAACCTTGTCTCTTGTTCCTCACCAATATGCTCTCACAATGAAACCCTAGCTTTAACCCAAAAAGCTATACAAAAAATCTCTCACCGATCTCTCAATCTTTTTCTACACAATATAATTCTACAAGGCCTAATTACCTATTTATATAGGTTACAAACTTGGCCACCAAGAATTATAACCGGTTTAGGAAACTCCTTTCCTAAAATATCACGGCTAACTTTAGGAAATAATTAATTAGTCTTCAATTAACTAACATTTTTGGCTCTGGATCCTCTCCTACCCGCAATCAACATTTAATGTTCAATCATTCTGGAGAATTTGGATAGGTTAATAATACGGTTCAATTGAGAAATGTATAGTCACTTGTGAACTGTAAAAATATGAAGATACTTAATTAGAATTCAAATAACTTAAACTATACACTGGAACCTGATTTGGAATCATTATAATAGAAATAAGATGAGTTACAACATTATTATCTATTATTAAAAATATGCAACTACATATTGAAACTCTAGTCCAGGAATCTGGACATGTAATATATTTGCAACTCATAAAACTGTGTTTGAATTCATAAAGTTCATAGAAAAACTTTAGTTGATCAGAAATTATGTTTTGTTATTTAGTTGGATCGTTTCTGGGTTAAGTAGTTCACTATGTGAGTTGAAAATATGCTGATTTCCATTGGTTGACATTAAATTATTTTCATTTCATCATTTTACATCACAGTGTGTGAAAGATTAGGCATACCTTTATTAAGTAATCAGCAAACTCCCTGGTAAAGTTTGTTTGAAATCTCCACCCAGCACTATGGTAATTCCTCCAAATGGTTTGATGTTTCTTCTCACGTCTCTTAGAGTTCTGTCCACAGCTTCAATGCAAAATTTATGTTGCATGGCCACCTCATCCCATATTACCAATTTTGTGTTTTGAAAAAGTCCCCCTACATTGATTCATATGGGACATTGCATTTGGATTCCTCTGTAGGATTCAACGGTATCTTGAAAGTGGAATGAACGGTACGTCCACCACTTAGGAGCAGTGCCGCTACACCGCAAGATGCCACCGTCAAAATGATGTTACCTTTTAATCTACATTTTGCCGCCACATTGTTGTATACAAATGTTTTGCCCGTTCCTACACTTCCATTCAGAAAGAAAGTTTTCCCAGCATTGTTTTCCACCGAATCAGTTATCAGGTCGAATGCCTTTTTTTGTTCTACGTTTAATTTCTCTATATTAGAAGACACAGTCATTACACTGACATCGAATTGCATTTGGTGGTTCTACCATTATCAGTCGATTGTCGATGACTTGGCTCCACTCTCCAGTAGGTTTCGGCATTGTATCAAAGTCTTTCAGTTCCTTTCCTCCTTCGTGTAGTATCTTTTCTAATAGATAGAGACCGTAATCTAAAACATGTTCCTCCGTTGGATTTTTAATCCCATAAATTTTGTGTATCATATATGGTAGATCATCGCAGATGTACCTTCCAAGTGTCTCCCATGAAACTTCTGGTCGTGTTGGAGAGCAATGTACCAGTATAATTCCAAGTAGCTGCCGTAGTTGATGACCGGTTTTGATTACGGCTGCTTCTTTCAAGCCTTTTTCCAATTATCCATCATCTTCCAATAAGCCCAGTTCTATATACGCTGGTGTGTGGATCTTATCAGCTTTGTCCAAGAAAATCAGCACGTACATATGGGGAAAGCCTCTCTTTTGAAACTCGATTGTGTATACACGTGCCACCGTGGATCCAAATACTATGTTTTCTTGTATCTCATTCATCAGTGCTTTACGCTTCAACTCAAATACTCTAGATACTAAGGTCCTGTTTGGTATAGTTTTCAAAAACAGTTTTCTGTTTTTAAAAACAGAGAAAACAGAAAACAGGAGAAAACGCGTTTGGTAAGGACATTTTCAGAAAATGTTTTCTATCTGTTTTCTGTTTTTAAAAACAAAAAAATGAAAACAACAAATTATTGTTTTTTGTGTTTTCTCTTTTTTTCTTTTCTTTATTCTTTTCTTCTTTTCAGAACAAAGTAAGAGATGGGGAATGATTGCAAGTGAGTCATGGCTAATATCACTATCTCTTAGACGAATCTTTACATTTGATCTGATTTAGTTGGTTTTCCTTGTTTTCAAAAACAGTTTACCAAACAATTTTTAGAAAATGAAAACAAGGAAAAAAGGGTATGTTTTTAAAACAGTGGAAAACTATTTTTGAAAACTGTTTTTCAAAACTGTACCAAACAGGCCCTAAATCAGGCCTTCCGTGCGGTCGTTGGTTCGGGAACAAAGAACCCCTTATTTCTTCCCAATTGGGATTCGTTGTCATAGTGAGAAAGATATCTGGGTGATGGTTGTACATGGTTATGGACATGGAATCCTGGTATATCTCGTACATATATCGAGGACCACCTGTGAATGAGGATGGTAAGATCAATGGTTGTTCGGCTTCAGCATGATTTTGATTGGAGGCGGCAATCTTGTATATTTTCTTGTAATTTTGAGCACGCAATTTAAGTTGACCATGTTGCATATATACAAGACGATTTTGTTCAGTGGCCGCACATGCGCCGACAACAAATTCTTGAAAAATCATTGCTCCCATAAGAATTGTTGAATAATCCATTTGGGTTAGTCGTTTCTGCATGGATTTTTTGAGTTCAACATTCCAACGAACCATGTCCGGATCCCAACCCAACTCGTTGTATGGGAACAAAAAAACATACTGCAAAGGCAAGTAAGACGGATGACATTCATTAATTCTTTCTAGATAGTGACTTCCTTTCAGGTGCAGCACAATGTCACGTACTCCTGATTTGATGGTCCCATCTCCGAGTAGAATAATAGATACCTCATCCATGGTTGGAAGGTTATATCGCCACATATCTTTTTCGCTCTTGTATTGGAGGGAAATGTTAGAATATATATACCGAGATGAATATCGAGGTTGTCAAGTTCAAGATGAAATGGTCAAGACTCAAGACTCGACATAGCTACAAGAAGATCGACGGATATCAAGTATTGAAGAATATCGACGGAGATCTGATCAACTTTCCAAGAATAAAATATTTTGTGTAATTAGGTGGTTTTCTAGATAAGGAAAATATCTAGTTAATTTCACATATCTTATATTCTAATTAATTAGGATATATTCTAGTTTATTAAGATATATTCTCTAGGAATAAGATAATATCTTAATCAACTCTTTATTCACTATATAAATATAAATAGAGACTCTCAATGTAATTGTAATGATCCCAGTGACATCAAAACTGGTGATCAATAATATTTCACCCTTAGGGGTTTTGTCCGTGGACGTAGGTCGAGTTGACCGAACCACGTTAAATCTTGTCCCATTTCATTTCTCTTGAATCGACGATCCCTTGATACTCATTATTTATTATGGTATCAGAGCGGGGAGATCCGCTCAAACTGCTTCCGCATATCATTTTGATTGATTTTGTTCGGCCTAGAATTTTTGTTTTCTTTCTCGACCACAACTACATTGAGAGTCTCTATTTATATTTATAGAGTGAATAAAGAGTTGATTAAGATATTATCTTATTCCTGGAGAATATATCTTAATAAACTAGAATATATCCTAATTAATTAGAATATAGAAGATATGTGATTAACTAGATATTTTCCTTATCTACAAAACCACCTAATTACACGAGATATTTTATTCTTGGAAAGTTGATCAGATCTCTGTCGGTATTCTTCAATACTTGATATTCGTCGATCTTCTGATAGCTATGTCGAGTCTTGAGTCTTGACCATTTCATCTTGAACTTGACAACCTCGATATTCATTTCGGTATATATATTCTAACAGGAAACATACTAGTCGGCGGTACCTCTTCGAAATTTCATACACCTGCTTATATTTCTTGACGAAAGCATTATTTGAATAAAACTTGTTGTATGATCTTCAGAACCTCCTCATCTAGCATTGGTTTGTCTTGCTTACGTTTACATAACGCGGCTGACGGATCTTAAATGTAAAACTGAGAGTATGTTATGGGATTGTTCTTTTCAGGTAAAGGGTGCTTGTTCGATGACGGAGCTCTCCATGAATGATAAACGATGGTGGGCCTTTCCCTTCAGTTCTCTAGGTTTCAACGTGCACTCTAGACTTGTGAAAGCGTTGGATGAATTGTACCTGTACCGATATAATGGGTCACACATTTAGTTGAACAGAAAAGTTCTTATAAAACAACATGGATGGTTTGTCTATGATTGTGAATATCCCGTAATTCAATGATTCAAAATTTATACCTTCGCATGTATCTCCGGAACAATATTGCTAACCCGTGGGTTCCTTCGTATAACTCTTTTAGCAGTTGAGGTGGTTCTCTCAGGTTGGGTAGTCTTATTTTTCCCTCCAAACAGAGGATCCTTGGGGGATGATTTTGTCAGTCTCTCTTCCATGAAGTGCAAAGCTCCACATTGTTTGCATCTTACATTCATACTTCAGAAAGAATGTCGCACGTTTGAATACAAACCTGAGTTTTTGTTACTGGCACTAGAAACAAAAACAAAGTGTAATACACAAGAATTCCAATTCCATAATAGAATGCTATGTACCTGTTGATGCTCTTCCATGGCCTTGCCTTTTCTTTTAATTTTATAAAATAATTTTTGAACTCTTTTCTTCTTATTTGATTGTGTGAGGTAAAATTCCTATATATTTTTTTGTCTCAATGAGTTACTGGGATTTTTTAAAAATCACTCAGAGAATCCCCCAAAATCAATAAACTTATTAAGAGTCTCCTTAAATCTCTTAAAAAAAAATTCTCTCGATATCTCTAGAAATTCCAGTTGACTAACCCCTGTTAAGGTAGTTATATGGATGAACACCTGGAAGTTTCCAGACATAGAGTCGGTTCGTGACCACGATTTCTTAGAATTTGAGTTAAATTAGGAAACAATTCGCGACTTCAGAGTTAAATAAAACATGGAGTTGCTTTTACCGACAACGGTCTTTCAATTACTTTAAGGGTACTAGTTTCTCACCCGTGCGATGCACGGGTATGTTTCTTGCTTATGAAATATTAGATGTTTGTTTATAAAAAGGGTAACGAATAAATATGATACTCTTTTCACAAATTTAATATCTTAGTGTGCAAAAAGTTAATTAAAAAAAAAAAAAAACTGGAAAAGGCTAAAATGCCGAGCTTGATGATGGCTTCCTTGAATTTTGTACATATATAGCCTCCAACCTTTGTTAACATCATGGACCTGTCGACATCCCGATCGATCACGTAAAACCAAAAATAGAAGTGTCTACTCTAATGAATCTCTTAAATTTTTCTTATTGTTATCCACGGTTTTGACAATACAAAAGCATCTTTTTTGAGCAGATGAGGTTGAACATTACCCTTTGAAAAACGATGTGATGGTTTTCTCCACGGGTAACAAGTCAGAGCATTTTCTAAAATCAGGGCATGTGTTATATGAAGGTCCAAGATCGATCTGCTCAAAAAAAATCTTAGATTATTCTTAAAAATTTCTTAAATTTTTCTTACTGTTGTCCACGATTTTGACAATACATGAGCATCTTTGAGCAGAGGAGGATGAACATCACCCTATGAAAAACGATGTGACAGTTTTCTCTAGAGGCCAGAGCACTGCTCTAAAATCTGGGCATGTTTTATATGTAGGTTCAAGATCGATCTTCTCAAAAAATAAAAAGACACGCCATTCATGATTTCCTAAAGAGGAAAACAAAATGAATGTCTTAATAAAACCTCAATTCACTCGTAAAATACTAATGCTCGACCACTTCAATCTCCACCACCTCACTAGAGTTCGGACTACCCTCAGAGCACTCCTCACCTCACGAAAACAACATTTCCAATGAGTAAAATAATAAATAACAAAAAATATGCATGTAATCATTATCATATGGGTATTCGTTTGTTTCTTATCTCTAGTATCATGCACATACACTTCAAATGGTTTGCTCTTGCTTGTTCGGAAGTCATTGGTAACAACGTAATCACAGGTTTCATGGATCTACCCAAGGTTTGATGCATGAATTATTGAATGAAAAAAATTTGAGAATGATTCCCATAAAAGCATGCATCACATTTGACTAACCATACAAAACCACAAAAAGTTTACAGTAAAAAATACCTCCATTTTCACAATCAAATTATCAAGTCAAAGGAACACTCCACGTTTACAAAAATTAAAGAAACTCTTGTAATTGCGAAATTGCTCTGCATATAGAATTAACATCCACCACTACCATTCGCTTTGTCTGCAAGATTTTTTCTAGGCAACGTGGATTTCGAAATGCATTATTAGACAATTTACAAAACTTCCAGTCTCCACGTCCAAATAATATCCATTTTTATATATAGAATACACAAACATTAAGGTTGTATGTTACAAAAATTTAGGAGAGAAAAAGAAAAATGCATTAACATAACTAAACATAACTAATTAAGATTGCTATCTCAAACATTTCAAATCTGGAACCGAGGATAGGTTTTTCGAGGTACCATCCAATAGGCTCTCTTTAATGCGACAACCAACATGAACACCCGGGAAGTACCTATTAGTACATTATATCATCAAAGTTCTTAAATTGATAGTATAACAACAAATCTCTACTCTAGGAAGATTTTTTCATTAACAAATCTGACACACAAACCTGTACATGGAGTAATATTTTCTCATTAATTTTATAAATCCATTGCAAACCTGCACAAAGAAAAAAAAATTAACATTAGTGTTAAGAAAGAAACACAATAAAACTTGAGAAACTAAAAAACCATATCATGTAACGAAATTCCAAGCACAAAAAAAGGATAGTTAAAGAATTTATGGCACGCTTCAAAGGTTGTTGTCGGGTTAGGTTAGTGGGAAGTAATAACCCAAACTGGGATGTCCTCCCACTATTGAAATCATGATGTAAAACATGAGAGGTATCACCCCCGGTATGGACGTTACATTTTACGACTGAGATATCTGAGTTTCTTCTATACCCACTTTTTACCCCCTAAATTTGTTTATAATGCTGCAGTAACAAATCAAACTGGTAACTTCATGAATAAAAAATATTCAAACCATTCGGCGATACAATTCCATAAAAAGGTTAGATATATACAGAATGTTGTTAGCCTCATAAAAAAAATAAGAACAATTGAACTAATAATGAGAACAATGTGCGTTTATATTAAAATGATGAATACTCTTATTGAACCTGATCCCATGATTGAACTCTAGCTTCTGAACCTGCCATCACCCATAGTTGGCTGTGGGGCCAGCATTGTGGTATTGGAAGATGTTCCCTAAACAGAGAAATTGGATGTTAATAGAACCATTCAGTAAAACTGATCGTTTCTCAATGAACACAAGTTAGTTAACAAATAATTGCTCATCCACATATTAACCTTAATATTTTATGAAGATACTAAACAACGGGGCTCTAATACTATTTCGAAATGATGAGCTTATGTATAAATAGAATTACTTGTTGTTTGAGGAACGAAAGTTTAAATTAAACTCGTGTGACCTTTGTAGTAATATAAACAATGCAAAAATCCTACCTCTGTCGTTAAACACAGTTTCATATCAAAATTAAACGTCTTTCATGGATATACCTTGTGGTTCAGAAGCGTGGAAACAACAATTTTTAAAATCCCTAATTTTTAAAACAACAACTTTCATGGATATACCTGATGACGTTGAAAAACCCTCACCTATAAAGTCGCAAAAAATCGGAATCAGTATACATAAGAACATAGACAGAAAATAGAAGAAACCCAAAAATCAAACAGAGTAGAGTAAAAAACCCCAATTTTTTTTCTGCTAGAGAAAAGGAAGCATCCCCAATATCAGACGCGGTGTCATTTTACAATTTTGGTACCTACAAAATAAACACAATAGACGGGATTAGACATTCTAAGAAAAATAAAAACCAACAAAATCCTATAAAATAAAATCAATGGGAAATAATAGGGTATTGCTTTACCGATATAAATAAACACAATTTTCTTTTGGAAATGATATTAACTAACATCTAAAATATCCATATTTTTGGCACGAGTTTCCCTGTATATATTTTTGAGCATCTCAATAATTTATTTTATTTATTTTCTATTTGGTAATAAGTATATTTTTATTTTTTTTACATATCAAAAAATATTAATAATCTTTTTTTCTAAATTTAGTAATCTCTTTTTCTTAGTTTAGTAATTATTACCTCTTTAATTGTAAGTTTTCATGTTGGATCCTCTTTCTCGATTGATTTGAGTACTGAGTTAACCAAGGAATTAATATTTTCTTGGTCGTCTAAAATTTAGAAGCTTGAATTTGGGAAAAACATCCTCATATAAGAAACATGGTCAATTACTACAACTAAGCTGATATGGAGATTTACCTTGATGAGTGACGCATGTTCTTAAGCGCCACGAAGCTACCAAAAAGACTAAAAGAGGAAATAAACATAGGACAATCGCATGAACACAATGAAAAAAAAAGACAGAAATTGAAAACAATATTAACACAACAGTAATAGTTTTAGTATAAACACGATTATATGTAATAAAAGTGAAAAAGAATGTTCACATGAATGAATTATGTACGAGTTGATATTGCTTGACTTAAAATAGCTACAACAGGTGCAGATCATGGATCAGTTGAATTATACCTTGATATTGCTTGACTGATGCTCGATTTAAATAGCTACCGCAGGTGCATGATCAATACCTGCAAACAACCAATGAAAGTAGATCGAACAGAAAACCAAAATCGCATCGCAAGAAAAATAAAAATCCAACAAATCCTAACAATCTGGCTCAATACCTAGAAACCGTAGCAGTCGAGTTTTGACATTTGCACGAATGTTTTATATAGACACCAAATCCATAGATTCCATGGAAAAAAAAAGGACTTCCTTATGGTAATAGCATTATAATATTTTTCTTTTTTTTTTGCTAGAAAAAATGGTAATCGCATTAATCAATACCTAAAAATCTGCGGTTTTCTTTTTGGTAAGCGTATTTATTATGTTCAAAGCATGTTAAGTATCTTTTCATGCAATCTAGGAATAAAATTAATATTTATGGAATTAGGAATATCGAGAATATTGAATATGGAAAAATATCTATAGCTTTCTATTTTTGGACGACAGTCATAAATATATTGAACATTTTGTAGGAAAAGAATTTTTTTTGTTCTCTCATTTTTTATGAAATGAACATAATTAAGTATACTTTTACCTAATTAAAAACTCTTATTTTGGATACAGTTTGTTTTAAAATTTATAAAAATAATATTTTCTGGCCAATATAACTATGTTTTGAGTCAAAAATAAAATAAAATTTCTTTATTTCCCAAAAAAAAAACTACACGTCTAGTTTTAGAAATAAAAATAAAAAGTATACAATGAATAATATTAAGAAAATATTAAAGAAAACCATTCATTCTTGTTTATTCCACCTATTTTTATTTAATTTCTGGTTCTTAATGTTTGATTCGATTTCTTGTTCTTAATGTTCTATTTAAACGCTCCAGATTTTGTACTAACGATTTTGTATTTTTACTATTGGACAAGATTGATAATTAACTTATTCGCAAAAGAGGAAGAATTGATTCTTCAGTATACAGGTATTTGGATTTTAAATCCCAATTATTCTTCTGAATTTGATCAAAGATTTTTTAGATTGTAATAATGCAATTGCAGCCAGTCATTTATTTTTTTAATTTTATTAGTGACATTGTAGTTATTGGGGTTGATTTTAGTAGATTAGAATTATAATTAAGATTACTTTTTTATCCGTAAAAAATGTAATGGGACATTGAATTATTTTCTATAATTTTATTTATCGATATAATTTTTTTGATGAGATGATGATGAACAATTAATAATCAGACGTGATTTTTTTTGTGAATTTTGATTTATATAATTAACCTTTAAATTAGGATTAAATGTATGCAAAACAATTTTTTAATATATTTTTGGCCATATTGTGAAATTTTATGATTGTTTTAGGTAATTTTTTTTTATTCTATGTGATTCGTTGTAGATTATAATATTACCAAAAATAAAATATGGTGGGGCCAGAATCAACCAAAAGCTCCGGTTAACCACTTCGCTTAAAAAAACTCTGTTTTTATATAGAAAATTCTCCGCACACGTAGACTATTTATATCTCAAGAAAACTTTGAAGATCATAGTATTATGCATTACTTTTTCTTAAAAATAAATAGGAAAGACATGTCACACAGCAGAACTATTTGGGATTAATAAAACACTTGTTTATTTAAATCCTCATCTTACAGGATTTTTAAAGATGATGAGGATTATAGTTTGTTTGCTTAGAGAGCATCAAAATGAGTACTTTCATACTCACTATTTGAGACTCTTCCGCGTTTCGATTTAACTCTACTTGTGTGTTGACCTTTTGTTTTCGATAAGTTATCATAAAACTCATTATCGTCATGAAGAGATATAAAGTTGGAATCTTTACCTGAGTTCTCCTGCCTTTGGAAAGCATGAGATAACTCGTCTATGAAATCATTACAGCTTGCAATCAGCAAGCTCATGTTTTCCAGTTGAACAATCCCTTTAACTAGTAAGTCATTACCCAAAGTGTGTTCTTGTTGGAACCCAAGTCTGTGAGGAGTTCTTCAGGTTTTTCACAAAAAAAATTCCAAATCCCTTGCTCTTTGTTGGATTTGATGAGTAACCCGTACTAGCATTCCTAGAAGGTGCCTTTATTCGAGATCCAGTATCCTTCGTTTCAAAACACAAAGGCTTTGACTTTTGAATGTCAGTAACTTCCTTTAAGATGAGATTCAAGGTATCGTAAAGAGACTCATGTTTTCCAATTAAGCTTACACTTTCTCCGAACATGTCCTTTTGTATTACAGTTGAAAGAGATTGAACGCAATTACTCGCCCGTATAATATTTGATTTTAACTTTCCTTTCCTTAAAACCATAACAATTGAAGATAATGTATTTGGATTTATAATGGTAGATACAATCAACTCTAACCAATCATAATTCTCGTTAATACCAGAACCAACGTCATAATATCATCTCTTCCAAAATTCTTAACTCTAATTAAAATCATTAGCAACACCACCTTTGTTATTTGTATAACACCAACAAGAACAGTACAAATCCGTCATTACCAAAAACTTATGATTCTCGGTGGAATCTTGAGCGAATTCATATAAATAACATAAGCACTTTTATTTTGAAGCATCTGACATAAGCATCCTTATGAAGTATCCATGTGGAAATACAACTCCATATTTGTTAATTGACGAGGAAAGTGATGATGTGGAAGTTGAAAAATAAAATTGTACTTATAAAGTCACCTTTACGTAACTAAGTTACAATAGTTGCGAAGATATTAAATAGTATTTTAATTGCTTAACAAAACAATAACACGGAATTTTTTCTAATGTTAGCAAAATATCATGATAAAATTCAATGTGACACCATTTTCACGAAAAACCATGTTACAATTGAATTATTCTTTACTAAATTAGCATAAACATAAAACCGTTTTATATAAACTAGAGACTTATTAATTTATATATTACAAAGAAGTTATATAAATTTTTTTTAAAATTTACTAATTTAGCACGTTGTCCACTACTCGCGACCACTAAAAGTATTATTTTAGAGTGATTAATAAAATAAATTATCATCAGATTAATTTATAGGGGTTATACAGTAAAAAAATAAATTACAGTATAACCCTTATAAAATAATAACGTCCGGACCGACAAAATTTATCAATTTACCGCGGTATTAAATTACTGATAAGATAATAAGTATTAATTTACCAAAACACTGTGTAATACATGTCACCGAACACTACATTAAAGGTTCAACTTTTGTGACACATGGAGCTTTCAAGCTGCATTATAGTCGTCGATTTTATCGTAATCTTTTGGAGGGTTATGAATAGGGTCGGCCCTCAGAAGGTCAACGAAGGTTAACTTCGGGGCAACACAGAACAAGGGAGTAGCAAACTTAGTTTTTTGTCTAAGGTGGTTTTGTGTTAAAAACCAAAATAAAGAATTAAATCATGATAACAAATAAAAAAAGAGGATATATTTTTATGAGATTTAGGGGCAAATAGTAAATAAGGAGTTAGTTTAATGATATATTAGATTAATTTAGTGCACTTGAATCGCAATTGTTTGGTCAAAACCTAGGTTTACATGGCGTATAATCTTGTCGACATTAATGGTAATGATCATTTGGTGATTATTTATTATTAGGAAAGTCATTTATGCAGAAAAATCCATCATTTGGGGATTATATAATTAAATGGATTGTGTAAATCTTGGTGATTCTTTTGAGATTTTAGCAAGCTTTTAATTAAGTGCATGATCATTTTGGTGATTCTTTGTTCTATCAACTAGGAAAGTCATTTATGCGAAAAATGTGAATCGATTCTCTAGGCTAGTAGTTCACAGCATGAACAAATGATGCATTGTTTGCAAATCTTATGGTTAGATCTACATTGCGCTTTTATTGATAATAATCAGACTTGTAGTAGAAGATAATCCTACTTGTAATTTGATAACGACGGCAGGGATTATTGGGATGGGGCAACAACTTTAACCCTGCTTCGGGGCAGCGAAATCTCAGGGCCGACCATGGTTATGAACTAGGAGAGTCAAATCCTGATAAGATTAATGTTTAGATGAGATGAATCATGTCGTATTAGCTTGGAAAATAGATGTTCGTTCAATGGATGACACTGCGTTAGATAATGAAGGCACTAGAGAACTACAAAATTTAATCAAATGATTGAATTATCCTAATTGAATGGGCATTGAATACCTTTTGAACTACCCTCAAAAGAATATTATTTCGTATTTTTAACTTACGAGAAAATAATTATGTGGAAGCCGAATATGAAATTGTAGTAATGGAGTCACCTTCACATACAAAAGTAAAGATGTGAAAATGTTTAATAGTTTATAATTGCATCACCAAATGACAACACCAAAAACTCTTCTAATGTTAAGAAAAATCCAAGATGATATTCAATGTGACTTCAATTTCAAAAAATATCAGGTCACAGTTGAATCATTCTTTACCAAATTAAAATAAATATAAAATTAATTTTATATAAACTAGAAACTTATTAATTTATAATATCGTAAGAGATTTTTATAAATTTATATTTTAATTTTCTTTTCGATAAAAAGTATTTTACAAGAAATTAGTTGGAAACCTAACAAGCTGAACTCCAACATCGTACTATTATATTAGTTGAATAGGTTGTCGTGCTAGCCCACAAACGGGCCTCATGAGCAACTAGACAAGAAATCCGAAGTGGATAAGGGGGCAAACTAACTCGACCTTCCATGTCAATTATGTAGTACTACGTCATCGGAGACTCGAACCTGCTGGGACCTCTTAGAGCACATCAAACTTCCAAGGAACGAGGATGACCAACCGATCTAGCTATCGTTTTTTTACAAATTAATCGAGATTCAAGGCCAACATGTTTTTATTAAGGGTTTTGTTATCTTGTGCACCCATGCACAAAATAACACCCAATCATTGCATTGGGAAAATGCAAAAATAATCCGAAAAGTCTTGGCAGACCGAGAGAAAAACTACACAAAAAAATCGCCCCTCACAAACCAACCCCTACACGTCTCCCGAGGGGCGGGGCCCAGAAAAAAAACAACAAATATGAGAGGCGGTTTTTACCTGGTTAGTTTTCTCGTTCTGTAGAGAAGCACTGTTTAAAAAATAGGAGAGATGGTTTCAACTTGCATTGAAACTGCAAATGAAGTTTTGCATTCTCCAATGCAAGTTGAAACCATCTCTATTATTTTTTAGATTATTTTTGTATTTTTCCAATATAATGATTGGATGTTATCTTGTGCATGTGTGCACAAGATAACAAAACCCTTTTATTAATTTATCACGGATCAACTTATAAGGGTTCTGTCGTAGATATGGAACCAGATTGACTAATACCGGTTCGAGCATTTGTATATACTTCATTTCGTGTGAGAAAGTGAGAACTTCTATCCAGAAACAGAATTTTTAGAAGACAGTCGGAGAGCGAAGGATGTTTTCACTCTCGTATTCTTCAGCTCCATCCTCAGCTAGAACAATCTGTAACTCAAATTATCTATCTTTCCTTCAAAGAAGAAAACCTAGCATTTCTAGGGTTTTTAGTATCATTAGTTCTTGTCCAATAGTTGATTTAGTAACTGACGAATCTACCGAAGAAGACCATTTTGTTAGTAAGAGTGGAAACTATGCTGGTGCTAAGTTAGAAGAGATAAATGGTGGTGAGAAATTAAGACTTGATACTTGGATTTCTTCTCGGATGTCTGGTGTTAGTAGAGCTCGCGTTCAGTCTAGTATTAAATCTGGTCTCGTTAAAGTTAATGGCCGAGTTGTTAATAAGGTAAGCAAATTGCGATTATGTATACAGCCTTATTGTAAGTAAGTTTAAATGCGGCAGTAGCTAAATTGGTTGATTTGTTTTCATTTGTTAATTAGGTTTCACATGTCATTAGAGCTGGAGATAAGGTTAATTGCACAATATCAGAGATGCAACCACTTCGAGCTGAACCAGAAGATATACCACTAAATATAGTTTTTGAGGATGATCATGTCCTTGTTGTCAACAAACCTGCACATATGGTAATCACTATTCCATTAGTTGCATAACTTATTCTTCCTATTTTTTAAGCTTGTCTTTGTATTGTTGGAACATTTTAAAATATCATGAAGTAGGTTAAAAGTTTTGTTCTTCCCGTGGATGTTATTGTTCCACAGACATAGAGTAGAGATCCTATACCATTTTTAATCAATAATGTAGATTAGAAAAGGGTTTGTTGTTCCCTTCACAAAACATTGAAGTTAGAATATGCAACCTAGAGTACATATGAACTTGTAAATGGTTTGAAACTTGTATCTGGATGTCTTGGTCCTTCTCTCTCTCCTTAAGATTGAGATCCAG
The DNA here is from genome assembly GCF_003573695.1 of Papaver somniferum. NCBI lineage: Eukaryota > Viridiplantae > Streptophyta > Magnoliopsida > Ranunculales > Papaveraceae > Papaver > Papaver somniferum. Next base: position 5,768,111 of record NC_039359.1, read on the forward strand.
ACCTTATACGTACATGGTAAGAATCCAGATTATGATTGGTTGAGGAAAGCATCCATCTTTGTCTTTGTTGAGAACTTGAGATGTCATTTTTTTATTGACACATTCTTGAGATGGCTCTTGCGCTTTATTCTGACATTTTTAGGAATATTCGAATGAAGTATTTAATTTATCTATTGGTTTGTTCATTGTAGAAAATCGTCTGACTTTTCTTCAGTTTTTTGTAATTTTAGGTTGTTCATCCTGCACCTGGCAACCGTACTGGTACACTTGTAAGTGGCATCCTTCATCATTGTAGACTTCCGACAGTTGCTTTACCAGATAATGACGTATTCTCTGAGACAGAGGATATATCCGATGAGGAGTTGGAAGGCTTTTATTCCGATCAAAATTCTAGTGAAGACTTAAATTCTAGGTCATCAGCGGCTTTAATTCGTCCAGGAATAGTGCACAGACTAGACAAAGGAACCAGTGGATTACTTGTTGTTGCAAAGGTTAATATGTCATGTTACTTTTTAACTTTAAAACATGGAATTTACATTTTGTTCATCTGATGCTCCAATTTGAGTGCTTCATTTAAATAGCTGCTAGGCTAATCCACGAGTTTGCAACTCATCTTCAACAGTATTCTCTTGATGGCAGGATGAGCATTCTCATGCGCACCTATCAGAACAATTCAAGCTACATACCATCCATAGAGTGTACGTCAGCCTCACCAATGGTGTTCCATCCCCAGCTTCTGGCCGTGTTGATATTGCAATAGGGCGTGATACAAACAATCGGCTTCGTATGACTGCCGTGAATGGATCCAACAACACTAAACAGGCCCGTAATGCTGCCAGTAGGTGATTCATACTACACGAGTATTACAAGAAATTGCATTTTTTCCTATTTCAAAAAAGGAATCGAGCAAATATAATTTTCTGGTATAATTCTCTTATGGGAGCATATTTTCCTTTATCCCTTTGAATTTTATTTGAAAACATGCTTATCAAGCATGGAGGAAGGAATTGACCTAGTTAGGGATGGGTACACCTACTCTACACATTCTAGTCTAGGATAAGTCTTTAAAATTTTAAAACGTCAGTACCTTGTCGGATTTCACAGGGTTTAGTGAAAGACCCACATGATGTTGTACTGGTTCTACTGGGAGATAGGGGCATTTATCTTCAAAATATTAATAAGTTTTTATGATTTGATTTATCACACTATTTCGAATGAAATCAGGTACCGGGTAATTGAAGTTCTTGCTGGCGGTGCTTCTGCAATGGTTGAGTGGAGATTAGAAACTGGACGCACTCACCAGGTACTTCAATGTTCTATGATATTAGCGTGCCAATGGAATTTCTGTTTTCTCCTTAACATCGTCAATTAAAGAAAATGATAAACTTTTTGGATTTTGTTTTCGGGTTACTGCTACTTTTCTAGGTTTCTGTTTTACCTATGCTCAAGGCTAGGGTTATCAGAAAACTTCCTGACCTCTTTGCTGAAAGGACTTCATAACCTATAGGATTTATGTTCTGCATCAGAATGGAAATTATGTATTACTCCCTCGCGCTGCTAATTTGGACAGAATGGAAATTATGTATTACTCACTCTCACTGATAATTTGGACGTGTAGATTCGTGCGCATGCAAAGTATCTGGGATATCCTCTATTAGGTGATGAAGTGTATGGAGGAACCAAGGGGATGGCTCTGTCACTGCTTAGACATAAAGCCCCATCAAACAGGCACAATTACCTTCCAGAACTGGTTGATAAATTTCAGAGGCCTTGCCTCCATGCGTATGCTTTAGGGTATGAGTGTTAAATGCAAGCTCCTGGAACTATTCAATGACGGCAAGTTCTCTATATATCTTATGTGGTTATTGTTGCTGTCTCACTCTTTGTCGTTTGTAGGTTTAAACATCCACACACTGGAAAGGATATGAAGTTCTCGTGCCCACCACCTGCTGACTTCACTGAGATTTTGAGTCTGCTTCAAAATATTGAAAAGGTAATTTTTCTAGAATTGAAACTTTCCGTGTTTGCAAAATTGCAACCCAAGTTGCATCAGCTAATATGAACAGTAAGTAAACCGTGAAAGGTGTTTCCACTTGAGTGATTTCTCTGTTTACATTGGAAAAAGTGAACGTTGGGATTTATGTCTCTGGCCTTCCTATTTAAACCAAATGTTGACAGTTGGATATGAATATGTTTGTACTGCAGCTTTCATTCAAGAAATAGTTCTCGCTGCTAGCGACCAGATAAGTAAAAGCTATTGATATCAGAAAGCGGACTGGCCAAATGCTTGTGCAAAACTGGAATTTTATGGCATACAGTGGTACAATTCAACTCAACCCAACCATATGTAGCCACAGCAGGGTGTCCGGGCAAAGTATAATTTCCTGAAACATGATGACACATGTTTGCACGAAAAAGATGGTATCTAACTTTTTTGTACTGATGATTGTGTGGTAGCATCTGTTAGATTTGGCTATTATATTTTCTGCAATAATTTGTTAATTATTTTTGTTTATCATTTTAGCATTATGTAATTAGCATGTTAAGTCTAATGTCGTTTATTAATACAACATACAATGAATTACTCGAAACAATGAGCATTGCCACAATTTTCTGCATGCATCTCAAGGTGTCAAGAATCTTGGAAGTTGAACAAAGAGGACTCAAATGATGCCAATGGGAGATGAATGTGGTCACAGTCACACAGGTCAAGGCTATAACCACAATTATGGACATGATAACCGCAACGAATAATATTCAGTGGCATCAGCTTGATGCCAGGAAAAAAAATCACCTTGGGTTCTTTTATTTGTTCTCATTTATAAACGATCACTTTAGGTTGTTCTCATAGTCAATTAAGTTTCGCCGAACACAGAACTTGACCACTTCCTTGAAAAGAATGATCTTACCTGACATGAGGATAACTGGAACTACCATGAGAGCAAGTTCCTTGCAAAAATTGTAGGGATAGAATGTCGCACATGTATATGCGAGCAGAGGACAGCCAGGTGAGTGCGAAAGACATCGCATGAATCAAGATAGAGTGACGAACTGAATGATGTCAGCTTAGTCACAAGTAAAGTATGAAGAATTTGTGCGAAGTCTATGGAGTCTGTGAATATAGCTAATGTACATGTGCGATAACAACGCACAGAGATTCCGAAAATAAAGGATCTCTTAGCTGTCATCCATTATGTAATATCCTATATAAAGAGTAGATGGTTCGAGTAGAAGAGAGTTCTTTTTAGGATCCTTGGTCAAGAAATTAGGAAAGAGAAAGTCTGTGTAAAAGAAACTTAGGGTTTCGTATCTTCTTGTAATTGATCTTAAGATCTTGATATAATAAAAAGATAATTTCTACCATGATCACTTAATAATTCATAGATTCTTATATTTGTGTGGTTGTGGGATTTCCTGCAACTACATTTGCCGCTAGAAGACAACTCGGAGTGATAAATCCTTGTGGTGATTTTATTTTGAAATTGATATCCAAACTGTTAGATTTAGAAATGAAGAAAAATAATAAGATCTATGATGAATTCACGGATTATGAAAATACAAGGTAGAGGAAGATATATACAATGTAATTCCACAACCAAAGAACTAACCTCCGATATGAACTTTCAAAGGAGAATAACATGAAGAATTCATAAACGAGATCATGAAGGAAAGAAAGTGGAGACGGTGGAGAAAGAATCTCCACTAAAAGAATGGGAAAAAACGGAGATAACGTTTGCAGCAGACGAAATTTCAGAAGAAAATCTGCAGCGCATAGATCCATTGGTGATTACATTAACGGTTGAACGAAAGAACATTGTAGGGAAAATAAGAAATCTGAAGAATGGGCGATTAATAGAACATTGATAGATACAGGTAGTGCAGTCGATATTTTATTTTATCGCACATTCAAAGCAATGGGATACAAAGATGAAGAAATGACGCATCCAACTTACAATATACACGGATTCAATAAAGCAGTTACAAAACCAAACAGAGAGATTGTACTGAGAATATTACTAGGAGAAATAGACACAAATGTGACCTTATGTGTGGTTGACATAGATTCACCATATAATATGTTGCTAGGAAGACCGTGGGTGCACGCGATAAAAGCTGTAGCATCAACATTACATCAATGCATAAGGTTTCCCATTCCAAGTGGAATAGGTGAGATTAACGGAGATGTTGCAGGTGCGAAGCATTGTAATGAAGTGGATGTAAAGAGTTATGAAGGCCGTGCGAGGAAAAGAAAAGATCGTTGGAGAAAGGCAAGAGAATTAAAGAAAGAAGAAGAATTTTGCATACACATGATCAGAGTGAAATAGGGAAAAGAATTCCAAGCGAAATACCAGATGAGGAAGATGAACCAATTCGAGAGATAAAAGAACCAACACCAATGGGAGATCCAAAACCAAATTTCACCGCGGCAGAACCAACAAAAGAAATAAATGTTGATACAAAATAAGAGCTAATAATATTAAAATTGGAACAAAGATGGGAAAAGAAGAAGAAGAAAAAACAATAAACATTTTACGAGAATAAAATGATGTCTTCGCATGGAAAATGGAAGAAATGCCAGGAATAGATCCATCTGTGCATATCATAGATTGGATATTAAGAAGAACGCAAAACCATTCAAACAAAGAATCAGAAAGATAGCAACAACATATCATCAACAAATAGAAACATAATTACAAAAAATGTTACAAGTAGGGATCATAAAGCCAGCAGAATACCCGGAGTGGATAACAAATATGATGGTCGTGCCAAAAAAGAACAAAGGAATACGGATCTGTATATATTTCACTGATTTAAATAAAGCATGCCCGAAAGACAGTTTTCCGTTACCGTATATCCCACAAATGGTAGAATCAGCATCAGGAAATGATAAGGTTTCATTATTGGATGGATATAAAGATGTTTGAGGGTGAAAACAGTTTCTGCTGGTTTCGGTAATTTCGTGTGATGTGGGTGAGAAACAAGTCTAAACCCTAAACAATGTACTGCAAGGGAGTACTTTAGGTTCGAGAGATCAATCTGTACAAGTCCGGCCCAAACCAAGAAATGGTCGTTCCATACTTGCTTCGGTCACAAAGTGGATGAGAAGGGTTGGTTTTGGGGAGGGAAGCGAAGAGAGTATTGAGACCAGAATAGTTGATTCTGGAAGAGTAGTTGTTTTGACTTGTATCAGAAAGCGTAAGCTAACAGATGGGAAAGCTAACAGGTGATTTCTGAGTGTTGTATGCTCCTGACCAAAAACTTGTTTTCGGTGGAAATAGGTAATACCTATTTATACAAGTCGAAGTGAAACGTACTCTGGTCTCATTAAGAAATGGAAAACGGGTGAGTAAATGGGAGGAGGTGGTAACCGGTAACGCCTGGAATTGATGTTCCATAAAAGAAAGTGTTTCACCATTACTCCCTGTATTTACTAACCGCCTCATCCTTATGACACTTTCTTATAACGGGCGTAGTGTACGCCGCACGCTGTAAACCGTCAAACCAATACCCAATGAGCATCCCCCAGTTTGTGACATGCGTTGATGTCTCGAGTGTTTTCGTGGAAAACATGTAGCACGTTGTTGTTGTCTGGAAAGTTGAGCTTGGGAGACTTGCCGGCTCGGTGGTGACCTTCGACGGTCGAGATTTTGCATCTTAAGAGGAAAGGTATCCGTTGATTATTGCAACCCTTCGTTTGGTAGCCAGTGGCATGAAAGCATGATCAGTATGGCTTTAATATGGCCTAGTTTAGGCGCGGCCAAAATTTAGGGTTTTGGCTTTGTTTAGGCGCGACCAAACTAGGGCCAAAGGTTGCCATGCGTTAGCTGGTAACCTTGGACGGCTAAGATCTGCACCTTAAATGAAAAAGTGGTCGTTGATTGTTGCAGGCCTTCGTTTTGGTAGCCGCATAGGGAAGGCCGGTATGGCATGGCCAAATCTAGGGTTTTGGGCCAAAGGTTACCATGCGTTATTTGGAAACCTTGGACGGCTAGGATTAGCATCTAGGATGGAAGGGTAGCCGTTGATCGTCGCACGCCTTCGTTTTGGTAGTCACATAGGGAAGGCCGGCATGGTATGGCGCGGCAAGGTGGTTGGCATGCCATTGGCACATGTGACATCGCATGCCTTGGCGTGGCCAAAACAAGAGTTTTGGGACAAAGGTTACCATGCGTGGTTTGGCGACCTTGGACGGCTAGGATTTGCATCTAAGATGGAAGGGTGGTCGTTGATCGTCGCACGCCTTCGTTTTGGTAGCCGCGTAGGGAAGGCCGGCATGGTATGGCGCGGCAAGATGGTTAGCATGCCATTGGCACATGTGGCATGACATGCCTTGGCGCGGTTTGGCGTGGCCAAAACTAGGATTTTGGGCCAAAGGTCACCATGCGTTGTTTGGCGACCTTGGACGGATAGGATTTGCATCTAGGATAGAAGGGTGGTCGTTGATCGTCGCACGCCTTTGTTTTGGTAGCCGCGTAGGGAAGGCCGGCATGGTATGGCGCAGCAAGGTGGTTAGTATGCCATTGGCACATGTGGCATGACATGCCTTGGCGCGGTTTGGCGTGGCCAAAACTAGGATTTTGGGCCAAAGGTTACCATGCGTTGTTTGGCGACCTTGCGGCTAGGATTTGCATATAGGATGGAAGGGTGGACGTTGATCGTCGCACGCCTTCGTTTTGGTAGCCGCATAGGGAAGGCCAGCATGGTGGGGCCAAGGCAAATGGCGCGGATGGATTGGCATAGTGGGGCCAAGGGTTTGGCACGGACGGCTTGGCATGGTGGTGCCAAGGCAAGGTGCGGTTGGCTTGGCATGGTGGGGCCAAGGATTTGGCATGCCATTGGTGCATGGTGCGGCTAGCATTGTTGGGGCCAAGGTAAGGTGCGGTTGGCTTGGCATGGTGGGGCCAAGGGTTTGGCATGCCATTGGCGCATGGTGCGGCTAGCATGGTTTGCCATTGGCACAATGGTGCGGCTGGCATGGTTGGCATGCCTTGGCGCGGATATGTGGTTGGCATGGTTTGCCATTGTCACAGTTGTGCGGCTAGCATGGTTGGCATGCCTTTGCACGGTAGCATGAAAATTAGGATTTGACATAGATGATGTCGGTCAATGTTAAGGGTTCTGCCGTAGAACATGACACATAAAAAAAAGGTACCCTGGTAATTCTTACGTAGGCATGCTGATAGATTCAATAAATGTGCTAATGGTCATAGTGACGTCATGTCAGATGTGCGGTTTTATGATTTTAACCCTAAGGTAAAAACCACCATCAATATTAAGTCCCTTGCTTAGCTCGGAACGGGAGCATCGTTGCGAGGTAAGCATAAGATGGTGACAGGCTAGGACAAATATCGAAACAACAAGTCGTGAAAAGATGGTCAAGAAGGTCCGACTAACCTTTTCGAGAGGTAAAGAGAGTTTGTGCTTCCCGTGTTGGAGGCCTTGCATAAATTGTATTGGTGGTGCAGACCGTGGAGTGGTGAGATGAAAATCGTCGGCTTAGTCTGGCCATGCATCACCTTGGCTGGGTTAGGGAACATCATGACGCTGGCTTGGCGAGTTTGTTGGTGTTGGCGCGACAAGTCATGGCGCGGCACGATGGTGCAAGGCATGACGCGGTTTGGCGAGCCAAGCATGGCGCGGACGGTGGTGCAAGGCATGACACGGTTTGGTGAGGCAAAGCATGCGCGGACGGCTTGGCCCAGTAGTGGCTTTTTTTTGCGAGCATGGTTGTCTCTTTTCCTTACGTGACTCACATAGGAAGTTCTTTCCTTATTCAAAACCCCGCAAGTGTTATGCCCGTAGAAAGGGGGCGTTATTCCTTCTCTTTATGTCACCTTGTCGGGTTTTTTTTTTTCAAGTCTCGGTGCTAGCGGCAGAGAAGTAACAATGCGGGAAAGCGTGTCTTAAACATGTAAATCCACGTTTTCTCACTAAACCCTAATTTACCTCACGTGGCCAGGCATTCCCTTATGTTCGCTAGTAGAAAACGGTTTCTTTAGAATCTGATATCACGCCTCAATCCGCGGCTGGTAGGAGGCTTTCCTTTTCGGGACCTCATCGCTCTGCTGGTTATAAGAGATGATCTTGAATCCTTCATTTTCACAGGTCGTGCTGAAATCGTGTCTATCCTCTATTCTTTCTCTAGTTTTGTAGCGCGTAATGGGATCTTCCAATGACAGACATTCTCTAACTTTTCGGGGAGAAACTTTGGAATCGACGAAAACCAATCTTCTTCTCATGGGGTGCGTTGAATAGAATTGAATCTCTGTTTCGTGAAGCTGGCAAAATCATTCGGGACATACCTTTGGAGAAAGAACGGGAAGGCGGTGAAGCATCCCAGTGCGTTGGGAGGATTTGGTGCAACAAAAACTCTTCATGGCCCACTGTTAGGGCGAGACAATTTGCTTCTCAGTTGAAACGGCGGAAGACCGAGCTTGTGAAACTTTTAGGGGAAAATCAACGTAGCTCCCCTTTCCAGGACGGTGTCATAACCCTTGATTCTGATGAATCGGGAAATTCTCCTCGAAAGGTCGCTGAGAAGACTTCCGAGGAAGATGATGATGTTGTGGTTGATGAAACTAAAACAACTTTCGGAGAAGACGGCGAAACTGTTGTCGGTGGCATTGGAGAAGTCGTGAGGGGATATGCTGGGTTGGTTTTCGAGGCGGACGTCGGTAAAAAGACGGATGATGTTGCTGCTGAGACGACTTTCGGGGGGGATGTTGAGGCTGCTATTGCTGATGTGGCTTCCGGATGGAACCTTTGATGCCCGAAAGATTGTTGGGGAAAGTGTTTGAAAAAAAAAAAAAAACTCTAACCGAGGCATTGGCAATTCACACATTAGATTTCTATGACTAGCTTCTTCTTCTTCATTGTTTCTATTCGTCGCTTAGTTATCCTGATGTTTTGCAGACTTATTTTTTTTTACCTTCCTTGTATTCGCGGTGAAGTTAGGGTTTCTTCAATTAGCATCCCGCTTGCGGTTTCTGTCTTATAATAAAACTTCTCATGTTTTTTTTGAAAGACCCAAGCCTTCCCTTAGAATGGGTTGGTGTTTCTGGTTGTGATTGGATGGTTAATGGCTTCTCAATGATTTGGGATTTGTTTGGTATATTTTTCTGAGATTTGGAAAACTCATTCGGAAAGAATTGTATGCCTTTTGAATAAAAACGAAACACTAAAGAAGTATACAAACGGTGCATTCATCTTGGGAAAATACAGATTTCAAGCGGGAGGAGAAATTGCTGAAGAAATACTAAAGGGAAGTGTTGGAAGAGGGTAGTACAACGTTTTAGGTATTGAAAAGCTTGAGACATCGCGAGTGAACTATCACACCTCCCAGCTTGTTTGTGTTGATGAGCTTGCAGTAACCTCCCAAAAGGACGTCTGCCACCAGATATGGCTCGTCTTCTTTTTCCTTGGGTGAATCGGTTCGAACAGCTATCTTTACCGTCATCTTCCCAACTTGAAATGAGTTCACTTTGACCACCATATCTCCGATTTGAAACGAGTTCGGGTGTTGTGTAACCGTTTGAATCTTGGTATCGTCAGTTTCGATGGCAGCTTCCAAATTCTTTGTAAAGCGTTTGAATGGCCCAGCGCCCCTCTCACATCTCTTGACAGCATCCGCGCCAGTAATCGCGCTGAGTTCCCATGACGGAATAGGGGAATAAATTACTGGTTGTAGAGAAGATCGTTCGGCCAAACTTACTTGCGTTTGGAATCTATGAGTTAGCGCCAACAGGTCATCTCCAGGTGTCCGGGTTCTATCGGTAACTCGCCGATGCGGTAGCAAGTGGGACGGTTTGTTGGAGATTCTTTCGGGCGTTGACATCGGTAGAGGGGATGTTCCCAATTTCGCCTTGTTGTCGAGTACCCACAAGTGCCCCAATATCATGTCGTAACCCAGTTCTTTGACAATGTGGAATTTGTTATGCGTTATAGCGTCTCCCATCTTGATCTCGAGGTTAATGTATTCGTGCGCGTTCAAGGCTTTCCCTCCCTGGTTCTTAATCACGGATGGGTAATGGTAGCCTCTTGTTTCATAAATCCCGCAGCTTTCAGAGTATTGAAAGTAACAATGTCGATGTCAGAGGCCGTGTCGATTAGCGTGTTGTCGAATTCAATACCTCTTAAATAGGACGTGGTCAGCAGTCCCCAGTTGTCCTTTTCGATTCCGCTCGCTGAGAGAGCTTGGGCTCTTGGCGTGGCTTCCGTGGAGGGAAAAATCCGTTTACCCGACACGACACAATTGAGAGCTGTGAAGATATCTTGGCGCTGCACCTTGGAAAGGTAAAGAATTTCGCATACGTGCTGCATCATGGATCGCACAGTCTCGTGCACGGAGTCCCCAGAGACTCCACAATTCCTCACCGGAAGTGGGTCTCGATGTACTCCCTCGTTTCCTAGTTGAAGTTCCCCTGCTTCTATATTTTATTTGAAGATATGCTTCAGTCTGTTGCAATCACTGGTGGGTGGTGAACAAATCTGTGGTAGTGGCAGTATTTGGGGTTTGCCATCTCGGCTTCAGTCGGTGGGCGTCTGGGAGATGGTAGTCTGATAACATCATCTTGAATCCATGCTTCTAAGAGATCAATCACCTCCTCAATGGGAAACGGGAAATCCAGTGTATTTCCTTCAGCTTCGTGATGACGCATGGGAGCTTTAGCGGCGGCCTTCCGAGGCGGAGTTGCTCGTCGTGCTGGTGCTTCGCGTTTAGGCTGCTGGTCTGCAGCCGGGGCCTTCCTTTTTCCTCCTTCGTTTAATACGCTCACCGAGGAGGGACCAGCGTTGTACTGTTTTTTGATGAGACGTCTATTCCCGCGAGTTTCTCGTACGTCTTCGGCTCTGGTTGGTCTAGTTCTTTCTAATAATGCTGGTGCTGTCGTTGCTGATCGCCTGGCAGCCTCATGGAGCTCAGAGAATGTCTGGAAACGCAGGTTCTCTAGCAAGGCGTGGTAAATGGGAGCCATACCGTTGATGCATGAATTCACCAGTTGTTGCTCGGTCACGTTTGGGTCATGACAGTCTAGTGCTTGAACCCTGAATCTCTTAACAAAATCATTTGGATGTTCGTTGTCCCGTTGGTACATCATTCCTAGGTACGAGAAGGTAACTTGTTCAGACACAAATAAGTACTTCTTGTAAAATGCGATAACCATGCCACCCCAGTTGGGGATGCTGTTTGGTGCGATGTTGTTGTACCATGTGTACGCTCTTTCGGTAAGCGATTTCGAAAACTTCCTCGGACGAAGAACGTGATTGTATTCATGTTCGCCTAGGGACTCCAAGAAGCGAGAGACATGCTCACATGCATTTACGGTGCCATCGTACATGGTGAATTGAGGAGAGGAGTATCCTCTTGGAAGAGAAATTCTTTGTATTTCAGGTGGGTAAGGAGGTTAATGCTGATGCATGTCTATTTCATCATTCTTGATTCGATTCCGGAGAAGTTGTTCCAGATCCTCTCGTGTGACAAAATTGGACGGATGACTTCTTTCCAATGGGGTTTTGGCACGAATCTCCTCATCCCGGAGACCCGTTCCACCGAGGTGCTAGCGTCGGGGGTGTTGGAGGCGTTTCTAATCGGCTCTGGAGGGCGTGACTCACGCGGCAGCCGCTCTGTCAGGGCTTTGAGAAAGACGAGTACTTCTTTCTGTGTCGAAACTATATCCGCCTGGGCTCTAGCGAGAACCTCCTTCCGTTCCATCAAATCAGCGATGGTGATATAGGGTCGGCTTCCTCTGGTTCCTCCGGTTTCTCGTCCTGTTGGTGGGGTAGTTGGAGTCTTAGTGGATGTTGGAGGTGTCATGTTTGACGAAGCGTTAGGAGAGGTAGCGGCAGCTCTGGCCGTGGTGACTGGTGGCGTAATGCCTGAAGGAGCGCTTTCAGTACTGCCAGGATTAACGAGTTGCGCAGGGGCATTCGAGGCGTCAGCGGCTCTGGACCTGGTGATCGGCGGTGTTACACCTGAAGGAGTGATTTAGGTGTTACTGGGGTCAGTAGGTGGCGTAGTGATGCTCTTGGAAGTAGCGTTAACACCAGGGAAAGATTTTGCGTTGGTGTTCCCGGCAGCTGATCCGGATCTGAGTTCCACCATGTTGGAGTTGGAAGTGAAAGGTGATATCGGAAATTTGGAAATAGATATTGCAACCGAGAGATTGATCTCCCACTGTGGTCGCCAATAGTTTGAGGGTGAAAAAAGTTTCTGCTGGTTTTGGTAATTTCATGTGATGTGGGTGGGAAACAAGTCTAAACCCTAAATAATGTACTGCAAGGGAGTACTTTAGGTTCGAGAGATCAATCTGTACAAGTCCGTCCTAAACCAAGAAATGGTCGTTCCAGACTTGTTTCGGTCACAAAGTGGAGGAGAAGGGTTGGTTTTGGGGAGGGAAGCAAAGAGAGTGTTGAGATCAAAATAGTTGATTCTTGAAGAGTAGTTGTTTTGACTTGTATCAGAAAGCGTAAGCTAACAGATGGGATAGCTAACAGGTGATTTCTGATTGTTGTATGCTCCTGACCAAAAACTTATTTTCCGTAAAAATAGCTAATGCCTATTTATACAAGTCGAAGTGAAACATACTCTGGTCTCATTAAGAAATGGAAAACGGGTAAGTAAATGGGAGGAGGTGGTAACCGGTAACATACTCTGGTCTTATGACACTTTCTTATAACGGGCGTAGTGTACGCCGCACGCTGTAAACTGCCAAATCAATACCCAATGAGCATCCCCCAGTTTGTAACATGCGTTGATGTCTCGAGTGTTTTCGTTTATAACATGTAACACGTTGTTGTTGTCTGGAAAGTTGAGCTTGGGAGACTTTCCAGCTCGGTGGTGACCTTCGACGGTCGAGATTTTGCATCTTAAGAGGAAAGGTAGTCGTTGATTATTGCAACCTTTCGTTTGGTATCCATTGGCATGAAAGCATGATCAGTATGGCTTTAATATGGCCTAGTTTAGGCGCGGCCAAAAATTAGGGTTTTGGCTTTGTTTAGGCGCGACCAAACTAGGGCCAAAGGTTGCCATGCGTTAGCTGGTAACCTTGGACGGCTAAGATCTGCACCTTAGATGAAAAAGTGGCCGTTGTTTGTTGCAGGCCTTCGTTTTGGTAACCGCATAGGGAAGGATAGTATGGCATGGCCAAAACTAAGGTTTGGCAACCTTGGACGGCTAGGATCCGCATCTAGGATGGAAGGGTGGTTGTTGATCGTCGCACGCCTTTGTTTTGGTAGCCACATAGGGAAGGCGGGCATGGTATGGCGCGACAAGGTAGTTGGCATGCCATGCCTTGGCGCGGTTTGGCGTGGCCAAAACTAGAGTTTTGGACCAAAGGTTACCATGCGTGGTTTGGCGACCTTGGATGGCTAGGATTTGCATCTAAGATGGAAGGGTGGTCGTTGATCGTTGTACGCCTTCGTTTTGGTAGCCGCATAGGGAAAGCCGTCATGGTAGTATTGTCATCACCTAAATCACAAGTTATCGCAGAGTTCCTTGCAGAGTTTCCCTTAGAAGAAGACGAATACGTTGAAGACATGATGGATGTTGATGAAGAATATGGAAATCCAAAAGATCTATTGACATATCATAATCCAGATAGATGGGAAATATTAGTCGACGGATCATCTAATGGAGAAGGAAATGGAATTGGAATTGTGTTCATTTCACCAAAAGGGGTGCGAATAGCTTACTCTTTCAGATTGGAGTTCGCATCCACAAATAATTAAACTGAATATGAAGCAGTAGTCCATGCATTAAAACTCGCAATCGAAATGCAGATAAAAGAAGCCAGAATAACTAGTGATTCACAATTGGTAATTCGACAAATCGAAGGTTCGTATAGTACCAATGAGCCATCTCTACAAAAATATAAGAAATTAGTGTCATAATTAGCAGCACAAATCCAAAAAGTACGCTGGAGACACATCAGTAGAAAAGATAACAGGTTTGCAGATGCATTAGCCTTAATTCCTTCCATGTTAGTAGATCCAGTTGCACGAGACTTGAAAATCCAAACACTCTACTAGCCTTCCGTAAATAAAGAAGAAGAAGAAGAAGAAGCTGTGGATGCGATGATCGTAGAAAATATTCCATATGAACAACAAACTGAGGAAGAAGATTGGAGAACTGAGCTTCATTTATACTTGGAAAAGGGAGAACTACCGAGAAACAGATTAGAGGCTCATAAATTAAAAAGTCGTGCGGCAAATTATGAGTTAAGAGATGGTATATTATACAAAAGATCATTCCTTGGACCTTCCCTTAGATGTTTGACGCGAAAATAAGGTATAGAAATCTTAAAGGCGCTACACTATGGAGATGCTAGCAATCATAGTGGAGGAAGATCACTAGCATGCAAAGTAAGAATACAAGAGTATTATTGGCCATATATGTACGAAGATGCAAAACAAGTGTCAAGGCGATGTGAAGAATGCCAACATCATTGGAAAAGAATACACGCACCAGGGGCAATGCTAAATAATTCGGTAAATGTGTGGCCATTCGGAAGATGGGGAATTGATATAATTGGTCCATTTATATCAGGAACCGGACAACGAAGGTACCTTATCGTCGCAATGGATTATTTCACAAAATGGGCAGAAGTAAAAGCAGTACAACATATTCGTGATAAGGATATATTCACATTCATATTTGAGAACATAATCTGCAGATTTGGCATCCCAGCTCAGTTAGTGTCTGATAATAGAAAACAGTTTGAAGGAAACATAGAAATGTTACTTAATGCATTTAAAATATAATGTGGAACATCTACACCTTTATACCCGCAGAGTAATGGGCAAGTAGAGGCGACAAACAAGACGATCGCAGACACTTTGAAAAAGAAGTTAGAAGGGCATAATAAAGGATGGTGCGAACAAGTACATAATGTAGTATGGGCATACATAACAACAAGGAAAGAATCCACATGAGTATCACCTTTCTGTTTAACATATGGGGTAGAAGCAGTGTTACCAACTGAGATAATTATCCCTACAACAAAGAAAGAAGCATGGGAAAAGAATTTAAGTGCAGATTTAATTATCACAAAACTTGATGATCTAGAGGAAACGAGAGAACTTGCTCTACAACATATGGAAAATTATCAAAAAAGATTAGCCAGGGAATATAACAAGCGTGTTAAAGTTAGGTAATTTCAACCGGGAGAACTAGTACTGCGAGAAATACCAACTTATCAAAAAGGACCAGATGGGAAGTTAGAAAAGAAATGGGATGGCCCATATATAATTAAAAAGATAATTGGTAATGGAGCTTATAAATTGGCTGATCCAGAAGGTAAAGATACATTTCACAAGCTAGATCATCCATGGAATATGTTGTACTTAAAAAAGTATTACCCATAAAGGTTTGCGATGCTATTCGCAGAAAGACAGATATATGAAAGATGTAAGCATGAAATATTATTCGCTCGAATCTGAATGAATAAAATTGAAGATTCACTTTCTTCTAAAGAGATTCTATTATAACTAAGAGACATAAATAAGACCTTAATAAAAGACATCAGAGATAAAGACTCCAATTGAGGAGCCTAGCTATGCGATTGTGGCGTGCACCCTAGTTCGCATATATGCAAGAGGCAAAAAGTAAGACCTAAAGCATGTCATAATTCACAATCTAGTTAAGCATGACTCAAGGGAAATCTATACCAACCCTGGAAGTTGAGTCATGGAGATTTTGGGGTGAGAAAAACGATAAAGCCCATCCAGGAGGGACACCTAACTCGAAAGATTGGGGATAACTCCCAAGGAGTGCAGAAACTCGATCAGGACGCATAGGTACACGGTTGAGTCAAGAGTGCGAGGGGTGTTGGAGCCTATTTCTCCACTCTTGACAAGTCCTGACTATGATGCACTCGGTCCGCAGATACCCCCACTTAGGGTGCAATCTCGTAACTGTAAACCTCATCGGTGGAGGGAAAAGATATTGCGACATCAACTGGTTGTTGAATTACCGGATGGGAGGAGCCAACCTTAACCCGGTAGAGGTAAGATTCATTGAAGAGGCAACCAGGGGGAAGATAAGGACGACACCCTCCATTAGGGAGCTGAATTGTGTCAAAGACGTAAATGTCATGAGGCTTTTTACTCACGGGAGTATTAAGGCTTATCGCATTTACGCACCAGAAAACCTGAAGAGGTAATAATACTACTGCGATTTTGTCGCACAAGAAAACCTGAAGAGGTAATAATACTAGTGCGATTTTGTCGCACAAGAAAACCTGAAGAGGTAATAATACTACTGCGATTTTGTCGCACAGAAAAATGTCATGAGGCAAAATAAGACCTTTACTTAGGAAGGCACAATAAGACCTTAAGAGATAAAGAAAATATATATCTAAAATAAAGAAAGGAAAGTCGCTTAACACGATTGTTTCTTACAAGACATATAATAAGAGGAAAGTATGGGAATTCAGATATTATCTCTCTTGTTAAGAAACAAGTTAAAGTAAATTAAAAATATAACAAGTTATGGTGCGAATAATTAACAGAAAAAGAAATCAAGAATCGCCCGAAGGAGCTTCTTGATTAACTATAGGAGCTTCAGCATTCGCTCTCTGAGTACTATCAGGATCTACTCCACCAGATTTTTCCTTCTCAAGAGAATTTCTTGAATGAGGCGTTTCAGTTTCCTCTCCATAATATTTTTCTTCTTCCCTGACGAATTCATAATCACTATCTAGTTCTGTATATTCTTCATCTTCACCTATATTAAGGGGAGGGACAGTTACTGTGGGAAGAGGATTACTTTGAAGAATCCCATTCGCTAGATCTTGAGCACCAAGATGAGCCTTACGAAAAGCTCCCTTCTCGA
Organism: Papaver somniferum; assembly: GCF_003573695.1. NCBI lineage: Eukaryota > Viridiplantae > Streptophyta > Magnoliopsida > Ranunculales > Papaveraceae > Papaver > Papaver somniferum. The sequence goes on from NC_039359.1 coordinate 5,784,939, forward strand.
GGTTCCTAGCATTGATTTCCAGGAAATTTTGTAAATGTGAAAGCCTTCTTCGCGCACTATCTCGAGAAGAAGTAAGTAAAACTTTAAGTTTCGCGCGATCCTTCCGCACCTTAGCCATATCATACTTCAATTGAGAGATAGTGGTCATATGCGACTTCTCAGATTTTGCGAAAATAACATCAAAACATATACAATTAAATTTCGAAAGGAAAAAGAAGTAGTAATACACTGGAATTAGGGCAGTCAACTTTAAGTGACTACCTTCTTTCTTGGAAAGGAGAGATTGAGAAAAAGCAAAAGTATTGTTCTTCATATTATCCATAACCGTATCAAAATCATCACCAATTGAACCAACAAGACGGGATCGAATATTCTTCGCATCAAAAGAAAGCAAATGATACTTTTTCTTAAGAAGACTTTGGGACTCTTTTAATTGGTTATATTGTTCCTGAAGTTGATTCGTCTTTACAGTTAGGTTTATCTTGCTTTGAATAATCTTTTGGTTCTGGATGCTTAAGTCCTTAAGAGATGCTTCATACTGAGTTTTTGATGAATGGAAAGCTCGTTAACGGTCATCACAAATTTTCTGAAGAATTGAATACTGGTGAGAAAACATTGTTTCCTTAGACAAAAAGGAGCGCGTTTCTTCGGAAAGAAGTAGATTTTCTTCTGATAAAGTTTGATGTATTAAATCAGCGTTATACAATGAATTATATAAGTGAGAGATATGCGAATTTAATGATTCATTCTCTTGATTCAAATGAATATATTCTTGGGTTAAATTATTTATATGGTCAACAGAATATGACTGCTGACTCTTTAATTGATTCATCTGAGCCTGCAACTCTTCATTATTCGCACGGGTGTCTTCAGCAAGAAATTAAAATGGTCTAAATCTTAATAGATATATAAAGAAATTTAAGAAAATAAAGATAAGCGAAGAAGCGCGTTAATGGAGCAGATTAAGAAAAGTAAAGAAATAGTTACCTCTAAGTTTTTTAATTTGATCTTGTAGCTGTTCAGAATCAAAGTTTGCGACCTCAAGTTCTCCCTTCAACCTACAAACTTCCTTCTCTAAGGAAGCATTTTGATGCGAAAGTTCTAACCGAGAACAACTAGATTCAAAACGTCGATTAGTTCTTGCTAAAGATAAGCGAAGAAGCGCGTTAACCAAGAATATTATTGGCCATAAATATACGAAATATGAAAAATGTTAAGAAAAATATATGGAAGATATTTACCATAACATCTAGAGCAATATGAATGTTTGGATCAATCCGAGAGTAGATATCTTCTCTCGCGGCTTTATCAGAAGGAAATTCACATAGTAATTTGTTCAAAACAGAACAAAGTTGAAGATTATAAGGATCATTGGTGGATGAATGAGCGACATTGAGAATTTCAGACAAAGCTCGAGAAACTAGATTTACATTTTCTAACATTTTCTCATTAAGAGAAAAAGGGTTCAACGAGATAGAAGAATCCGAAGAAGAAGAGGGAGCAGTGAAAGTTAAAGAAGTATTTTCTTTGATAGCCTCAACATTCGCAGATGGGGAAGTATGTGCGAAGGATGACAGAACCACATCTACATTTGACAAGATTGTAGAGGCAGGAGGAAGAAAATCACTTACTTCTAGATTAGGAGGAGAGACTTCTTTAAAAGGAGTTTGAATTTTTTAAAGAGGTTGTGGCTATTGAAGGTTGGATAGGAGGATTGGTATTAACTTGAGTTGGTACTGCAGAAGGTGATGGGGAAGTAGTTTTCACTGATCCAAATTGGGGCATGGAGATATTAGAAGTAAGCGCTACAGGCTTGCGAGATTTCTTTACTTGGTTGAAACCCTGCGAATAAGAATGAAGATAAGAAATAAGGGCAACAATATTGTTGAAAGAAAAATGAGATATTTATTACTTCTTTGTTCTGCGACGGTTTCCTCTTTTGAGTTTCCTTATCTTTGTCAGAAGAAGATCTAGGGTTATTAATGGTTATCTTCGTACCGCTAGAAGAAGACATCGATCTACAAACAATATGGGAATTAGGTTAATAACAAATCAAAGGATAAAATCTGAAGAAAAAAGGATGATTTAGGGAAAATAAACATACTGTGAATTGGTATTCATGGAGATAGAAGATGATAATAACAGCAGTAGCAGCAGATGATGATGGTGATCAAACAAACAAGCAACAACAGGTAAAGAAGTAAAAAGGAGAGAAGAAAATTTCAGGAAGAGAGAGAGTAAAGAAAAAGAAAAGAAATTGTCTTTCTCAGAAGAATAAAAATAAGAAGAAGATGACCGGTTAGAAACATGACGTACCGGTAAAAGAGGAAGTCAACACATGTAGAAAAATAAGCTGAAATTGTAGAAAAATGTCGGCGAGACTGAAATTCGAAAATTCAAGCATGTGCGATATTAAAGGATGAATGTTTCTCATCTCGCTCATTCCACAAAAAGAACGAAATGAGAAGAGGCAAAATGTAGGGATAGAATATCGCACATATATCATATGCGAGCAGAGGACAGCCAGGTGAGTGTGAAATACGTCGCATGAATCAAGATAGAGTGACGAATTGAATGATGTCAGCTTAGTCACAAGTAAAGTATGAAGAATATGTGCGAAGCCTATGGAGTCTGCGAATATAGCTAATGTACATGTGCGATAACAACGCACAGAGATTCCGAAAATAAAGGATCTCTTAGCTGTCATCCATTATGTAATATCCTATATAAAGGGTAGATGGTTTGAGTCTGGGTTGCACAGACGCGGACGCGAACACGACACGACGCGGACGCGGACACTACAAAATTCTCAAAAAACTAGGACGCGGACACGTATATACATATTTTATTTATATATTATTTATATATATAATCATGTATTTATACAGCAAAGTCAAGTATTTCGATCCTAAAAATTAGAATATGATGCTACACGTGTATAAATTTCAAAAGAAAGAAAGTTACCGTTTGTTTATACACGCCGAAGGTCAAACAATCAGTCACTGTTAAATACATGGCACAATTAAAATGCATTCTTTGAACAACGCATGCCCAACTAAGGGTATACATGATGTCATTTCCAATTACAAAACCCTAATAGACCTAAATTATTGATCTAAATGTTTGTCTTTCTTCATTTGGTTAATAATAGTAAAACTAAATGAAAATGAAAAAAAATGCGTCAGACACGCGTTATCGGTACGTCCAAACCAGACGCGCGCAGGACGCGCAAATTGGTGCGTTGGACACGCGTCGTGTCAGCGTCCCGTGTCCGACGCGAGTCGGACGCGGACACGGTCAAGAAATGGAGCGTCCGTGCAACCCGGGTTCAAGTAGAAGAGAGAGTTCTTTTTAGGATCCTTGGTCAAGAAATTAGGAGAGAGAAAGTCTGTGTAAAAGAAACTTAGGGTTTTGTATCTTCTTGTAATTGATCTTGAGATCTTGATATAATAAAAAAATAATTTCTACCGTGATTATTTAATAATTCATAGATTCTTATATTTGCGTGGTTGTGGGATTTCCTGCAACTACAAATTATTTTGAATATCGGTATACAAAGGGAACAAAATTGTAGGTAAAAAAGCGTGAAATACAGAGATATTCAACTAAGCTCTAACAATCTCCTGAAGTAAACTTTTATGATCAGTTTTACACATTTAATGCAAAGGAAGATTGTGTAGTTCAACGTAAGAGTTTTGTACTATTATCCAATTTTACATGTAACCGCCATCATCCGAAAGAAACTGATTTTGGGTTGGGACCGGCAATTGATATACGTACTGACACCCTTGGTGTAGAGTCTTTTTCATTATAGGAACGACCTACCTGGTTTGAGGAGGATGGTTATCGTATGATAATTCATGGCTGCTGCCTTCCAAATGATTGATATGGTAACCCCGGTAGCGTGTAAAAGTTCTGCGCATTGGTCTCTCAATGCGCGAAACATTTCGCTTGATTCGAGAAAAAGCAGTGGCTGCCATGTTCAGCTGCAAGTCTGCGGATTCCCAAATAAAAAAAATTGAACATTTTCTCGTCACTACCATAGAAAACAGATTCAATAGTTTTTCAACGCGGTTTTGTCGTGGCAGTATATATTGGCAACGTGGGGCTTTGTAAGTTGGATATGTAAAAATATTTTTGCAGAAAGAAACTGGAGAGCGTATCGAAAATAACAAAATTACCCTTATATCAATACCGTAAAAAATTAACAACTCAGAGTCCTCTTTTGTCAATTTAATTTGTTTATTGTCATTTTCTCTTTACTATCTTTTCTCTAAGAAAGTCCATATCCAACTGTAATAAGAAAGACATTTCTGAAAAATCAGAACACAGAAAAATATAACAGATCTGAAATTTTCATTTTGACTTGGATTTAGGGTTTTTCTTTTGGGAGGAGATCATTGTTTCAGTTCAACAATGGCGAAAGGAATGAGATATTCATCTCGATCATCGAATAGAAGATCATCTACATTCACACTTGTATTAGCTATGCTTTTAATGCTGTCATTCGTTCTGTTGATGATGTTAGCTCTTGGAATTCTTTCACTTCCTGCACACAATAGTGAAATGTCTAAAGCTAATGATCTTAGTTCTGTTGCTCATAATACTGTACCGAAGAGGTAAACAATGTTAGCTCTAAAAAAAGCCCTAATTTTGGTTTTCAATGTCTTTTTCTTGAAATTTTAATTTTTGATTTGGTTATATTGTTTTTTTTCTGTAGAACTGGCGATGGATTAGGGGAAAGGCGAGACCAATGGATGGAAGTTATTTCATGGGAGCCTAGAGCTTATGTGTACCACAATTTCTTGGTGAGTTCATGTTTTATGAAAATTTTGTTTAATGAAATTTTGAAATGATTTTTGTGTTATTTTTTCACTTATATGGTCATTGTGGAGTAAGATATAGTGGATGCTCTAAAGATCCGTATTTGATGACTTGGTTTGAGCTTGTAAAATAGGGGTTTGATTTAGTTTATGTTGTAGAAGGATTCTTATTGCCATATTATGTAATTGGGCATTGAAGACTTCTTGTGATCATGTCACATTTAGTAAGTCGCAACCTGCAATTATAGCGTAAATTTTGTTATGTATATGATGGAATTTTACCGATCAAAATGTTATGACATGAATAAAAGATGGTCCTTTTCATGTATGGAAAAGTACTAATTACTATCTTGGTTACTGATAGGAATTACTGTCCATGCTGGCAGCTTTTCTAATCTTTGCTGGCTTTTAACTTTTAAAGTGTAAATCACCTGAGTCTTCCTTTGATTTGAGTTACTACCACATACCAAAAACAATACACTAGTGATAAAAGTGAGAGTTGAAAGGCAGCATGGGTGGATATCAGTCAAACTCTTATGCACTATGCTTTTATATGGTAAAACTTAGCTTGTTATTGCTTCCTGCAGAAAATTTTAAACATGCCTCACAAATCAGCAAGCAACGTGTAGCTGTAACTGGGTAATAGAAAATGACCATAAACGTGCAATCTATGTCTTAAGCCTCCTTAGATTGTACACGCTGGGTATTCCAATTTCCATGAAAGATATAATGTTTTCTATTCAGGGGCAAATCATGAGGTAATTGGTATAACAGTTTGACTTTCGTGTTTCTTGAGCAGTCTGAGGAGGAATGCAACTATTTGATTGATCTTGCCAAACCTCACATGGAAAAGTCAACTGTGGTTGACAGCGAAACTGGTAAAAGTAAAGACAGCAGGTTTGTACTACCCATGTCTCACGTTGTATTTTTAGTTTTATACAGAACTGTGAAAAGTGTTATCCTGTGTATCTTATTTTTTATTTTTTATTTTTTTGTACTTTGTTGTGAAAGTAAAAGAGGTTATAGTGAGGAGGTGGTTTGACTTCTTTCATGTCCTTGTTTCAATTAACTGATCAGTTGCACTTACTGTCTCAGATACGCTGTTGTTTGAGTAAAGGTACTTAGCATGCAGTTGCTTTTTGTAGGGTGCGTACAAGCTCTGGAACTTTCCTTAAGAGAGGGCAGGATAAGATTATCAGAAGCATAGAAAGAAGGATTGCAGATTTCACATTTATACCAGAAAGTATGCAGTTATTTCTCACTTATGCCAAACATATAATACTTCAGTGGTAACTAGCTATTCGTATTTGTGTCTTACCTTTTTAAATGTAGTGCTTTCGTAGTTTGAGGCTTTGAGTATACATGCGAGGTATTCTTTGTATGATTTTGTTTATGTATTCAAGCCGAACCTTAAATTTTACAGCTCATGGAGAGGGACTTCAAATTCTTCACTATGAAGTCGGTCAGAAATATGAACCTCACTATGACTACTTTCTCGATGCTTTCAACACAAAGAATGGGGGTCAGCGGATAGCTACTGTTCTTATGTATCTGTAAGAGTCATACTCTCTTCATGCACTTCTTTTACTAAACTTTTTTTTCCCTTTCTGTGTGGCACGTCACAGACTGAAATGTTCTTCCTTTTTATTTGTCTACTTTTACAGCTCAGATGTAGAAGAAGGAGGTGAAACAGTATTTCCAGCTGCAAAAGGAAACATCAGTTCTGTACCATGGTGGAATGAATTATCTGAGTGTGGAAAGAAGGGTCTCTCTGTTAAACCAAGAATGGGAGATGCATTGCTGTTCTGGAGCTTGAGACCTGATGCCTCTCTAGATCCATCGAGTTTGCATGGTATGTGTTCTTCTATTCCTTTTAGTGTTAGAAAAATCAGTTTACTGTTGTTGCTTCTATGTCCTAAGCTACTGAAGAGTATATGTTCAACTACAAACACGGACGAGAAAAATCTCCTACATTAGATAGTGGTTTTCCCAATGTTAAATATGCAGAGTTAATATCTCATTCCAATTTTTTTTTTCAGGTGGTTGCCCAGTGATTTCAGGTAACAAATGGTCATCTACAAAGTGGATTCATGTCGATGAATACAAGGTTTAAGCTTGTGGGCAAGGTATTTTTCTAGTTCCCCAATTATTCACAAATTTTTGCAGTTATGGATGCAAATGTTATGATAGCCTTCTTTATCTTCTTGTGACTATTGGTTTTGTTTGATTTACAATAGTTCTAGTGCCGTTGCCTCAGCGGCGGAGCCAGGATTTAAATGTTGGAGAGGCAAGCACAAATCAGCTTATTATAACAAATTAAACTAAGAACTAGTAAATAGATTGAATGAAGATTTTTAATAAATAATACTAATCAAAATTAAGAAGACAAAGATGTGCATCCCCCGGAGTATAATAAATTTGTTGCTCTTTTGAAATCTGAAAATCATGTATCAGTATATCTAAGCTACATATTTCCACAATTTATTTTTCTATATACATAAGTAAGTAGAATCATTCAGAAAATTATCATTCATTTTATTGTGAAGACGGGAATGGGCAATATCCATAGTAGAAGATGATTTATTTGTAAGTTTATATAATTTGGTTTAGTTATATTTTTAGTCTAATTTGTATTTGGGAATTGACAATACGCACAACAGAAAATGTTTATGCATACAAGGCCAAGAGGACTGACACAATGAACTATAGGATCCTAATTCAACTAAGTTCAGAATATAAGCTAATTGATAGATGCTAGATTCAAGGAAGTTCTAAAATTTCTAATATGCTACTTTGACATTTGGACGGTCGATCATCACTTAGTATAATCTTTGGGGGACAACACAATCTCTAGCCTAGAAACTAAGGACTAAATTCAGGTACAAATAGTATAGGATTTTCAAAATATTGGGGTGGCCATGGTTACCCCAAGACAATATGTGGCTCTGCCACTGCGTTGCCTAGTCTGCTTTTGTTGAACCGACTTGTATGGTAGTGAGTAAAACAAGATCGCCTCAATGGTGTGATTCAATATGGTCAACCCCATTTTAGTTTGATCATATGTCTTGTCGTTGCAAGATATGTTTAAGTTCTGCAGCTTCTGCTCAATCAGTTTACACTTGGATCATGAAAACACTTAGCTTACTGATCATGATCCTGGTCTCTGATTTCGGTAGACTTTCATGGTCTTGTAAGATGCAAATGGTTTTATTACTCATGTTGGGCTGCCGTGGAGCCCTGAGCTCGATTTTTTTTGTTTGTTAATTTTGGCTTCTTACAACTAGTCTGGAGTCGACGCTGGCACTCCTATATGGAGGTTGTTAGGAAAATGTTAAATACGCCAAATTTCGTGACTAGATTCTTGAGCAGCTAAAAGTTTGGCCTATGATTTAGCAACCATCAAGGGGCCAGTGATGTTCCTTGCTCAAATCTATGGCCAAGATTTGAGCCGGTCAAGAATCCTTGGACTTGCAAACGTTGCTTCTATCTAGCTAGAACAATATAAATACGTTCTTCTTCTGATTTATTGTTATTGTGATAATGTGAACAAGATATTTACTCTCAAAAGTTTCTGTTGCAGTGTAGGTAATTCTAATCACATCCACCTGGAGGATGACTCTGTAGCGCGAGATTAGATTTGTGTATCCTTGAGGATTAGTTGCTTACTAGCTCCAGTTTGTAGTTCCACTGAGATATTTGGAGTGTTCATTGATATCAACCCTATTCTCTCTAATAGAATAAAATTTTTGTATCGTTTCAATTGAGTAAAATTTTTGTTGGATGTTTAAAGGTGGGTGGCTGTTTTGTCAAGGCTCTGGTGCTCCAACACCCTACTGTAATACTAAATAGAAGTTATTATGTGCTTTCATACAAACGATACTGGAATTGTATGTACTCCATCCATTACTCGGGACTGATGGCGCAATATTGCAATATTTTGCTATTTAAACTTATAACTTGAGAATTAACAATACAGCTCTAGGGTATGGATGGTAGCCACCCCTTGCCACAACACTTTGCTTCTCAATGTTCTGGCCTACGGTTCCCATGTTGGTTATTGTCGTTTGTCTGATTCACTGATCACGTTATGATACTGCTCGAGTGTCTCATGACTCTCATCAGAAAAAGAAAATGATACTCTGCTTAAGTGAGTGTCTCGTGACTCTCATCAGAAAAATAAAAATAAATAAAGAAGTGGTCTCATATTGCAACAAACTTTCGCACACTTGTGCTGATCTGTGAGGAAAGGCAATGATTGTGCCTGGAAAACAGATTCACCCAAACTTTATTATGTGCGCCTCACCCGTGCTCCACTTCCAATCATCGGAGGGGGAAGGAGGGGGTGACCAGATAAAGCTTTAATTGATGACAACCAGTATACACTAATCAGAAATTAAAAAAGAATGGTTTCTACATCAATAAATTAAACCGACAGTACAAGGGATTCTCAAATTTCTCTCTGATGGAAACCGTTCTAAGTTCCAAGTTACTTCAAGACAACTGCAGCATTTCTGAGAGTCAGATACCTCTGAACATACTCGTTCGGCAGCATTCTTATACGCTTAAAGACATCAGTATTTGCATAACGAAGATTTGTCCTTGGATCTATGTAACGTGCCTGCAGGGAGGAAATGAAGCAACTTTCACAATGTAATGATGGCAAACAAATATATTAACTAAAACGTTTCTCTAGCTTTTGATCAATCAATTAAGCTGCAAAGCTTACAATTAAATATCAGATGATGCTATATAGGATGCATAGTTACAGAGGTGAAACATACAGAAGAACAATACTGCTTTCCAAATAATATGAAAAATCGTACCTCACACCCCGTAATGTCGCAAAATTTCTTTGAAGGATACTTTGAAGGTGGCGTCTCAATATTGACATCTGAGACAGAGAAAATCAAAATAAAGTTTAGCTTTTACTCTATTTCTATGAATCAACAATACCTATTCGACTAGTGAAATCAACCTAAGGATTGCGCTTCAGGTAAAAAAAACTTGTTCTCTTGAGCTACATATTTCAACTAATTTGAGCTGATGAGAATTTTGGTTATTACATCCCGATACTCCTAGTAATACACAGGCACCAAAACCATGCATTTTTCCTGATCATACAGAATATTTGTTGGAAAGCACACTCGAGTGCAAAAGATCAAGATATGGAGAGTAAACTGATATCAAATACAACAAAGCAACTCCTGCTACATCTATGCATATAAATCCTGTAATTGAGTCGTGAATTACTCACAAGTTGGGTCGTCTGGAGAGCAAGTTTGGTAGTTTTCGCCCTGCAAGATTTGCTTCAAATGTTTCCAGTGCCTCCCTCTTGCTTGGCCTTTTGGGTATTTCTCCAATACCTGGACCCTCTTGAAACTGAGATGCTGAGGTAGCAGTATATTTGATTCTATTACTTCTGCCTCCATCTTCTATTCACCTACTGTTTTCGCCATTGATCAGTTTAATAAGAAAAATATGTTGCCGACAATCAGAGACAACTAATCAGTAAAGAGAAAGAACAAACAAGTACCTAAACTAATCAGAGACAACCTGACAGCTAATGACATTCATGTAAAGATAAAGTTCACAAACCAAATCAGAGAACATAATTTAGCTTAGACCATGCATATGAGTAATAATATGTACACAATATAATCACTCCAAGGCAAATCTCAAAACTGCTAATAACATGTCAAGACTCAAGAGATTCCCCCCCCCCCCCGCCTGAAAGAGATTTCCTCCAACTATTTGTGCCAAATTGTTCTTCTCTTTAACTAGTGATACCTGTTTAACTTTGAAAATTTATCTATTGGACTATCTCATCGTAAACCTATTCAAGCTTGGTCACATTTCTTTTGGCTATCTTAAATTATGTAATGATTTTTTCTTTCTACAGTAAAGCAAGGAAATTCAAATCAACAAGAAACTTAACTTTTCAAGAGATTGCTATATATCACCTAAATGCAGCACAGAGGAAACATACAAAACATAGTGATAAAAAAAACACATGATAAGATAAGAAGTTAAAGTTATAGGTAGAACAATGCAGCAAAGCCCTAGATTCAACACATTACACAATTATACCAGCTCAAATTCCCTAATTTTTAAAAATTTTGTTTACTAATTTCATTTAACTATTCTAAACATAAAATTACTCAATCAAATACTACAGTTTCCTTCCACTATTCATCTTAATTGAGAACAGACATAGAAACGGAATAGCAAGAACAAATCAAACCTAAATTTAAGATTTTTTGTTTACCAGTGTTTAAACGAGAGATACCACCCAGAACTTGATCAGCACTTTCCGAACGACGATAGATAAGTTAAGAAAAAAAATATCGGGAATTTGAACTTGCAGGATTTCTTAAATTTCAATGGATGAGAGCTGCAAAAGCTAGACAGATATATAAAGAAGAAGAAGCCTGTTACCATTTTCTAGAAAACAAAACCAAAGTGACTCGGATTTGTGCCGGGTCGGTTCATATAACCGAGTTCTGCTATAACCCATATCTCAAAACTGATATGGGGTAGCTTAAAATGGGTGAAGTTACTCTTACAGTGGGTGATACTAACCCACCACAAACTAGGTTACAAAACCTTGTCTCTTTCTTCTCTATTATTAATAAATAATAAAAAAAATTCAAAAATATAAATAAAAAATCAAAACCCAAACCCAAATTCCATAAAAGAAAAAAAAACTTATATTCTCATAAATTCATTCGTAATAATAATCTCTCCATTATTTCTCTACTCTACTCTCTCTCTAACAATCTCTGGGTAGAGATTTCTTTCTTCCATTCTTATTGAGTTTTGATTCTTCTGAGAATCGCTCATAGTCTCAAAAACCTTGATATCAGTAGTAGATATGGCTGCGGCAACATCTGGGTTATGGCAACCACAAGAAGAAGGTTTAAGAGAGATCTGTGCTTTACTTGAACAACATATATCTCCTACTTCTGATAAAACTAGGATTTGGCAACAACTTCAACACTGTAGTCAATTCCCTGATTTCAATAACTATCTCACTTTCATTCTCGCTCGTGCTGAGGTACTTTTTTCTTTTTTATTACTGATAACTAGGTTTTTTCAGTTTGATTAGTTTCTAGAGGCTTTTGTTTTGATTAGGTTTTAGTTTTGATGTCTGTGAAGATTGGATTGGTATTCATTTTTGTAGGTTTAGTTTATATTGGGGGAATAGGATAGGGATTTGGGTGTTTTGATCATTTTGTTGTTGCTTAAAAGGGATTGTTTAGGTGTTTTGTAATCTGATATTTGTTACTTATTTGTGTGTTTGATTGGTTTTACATTGTTTGAAGTGATGGCACTGTGCATTATCTGAGAATTATTTAGTTGGCATGACATTTGAATTTGTTACCTGTGTATGTGAAGTAAATTGTAGTTATTGACTTGGATTGCTACTCCCATTCTTAGTAAACTGAACTTTCTAGGTTCTGCGTTGTTGGCACTGATGAGATAATATGTTGCCCAGCTCCTTATTCTCTAACATACCCTAGTTTTTGGAGATTGACATGTTTCCATAGTAATTTACTTGTGTAGAAGTAAGTACTGAAATCTAAGTGCGAGTTCTTTCTTCTAGTTGAATTGTATTGATTATGACATCTCGATATCGGCCTAATGCTGTTTTGAGTTAACAGTATCTTAAGTGAGAAAATTCTCATTTTCTTGTTTCAGGAGACATCGTGTTTCTTGTTAACTTAATGGTTATTTGCTTTTGGCGTGAACATTGCCTTTTGCTTCTCAAACAGGGCACACTTGTAGAAATACGGCAGGCAGCTGGTTTGCTTCTGAAAAATAATCTGAGAACTGCTTTCAAATCCTTGACCCCATCATATCAGCAGTATATAAAGTCAGAATTGTTACCCTGCTTAGGGGCATCAGATAGGCACATCAGATCTACTGTTGGGACAGTTATCAGTGTTATCATTCAACAAGGAGGAGTACCTGGCTGGCCCGAACTCTTGCAAGCTCTTCTACATTGCTTGGACAGTAAGGAGTTAAATCACATGGAAGGTGCAATGGATGCTTTATCCAAGGTATGTGCAACTTGTAAATATAGTTGCCATTGGGTTGATTTACCATTGAAGTTGTTGTTCAGAATTTTTTAAATGTTTTCATGCATCAGATTTATTTATTAGATTACCAATATGATGATGTGTGGTGTACCATAGATTTGTGAAGATATTCCGCAAGAGCTTGATGTAGATGTACCTGGATTAGCCGAACGTCCTATCAATGTATTCCTTCCCAGATTATTCCAGGTAAATAAAGCGTATATACATTATAAATTCACCGACTTCTTCCAATTTGACATTCCTGTTGATCTGGAGGTTGTTCTTTTAGTGTGCTTAAGATTTTATCTGATTATCTTTCCTTCCGCACCAGTTCTTCCAATCATCACACGCTTCACTCAGAAAGCTTTCCTTGGGTGCTGTTAATCAGTTCATCATGTTGATGCCAACAGTAAGTATCTAGCAATTATCCTTTTCATTTGGATTAAGAACCTTTCATATATGGAGGCACCAAGATTAAGTTTTTTTCTTCTTTTCTTTTCCTTCCTAGGTTTTGGTTCGATCTATGGATCAATTTCTCCAGGGCTTGTTTGTTCTTGCTACTGATCCTACTGCAGAGGTGCGAAAATTGGTAAGTCAAGAGGTTCCCCCCCTTCTCCCACTTGTAGTAATCCATTGTCCATGGCAATTGCAGCCTCATTGCATAAAATCTGGTTGAAATTAATTAAATCCTTGTTTTTCAAAATTATATCTTTAAATATGGTAGTGGGTTGTTCATTTTTTGCGCTTACATTTGGGTAAAAGGATCTGTGTGGATATGTGCAAATTCGTACCATTAGGTACATGCAACACTGTCTATACTACATGCATCAGATAATCTGATAGATGGCTATTAGTCTAATTTTAGCTGTTGCTCGGATGTTAAAAAGCTGTTGCATTGGGTGATGAGATGGATAGAGTCATTAGTTAATTTCAACTGATGATGGAAAATGCCAAACCAACCGCCTTATATATTAATATATTATTATAAATAGGCATAATTAATTTGTATTAATTTTTCTGAAATTCGTTTAAGCTATCACGTTATTTCTTTAGTGATTGTGGAGCGACATCTCTGCTTGTGGTGCGGATCGTAATTGTCTGCTGAAGGTTTTTTATTTTCTATACTACTCATGCCTGGTTATATTCTTACCTTTGTCATTAACTATTTATCTTTTGTGCTTGTGACGGGCAGGTTTGTTCTGCCTTTGTTCAGATTATTGAAGTTCGTCCGTCTTTCTTGGAGGTGGGTATCTCTGTTCTGTGAAATTGTTATCTAATATCTTCAACTTGGTCATCCCACGTTATTGTACAGGTTTATATTACATGTGATGAAAAATAATTTCGTATCACATGTTACCATTTTCTATTGTCCAGCTATTCCAAAACAAAACTTAAAATCAAGGCGTATATGATTGCTGACTCTTTTTGTTTATGTTTTGTTGGCATCTTTTGACGTTTCTTGCTCTTATGTAATCTTTAACAATTATGCTGCAGCCTCATCTGCGAAATATTGGTGAATATATGTTGCTGGCTAACAAGGACACAGACGATGAAGTGTGTCTTGAAGCTTGTGAATTTTGGTAAATTACAAAACTTGCTTCATAAGTTGGTATGTTAAGTTGTACTGTTGAATACTTCTGTACTATATTGGCTGGTTGGAACTTGGAAGTTCAATATTTTTCTAAGAAATGTTGGTGCAACGCTACATCGTATTGCTGGTTCTGCTGTAGTGGGTGCTGATCTTGATTTTTCTAGACATCTTCCTTGATATGCTTGTTGGGAAGTTTTAATGCCCTTTTTTTCTTCTTGTACTTCTTCTCTTTTAATTAGATTTTGTTCAATTATGTGAATGATGTTTCCGTTCTTGTGCTTTCACCCAAAACTATCAGTAAAATTAGGTCGAAGTTCCAATTCAGTACCAATGGCAGACAAAATATGCTTCTATATTTTATAATGGCATGTCATATTAACAACCATCGTTTGTCAGATGCATGTATTATAGCAAGACACAAGATTTAGATTCCTGCTTACATTAGTAGAAATTTTAATTCCATGGCCGATAATGTGGCCAAGTATTGTAGACGAAATAATTGTGCAGGTGAATGGCTGGGTGATTGCGCTCCTTTCATCAGTATAATTGTGTAACTTTGCATCTCAATAAAATTTCCTTTTCTTGCAAAAAAAAAGAAAAGTTGTTGACTTGCTGTATTCTATTTCTATCTGTAACACAAATAAATATTTATTTTATTATGTTCCTGTCATCCATATCGATGAAGTGTGAAAAGCAAATAAGTTTAACTGCGATTTCAGCTAACTGAGGACATGGTTACTTTTTAATGTACGATTTCCTGATTGACAGGTCAGCATATTGTGAAGCGCAGTTACCTCCTGAAAACTTAGTAGAGTTCTTGCCGCGTCTTATTCCAGTATGGTTCACCTTCCTGCATCATTTTCTTTTTTTGACCATATCTTGTAGTACCTAAGGATAGTTTTTACATCTTTTCTCTACCTATCAAATTTGTTGTAGCTATTGCTGTCGAACATGGTTTATGCTGAGGATGATGAGTCACTTGTTGATGCTGAGGTGAACTTCTCTTAAATTTTTCGGTCCCAAAATCCTTGAGGAAATCAGTGTTGCAATTGACTTCGATTAACTCACATTTTGGTGATTACTTGCAGGAGGACGAGTCTTTCCCAGATAGAGATCAGGTTCAAAATTAGAATTCCTAAGATGCCTTGCTTTTTGTTTTACTTTTTATTGCTACCGGAGTTATAAGTCCTTGAAAATGCAATGCTGACTTATTTTGCATGGCAGGATCTGAAGCCACGTTTTCATGCATCACGATTTCATGGATCAGAAAATGCAGAAGATGATGTACGGACTGAAACAGTCACTGTGTTTCTGTTTACTTCCACTACTTCCTTGAATATTTTAACTTGCAACCTTATAGCAATCGAATCAGTGTCTCTATGGTTCTACCAAATTTAACAATAATTTTGTTACCTTCTTTTAAGAGAAATACAGCTATAGTTTTCGTCCTTTGTTTATTTAAAGTTCTTCTGTTACAGGATGATGACGACATAGTCAATGTTTGGAATCTAAGGAAATGCAGTGCAGCTGCTCTTGATATCCTCTCAAATGTGTACGGTGACGATCTACTCCCAACACTGATGCCTTTGGTTCAGGTACTTGTTAGTTCTTGTGAAGTAAATCTGATCATATACTGCTTCTCGATTTCTGGCTCCAGTGTTGTGTTATTTTGGATGCTGCTTGTTAGAGGTGTCCGTTCTTTATTTACACCATTAACCTCCCCATCTATTCCCCTTCACTTTAACCTTCTAATAGGTTGAAGATGTGAATGGCTGATAGTTGCATATGTCCTCTGTAATCATCAATTGACACTAATTGCGTTAGTGTAATCATTGCAATTATGTTTATTTTTTCTTTTTAATTCAGATGAAATAACTCAGCATGTCTATGCTTTTGCTTTGAATTTGATGCTGATCTTTATATCCACAGAGATAGACTAACTAAAAATCATGCAAACTTAATGCTGACCACGATCTTCACTCAGTCTACCTATAGGATTGTTTATGTGTTACACCCGAAAGTCTGGTTATGCAGGCAGCCAGTCCTCCTAAATCTTTCTTCACTGTGTTTCACAGGCCAAGCTAGCCAATGGAGGCGATGAAGTGTGGAAGGAAAGAGAAGCTGCTGTTTTGGCATTTGGAGCAATAGCTGAAGGTTGCATCAATGGTCTTTACTCTCATCTGCCAGAGGTAATGCTGTGGTCACGTGTCTACTTAAATATATCTGATTAGCCCTGCCCTCTTATGGTGTGTATTCAGTTATATTTGAATTGAAGAACAGTAAACTTGCTCACGGTTCAGATATATGAATTTTGCAGATCGTGTCGTTCCTCATCCCTCTTTTAGATGATAAATTTCCTCTTATAAGAAGCATCACCTGTTGGACACTGTCTCGTTATAGCAAGTTTGTTGTTCAGGTACACAAATCAACGTATTTCTAGCGGCTATTCGTTTTAGCAAGTTTATTCTCATTACACTTTTCAGTGTTATAGGAGTGATCCACATTTGTTAACCTTTAAATGCGAATCCATTTTTTTTTTTGCTAAACCTAAGCAAACATGATGTAACTTTGATGTTGACTATTATTTTCTTGACGGTATCCAGGGGGTTAGCCATCAAAAAGGTTATGAACAATATGAGAAGGTGTTGATGGGACTTCTGCGAAGAGTATTAGATACTAACAAACGTGTACAAGAAGCTGCTTGTTCAGCCTTTGCTACACTTGAAGAGGTTTTTACTGTGAATGTACCCAATTCTTACTTTCTTGCTCATGCCCTTTTCATGTTCTTATACCATTTGTAAACTTCAGGAGTCTGCAGAGTTGTTGGGTCCACATTTGGAGATTATTCTGCAGCACCTCTTGTGTGCCTTTGGGAGATATCAGGTTTCTTGACGACTATTGCTTTTATCGAAATACTTTTGTTAGAGTAACGAACTTCCAAATATTTCTGTGCAATGCAAATTTTCTAGCAAGAGTGTTATGTCGTGCACATGATTTTGATGTTATTCTATTTGTGTGGTATTCTTACAGAAGCGAAATCTCCGGATTGTGTATGATGCCATTGGTACTCTAGCAGATGCTGTTGGGGAAGAGCTAAATCAGGTACTCTCTTTGTGAAGTACACCAGAAAGTTGTTTAAATGTGTTTGTACTCATATTTGGTATAGCTGGATAGTTATTAGCTACTTATCTATCAAATTTATGTTGTCTCTGTCCTTATATTTGCAGCCCAGGTGTCTTGAGATTCTGATGCCTCCATTAATCTCAAAGTGGCAGCAACTCTCAAATTCAGATAAAGATCTTTTTCCTTTGCTTGAGTGCTTTACGTCAATAGCACAGGTTCGAATTTCCCTTCTACTTGTCGTGGTTCATTGCTCAGGTCATTGTCTTTGGCTTGTACTGTAAACAATTGTATCATATTAGACAAACTCTATTATATGCAAAGGAAAGGTGACCTAATGGGAAGGAAAAGACCAATAAGCATATGCATGTGGACTACGAGTTGAAGTTCTTAGAAATGATTTTGAAGATGAAACATATTGCTGTAACTTATGCTATTCCGGGAGCTTGAAACAGTTAAGATAAGGGATTTATGTATACCAATGGTTTATGGAGTAAACTTTGACCAGATATCTTTTGCTTATCATTCAGACTGATTGTTAATTTAAATAGTCTATTCAGATTATTGTTTTCCTACAGAGTAATAGGCTTGGACCACTTTGTTTGAAACGCGTGTCAGCATGCTGTTTTCATTTTAGAAATTTCCAAAGATGAAACATACTGCTGTAACTTATAAGCTCATGCTATTCCGGGAGCTTGAAACAGTTAAGATAAGGGATTTGCGTATGCTAATGGTTTATGGATTAAACTTTGACCAGATATCTTTTGCATATCATTCAGACTGATAGTTAATAGAGATATAATCTCTTTAGATCCTTATTTCCTTACGAAGTAATAGGCTTGGACCACTTTGTTTGAAACACATGTCAGCATGCTGTTTTTATTCAGAAATTTCCGTTGGGTAACATCTGGTTTTATTTATCTAGCTTTTTCCAAGATGTTGACAACTAGTATATGTTGAGAAATCACAGAGAATAATAACTCTTTTTTATCTGTCTCAGGCATTAGGTCCCGGATTTTCGCAGTTTGCTGAACCTGTATTTCAGAGGTGCTTAAGCCTCATCCAGACCCAACTGATGGCAAAGGTATCTCAACTCCTTCCATTTTCTTCTCTATATAGAAATTCACGTTTGCTATCTCATTGATAGATAACCTTTGACTTGTCCCTCATTATTAGTGGATTTTAAGAAGGTGTATCACCTCTATTGATCTTGAAAGTTTGTTCCATTGTTACTCTGTTTGTTAAAATACTTAACTGTGTCGCGTAAGCTTTTAAGTATCAGGATCTGTGTAGAATGAGCTAGTTGGATAGGATAAAACAAATATGGTTTAGACTTTCTTTCAGCCTCCTCAGTTAAACTGGGAACAGTAGTTTAACCATCTATGTTCCTTAACCAGCCCAGATTTACTTGCGCTAAGCTTATGACCAATGAATTTAATTGCTCTTGTTGATGCCATTTAATTAGTTATAAAGTTTTTATACATGAGAAGAAAATGCAATTTCTTCTTTCAGTCCTCAGGAAGCTGCGATTAATATCATAACCCAAGTCGTTCACCGTGGCATGGGTACTTATACCATGTTGATGCTTCAAGTTTTGAAAATTTGCCCTTGCTTGTTTCCCTGTCTTCGGTATCTTCTGCTCAGAGTTGCATCATGCCATTAAGGTTTTTTTTGGTGGAAAAGGCATCTAGAACAGGGAGAAATGATTCTAGCAGCGTTCCCTTAGATTAACTAGGCACATGTTGTGATGCTGATGTCTTGCAACCAGCTCTGTTGTAATGCTATTTTTGAAAAGTTTGTCATCACCTAAGTGTGTATCACGTTTAGCCTGACCAAAAGAAGTTTTCAGTTAGATTTCACCCTGATGATTTTTTTTCTCTTGCAGGTTGATCCTGTCTCGGCTGGAGTTCAGTATGAGAAGGAATTTGTTGTCTGCTCCTTGGACCTTCTCTCAGGGCTTGCAGAAGGTCTTGGCAGTGGAGTAGAGAGTTTGGTACTTTCTATTCTTAGAGTTTCTTAATCTGAATTTTTCTTATTGATATGTTTGCCTCCTCCATGTATGTCATTTTTTTCTGGGATGGTAGTCACTTATTCAGTTGTTAGAAATGTAATGGCTAAATTGCTTTTGCTTAATTGTAATATATATATATAAGTAAGGTGAAATTAACAAATCTCCAAAAGTTTTGTTTTAGTAGCAATAACGGCTGCTGCTATATTGTGTGAATGTGCAAATTTAACATGATCTTCTTATTTCGATGTGCCATAGCTCAAACACCTTAGATATATCGATCAACTGCTTACAGTTTAGATACTATCTCTCTGTTGGGGGTCTTCTAATCACTTCTGTGGAAGATTCAGACTGACCTACCCAGATATGCTTATACATTTCAATGAAAATCTTCATAGGTTGCACAAAGCAGTTTAAGGGAACTACTTCTCCAATGCTGCCAGGATGGTTCTTTAGATGTCCGACAAAGTGCTCTCGCGCTTCTGGGAGATCTTGCAAGAGTGAGTTTCAAGTTTGTTATTTCCCTTTTCAGTTTTCTATTATTTCAGTGTCTATACCTGTCTCATGCCTAATGATCATTTATGACCAGGTTTGTCCTACACATTTGCATCCTTCTCTGTCAGAGTTTCTCACTGTTGCAGCTAAACAACTGGTATGTGAACTCATTTTTCATGATTCTGTATACCTAGTTCAGTTATTTTTGGCAGAATCTGAAGACATATATGTACATGCGTTTGCAGAGCACCCCTGAGCTCAAAGAAACTGTATCAGTGGCAAATAATGCATGTTGGGCGATTGGAGAATTAGCAGTCAAAGTAAGTTCATCATTTAACCATTTGGTCCAACCAAATTAGACCATATCCTCCTTGTAATAAGTTCGACATTTTCTAATGACAGAGAAAGCTAAACCTGCTTGCTTTCCTGATTAGAATGTGTTTTTGCCTTACTTATGCAGTAAATTTTCTCATATCAATTTCTTGAACTGTGAGATTATATGGAAACTGACAGTAAGATATTAGTGCGACTGTTCTCCTATAGCTTTCCTAGTTTTAGTATCTGAATGCAATGCCAGTGAAAGTAATAAACAATATACCACTTTCCGAAAATTAACCATTTTACCCATTTTGGTGGGATTTATGGACATACACGTTCATAATACTTAATTTCAGGTTCGCCAAGAAGTTTCTCCTGTTGTGATGACAGTTATCTCATGCCTAGTCCCTATTCTGCAAAATGCACAGGTATTCGATGACCTGGTTGTGCCATCACTAGTTTCCCTTTCTCTGGAATTTCCATTATCTTTTACTTGACTTCGTAATGTTGAACAGGCTCTCCACAAGTCACTTGTCGAAAATAGTGCCATCACTCTTGGAAGGCTCTCATGGGTCTGTCCCGATCTTGTATCACCTCATATGGAGCATTTCATGCAATCGTGGTGTACTGCTTTGTCCAAGTAGGATAAACTTCTTCCACCTTCTGCTGCCACTGAATAATTTGCTGTTTGTTGACATTATTGTCCAAAACAGCTTACACACACATATATGTTTGTTCCTATCAATATTGTGGTGTCAATAGTCTATTAGTAAACGCTTTTATGCTTTTATTAGATTCTCTTTTGATGATGTAGCCGTGTAGAATCTGGAGATAGTAGACATGGTCGGATTTAGAGACTTGGAATCTGGAGCGTGGTTTCATTTTTTGTTTTTTAATTTCTTTTGGTGTCGTGAATTGTATCATAAGCAACTGAACTGTGGCAGGATCCGTGATGATGTTGAGAAAGAGGATGCTTTCCGGGGTCTATGTGCGATGGTACATGCCTATACTTATCCTATTGTTTTTAAATTGAGATCATTAACTTCATCTCATAAAAGTTACAAACTTCTGCAGGTTAGGGCAAATCCTTCAGGGGCATTGAGTTCTCTTGTGTACATGTGCATAGCTATCGCAAGTTGGCACGTAAGCATGAAATGATTTGACTTTAAACAACTATGTGAGAATAAAGAGTTCTTAATCTGATGATAAAAACTTCTGGCAGGAAATAAGGAGCGAGGAATTGCATGACGAAGTTTGTCAAGTGTTGAATGGGTATAAACAGGTTAGCTTCCTCGGCTATACATTTTACGTTTGTAGTTGTAGTTGCGCAACTGATTTTATAGAGCACAAAAGTAACCTAAACTTGGACGAATCTTTGTATAGATGCTAAGAGATGGAGCATGGGAACAGTGCATGTCAGCTTTGGATCCTGCCGTTAAGGAAAAATTGTCAAAATATCAAGTATAACTGTGTTGATCAAATGTTGTGTTTTATCTTATCGTGGTTGACATCAGTCAACAGTTTGGAGCTGTATATGTGTGAGATCTCTGGTATTGTTTTCTATTGTGGGGGTTCTTTAGATGAGGTTGCGGGAGTCGTAGTTGCCCTGGGAGAGTATATTAAGATGAAAACAAAGGATCAAATTGTGGAGATCCCGTAGCAGAATATGAAGTACTGCGGATTCTTCAGTTTTTATTTTTAAATGGTGGTTCTTTACTGATCAGCAGTCAGAAGTTGTGGATCTGAAGAAGCTGAGGCTGATCTGTGAGGTCAATATGGACTCCATGGGTGCGGCTTTTCAAGCACTTTGGGGAACATTTTTGACCTCTCCCCCCTTGTTTTGTATTCATTAGTCAAAAAAAGGAAAAGAGGAGTATTTTTTTATACTATTTTTAAGCCATAATTTGTCTCGTCATTTCTATGTCAGTGGAGTCATCTGTGTTTTCACCTTCCACTGGTTGTGATATAATAGTAAATCTGTTCATGAGTGATAAATTTTCTTGGTTGATTTCTACAAATTGTTTATGATAGTAAGATGAAACTCTTGGTGCAGCTTTTTTTTGATTTTGATTGTAAGATATTTCTTAACTACACCTCTCTACCTCAAAGATGGAGTAGTGCCGATGGTTGCTTTAAGGTGCCATGCGATGTTGCTGCATTCTGACCGTTGTAATTATAAATAGAGCAAATTTAGTGTAGACAATTTCCGCTCCAGCACCTCAGTGCTTATTTTTCTTGCTTGTTTGGATTGAGTCTTGTTTGTGCGCCAAATTCAGGCTGTCTTCTTGTATATCGATTGTTTCGATTACCAGGATAGAAATATCTAATCTGAAGGGTATTTACTGAACATAATACAGAATTTGGCATTCACGTATGAACTATGAAGACCTCACTCACCAGTTGGAAGCAAACCAAGCAGAGTTGAAGTGTAATCCAAGTATATGAAGCATGGTCTTCTGATAAGAAAACTCTTGAAAGGCTAGAGTATAGCTGTCAGGTTCTTTGTGTTATTTATGTAATTTTAAATATCAGTTAAACTTACATCTACAACGGAAATTACAGGGGAGTTCTCAAAGATTTTGTTTCTTTTGCGATGGCCATTTCTAGTTCTTCCCACTTCAACTTCCTCTTCGTTTCTTCCTGCTCAGCCATGTTTATTCTATGTGCAGTCTCTTTGACGCACTTGGAATACATCATTGGGTCCATTTCCTCCAGCATCGGTTTTATGCTTTCTGTGAGTTGACGTATGCTCCTACTCCAATGCCCCTTAAGGTTCATTTCAATGCGTAGCACCACTTCAGGAAACACCTCTTCCATAAGTACAGGGCCCTCTCTGCAACCTACGAAGCAAATCCAAAATCAAGTGTATGTGAAAACTTTCGTCAAGACTAGAACATCTAGTTGTTCAAGAATAGAAAATGAGGATGTTACCTGTGAGTTGCAACTGTTCAAACATTTCGCGAATTGTGCACATAATGGCTTAGCCAACTTCTTACACTCACCGGGATCAATATTTTCAACCAATTCCTCCAATTGTCCAATTAACAAAACCTCCTTTTGGCAATTGGTAACTGGCCAATACTTTAAAGTCCCTCTGACGACAGTCTCACCTAAAATAGTTTCCTTCTGTATAAATTGAGAAACACAATAAGCCAATTGCCTGTGGTAAGTTTGGATGCCTTTGGGCTTGTGAAGAGGAATAAGAACCTTAACCAAAAACAACTTGTGCTCCTCCTTGATCGGAACTGCGAACCCGTTAATGATACTTCCCCATGTTTCGAGCAATTCTCCGATCCCACACTGAGTTTCCATCTCACAAACATAGTGTAAGAACACATTAATCATTGATTTTCTCATATTTGATCTGTAAAATGTGAATTCCGAGTATATCCGATGGTACACATTCTTCAAAGTCTCGCGCTCTCTAGGATCCTCTGATTGAAAGAGCAAGAGTAAATTAACAAGAAACGAATGATCCATGTGATTACGTAGAGTTTTGGGGTCAGCATTTATGACTAGTCGTAGAAGAATACAATATACAACTTGTAGGTGTGGCCAGGAAGGTACAGGAACCGCCATGGGCTCTTCATCATCAGGTGAATCAACTGGTGTAGTTGATGCATTTGGACATGGTGGGAGTGGTCTGAATAGGTTAGCAGATATCATGGAGATAAGCGCTGATTGAATCTCATCATCATCCAAGAGGTTGTTTTCAGGTGATTTTAGAAGAGATAGAAGCTTCTTGAAATCTTGTTGAGATACTGTTTCTAATGGATCGACGAAAGTGTAGATGAAGATGATTGGTTGAGAGAAGTTCTTGTGAAGATGATTGGTTGAGAGAAGTTCTTGAAATCTTGTTGAGATACTGTTTTGTGCAATAAGAAATGATTGAGAGAAGTTCTTGTGAAGATGATTGGTTGTTGTTGATGGTGTTATCCCCATAGTTTGTGCATGATGAATCCAAACTAAACAGGAATTCAAGTGTTGTTGATTTTTTCTTTGGTGGTGTCCTTTGAGCACCCATACCTCTACCTCCTCTGACTCTGCTTCTGCTTCTGCTTCTTCCTCTATCTCTATCTCTGTCACTTCTTATTCTTCTCCTTTCAATTGTACTTTACTACTTAGAATATTGGTATTTTGAGTTCTTCATGATTGATAGATGATTGTACTACAGAGTGAGTTAGTGAGAGTTGAACTTGGAAATAATGCTGTTAAACTAAGGTACTCTGTTTGGGTTGTGAGAGTGAGTCCAAAAAGACAGCGATGTTATAGTTAGGAATCGTGGAATTCGATAAATGGAGTTCTCTCAACTTGTAGACCAAAGCCGACAAAATAATCAAAGAGACAAGGACAGCTGGGTTATATTAGGTAGCTTGATTTCTTCTTTGATTCTTGGCCGCCTGTTTTTGAGGATCAGTGCCAAGTGGAGTTTCTTCTTATTATCTTCATGTGCTCCTTTACCTTATCGTAAGGGCCGGCACATTAACTTATTTGGTAACCCTACAAGAATTTATTTTTTCTTTTAATTTCAATGTGCAGTTATCATAAGTCATAATCAGGTTTTAGTTGTCGTTAATCATGTACTCTTCCATTTGCCTATACTGTTTATGGGACAAGTTTTATATTTTTAATTGTCCGTCCACTTTCTAGATTGTATATTGCGATCGCGATTCTTTCATTTTTCATTTTTTTGAAAAATTTGGGAGTATCTACGAGTTTCACAGTAAAATGCAAAATTTATAAAGATTTATGAAAAAGTGACAAAAAAATTAAAACAGTTACCTGGGCACATGCACCACAATATCCCAGTTATAAATTAAAGTGATAAATATAAACCAGAAAACATCCCACAATTTAAACCCCAATTATACAGTAAACAATTCACTGCAATAATAAGTTTTCATCTTGCAATGTTTTTAGATTTATTTGTTTAAATTCTAAGTTATTTGGAAGGTGATTTTTGCAGTATTAATCTTTATGGTTTTATATATTGCAAATTGTTATGGGATATGTTTTTTACGTCCGTGAACCTTGACTGTCCCATAGTTGCTCAAAATTTAACTCTATTATCGTCGGCATGAAAGTATTGATAAAGGATAGAATGAACTTTTGACTACAAAAGTTAAGCCTGTTATGTCATTATGCAAATATTAATGGAAGATAGGATGAACTATTGTTTTCAAAGATTAAGTCTATTATATGTCATTGTGCAAATAGTGATGAAAAATAGAATGAATTTTTGATTATTCCGCAATATTGGTCTTTCCCTGATCCACATCTTTGTGTATGTACTGTGTTGCTCCATAAGTTCTCTTATGTTGAGCATGGCCAACTTAATTGATCTTTTCCTTGTGATTAATTCAATTGAGTTTTTTTATTGATACAAATTCATGTTTCATGTGATTTGTTAATGTCCAAAGAAATCCTTCTTTTCTTATAAAAGTAAGGTTGCTCTTGTTGTTCTTTCGGGAATGACATTTTATGGGGGAGAGTTCTTAATTGAACTTGTGCTTAATTCCCAAATCTTTGTGGGGAGTACGGCTATGGAATATTGTAGGGGTTATCTTGTATCTTTATAAACTCCTTGATGAATGCATTTAGTTTCGGCTATATGATTGCATCTAAACAAGTTGATATGTTGTTCTCTTTTGGTCATGGAGTATCTCTATGAAAATTTCATGAGGATCCCACTAGTTTTCGTACCTTTGACAATTTATATTAACAAAAAGGGAGAGAATTAATGTGTAGTTCACACTACAAATATTTATGGTTTACATATCATTATATAAGGGGGAGTGGTTTTCATGTGGGATGAAGTATTGACTAAGGGGGAGTGATACATATCACCATAGTATTGTTGTCAAAGTTGTGATAAAATTGAACTTTGATGGTATGTAATAGTATTATGACACTGTATAACAATGATTGATAGAAATTGTTTTCTCACTGTTATAGCTACGGATCTTCAACAACGATGATGCATAATTGAACACATTTGGAATCATTGGAGTACTTGGAAGTGACGAATATTTCGAGTAATGTTGAAGCACCAAGGAGATCAAGCATTTGGATGAGAAGCTACAAAGTTTATTTATTTTGTAATCCATATGTATTCATAGTTTTGTCACTAAAATTGACAAAGGGGGGGATTGTTAGAGCACTGCTCGGTCGAACTCGCAAGCGTTGCTATCTCAAGCTTGTTTGTCAATGTTAGTGATTAAAACTATAAGTCTTGATTTCTAGTCTACTTATAGTGATGTCTCGGACAAGGATAGATTGTGTAGTTGAGCATTAGACTTCACGGCGTTCATCAATTGAAGACGAAGAACTACTAAGGAGAGCTTGTGGAACTTCATCAACAAAAGGGATGTACAGACTAGAACGTATACTTGGAAAGTATATTTATACTCTATCTCCTATATTGAGACATAAGTCGTATTATTATGGTTTTAGATTATGCACATTTGAGATTTCGAGCTGAGTTTAACTCGCTTACATATTTCTCGAAATATGTGTTAGTAAGCTTTCTCTTCAACCAAGTTCATCTTATATTCTTGAGTGACGAAAGTCAAAAGATAATCATGTGAAAATCGCCGAGTAACATCTTACACGGTTTGTGTGATACAATCATTTGGTGTAGACTTGGAATGTTTCGTTATGATTATTTCAATAACTTGAAAATTGCTTTGATGCTAATAGTGTGTGAAAAAGACTATTGTCATCCTCTAAGAAAGTTTCAATGATTGAAATAGAGTTTAGAACTATTGGATTATGAACATAGTATGCAATCTTGCATGTATGTGATCCATGACCGGAACTAGAGTATGCATACTCGTATGCGTACTTGTGGTGGTGAAATTCCGTGTACCAAGTACACATACCGGTACACATACTTGCGTAAGGTATAGGTCCGGGAATTTCTGCTAGGTTTTGGAAGTGTGCTAATGTATGCGTACATCGCATACTGGCGAACCCAAACTCAGACCGGCTATTTAAGTATGCGTACCCGTTTGCATACTTAAGTGGTTAAAATTCTAAAATCGTTTTGTTCATGAACTAATACATTTATATATTAAGGAATGCATTCTTTGCTAACCATGGATATAATGTTCATGAATTGATTCGATTGAATCAAACCGATTTTACTTCAATTGTGTTCTTGTATACTTCTATGAGAAGATAGCAATTGAAAAACTCTTTAACTAGTTTCATTTGAGTCATTTGAACTAGTTATGGTTAAAATGGATAAGGTTGATATGAGAGTGTTCATATAGCTAGCCTCAGTTAACTACTGTTGAGTCAACATGGTGTACATGTTTAGGTACAGTTACATAAACCTAAATGAGGGTACATTTCATTTGTGTATAACAAGCTAAGCTCGATCTAATTGTTGAAAGATATTAACTTGAATCTAATCAGGTTTTCATCTAACCGTGAATATTGAATACTTTGTTACCAAGGTAACTTAGATTGCAAACCCTGATTTGAAAACTATATAAAGGAGAACTCTAGCAACTGGGAAACCTAATCCCCACACCTCATGTGTGATACTAGTTGTATAAGCTAGAGTCCATTCTCCTTTAACCTTAGGTTTTTCACGAAACCATGCAGGTTAACGACTTGAAGACTTCATTGGGTTTGTGAAGCCAGGCCCAACTATTTTCTCTGTAGTTGCGTGTTCTGATCTTGCTGTTTGCGTCGTATTAAGTACTATCTTCTCTAATATTTGTTCGAGATTTAATCTCCGATAGGCAAGATAAAAAGTAGTCACAAACATCTTCGTCTCATCGTTTGTGATTCCACAATATCCTGTTTCGCTACCATACGATTAAGATTATTGTGAGGTGATTGATACTACTAGGCTTTTCATCGGGAATATAAGTCTGGTTTATCAATTGGTTCATGTGCACCTTGATTTATCAAAAGACAAAACAAAACTCGTAGGTATTTCTGTGGGAGACATATTTATCTATTCCAATAGACTTTTCTGTGTGAGACAAATTTATTTATCAAGTCTTCGACTTTGGGTCGTAGCAACTCTTGGTTGTGGGTGAGATCAACTAAGGGAATCAAGTGCGTAGTATCCTGCTGGGATCAGAGACGTAAGGAACAAAACTGTACCTTGAATCAGTGTGAGATTGATGAGGGTTCAACTACATTCCAGTCTGAAGTTCATTGGTAATAGACTAGTGTCTATAGCGGCTTAATACAATATGGTGTTCAAAGATGGACTAGGTCCCGGGGTTTTTCTGCATTTTCGATTTTCCTCGTTAACAAAATTCTGGTGTCTGTGTTATTTCTTTTCCGCATTATATTTGATTATATAATTGAAATATCACAGGTTGTGCATTGAATCGATCAATTGGTACATCCAACCTTTGGTTGTTGATTGAAATTGATTGATCCTTGAACATTGGTCTTTGGTACCGTTCAAGTTGCTTCTCTTATATTCAACCGGGTTCGCAAATTCCCATTTGTTGATTGCATATTGAATTGAGAGATAGAGATATAAAACTCTTTGATATACTTTTCTCTAGATTGAGTCTGACTGTCTAGTTGATTCTCTTGAAAGTGTATTGGAATTTGTCTATTCAGATGCCAAACGAAATATTGGGTGTGGTGCTTTTTCAACCTCTATGACATCATTGATCACCAAAGCACTTGTGTATGTGCATCATGAAGTGTTTAAATGAACATCAAATTTCTTATAGTTCATAAGGCATATTTTCCAAAGAACGGTCATTATACACGGTTCCGTAACCGGACCACTGTGTATATTTTTCCATGTGATTTCAAGACTAATTCTCGCATGCTTACTTGAAACCCTAATTAGAGTTTCATCTGAACAGAGAAAGTGTTTACTTGAATTTCAAGTTATCTTAGCTTGAATTCTAAGCAACCCTCAGTTTTAAACAACTATAAATAGAGATGCTCTTTAAACCGGGAAATTAAATCCCCGACTCTTCTGTGTACTAGTTGATAGCTAGAGTCCTCCTCTATTGATATAGGTTTCTTATGAGAACCATAATTAGGTCTATGACTAGAAGACTTCGCTTTGGGGATTCACAAAGACAGATCCGATTATCTTTTATCTTGATAGTTCGTGTATCCTAATATTGTTGTTCTGTTATCGAGGTTTTCATAATCTCTTTCAGGCAAGATATATAGAGATTGCAAAGTTCTCTTCGTTTCAGATTTTTGTGATTTCTCAAGACAGATATCTGAAAACTTATGTTAATTTATTAGCTCAAGATTCTTCTTAAGGGGTGGTTAAAGATCCAGACTGCTCATCTAACTATGTGTAAGTGTTCCAGATTGTGATGTTTGCTAGATTTTCCTATTGAAAATAGAATTCCAATCCTTGATCTTTGATCTAAAGGGAAATCAAATAGGATTATCAGTTAGAGGCATATTGGTATCAAAAGTCTTCACTTAGATTGAAACAACTCTTAGGCTATAAAAGACGTCAGCTAAGAAAATCAATTGCGTAGAGACTTGAGAGGTTGAAGAGACGTAAGGAGCACGGTCGTAACTAAATCTCCTGGAGGATGGATTCGGTCTCAACTATATTCCAGTCTGAAGTGTGATAGTATACTAGTGTATGTACCGGCTTAATACAATTTGATGTTCAAATCTGGATGAGGTTCCGGGGTTTTTCTGCTATTGCGCTTCCATCTACCAAGAAAAACACATTGTACGTACTACCCAATATTAAATACACTATAGGTAAAAAATTTCTCTCTCTGGAAACTTAAGTGTCTTATAGAGTATATGTCCAAACAATCTTCAAAGAAATGTGAACAGACGGTTTATCAATTCTTTTGGTAATCCAATTGGAAGAACTGTAAGTGCGATTGATGTCCCTTGTTTTGATGAGGATCCATATTTTCAGTCAGCGTTACTTGATAAAATTAATCTCTTTGAAACTATTGAGAATGAAACTTCTTCAATCCAAAAAATGAAGCAATGTTTTTCTCAACAAAAGACTAGAAGAAAGTAATGAAACTGAGAAACTATTGAGAATGAAACTTAACGACGAAGATCCCATTCAGGATCTCTCAAGGATTAAAGAAATGGAGAAAGAGATATCTATACTTAAATCGCACTGTGATCATTTGAAAGAGTCTAGCTCTCACTTCTCTGCAAATATTGTAGAAAGTGTAAACTCCCAGAATTATCAATCTCCTGAGAAAAAGGTTGGTATATCCTCTAACGCAGTCTTTACGTCATTATGGAAGGTTAAAACTGATCTCATAAGAACCCATAAGACCTGCTATTGTTGTGGCAAGAAAGGAAACTTAATGAAACAGTGCAACGTACGATCTAAAGAAAACTGTTCACGTACCGAAACTCTCAATACCACCAGCGACGGTAAGTTTGGTAACCGTAGATCAAACGAAAATCATTTGAAGGATCGTTCTTTGCCACTCGAGAGTACAAGAATTTCTGTTTTACAGAAATCGTTGCGTCAAATTATCAAATGTGTTGCCACTCTCAAGTCTAGTGAGATTAAAAAGGATAAATCCAAATAAAAAACTTCTTTGAAGAAGGCCTTTTCTACAGTTTCTCACAAATGCTATATTTCAAACTTCAGCAGAGATGTTGGTCATATTGATATTGATATTGATAAAAGAATCTATAATCTTAAATATCTTATTAACACACTAAGGCGAAGCATAAAAAGAGCAAAATAAGGATTGGTTCGAGACTAACAATATCAAAGATTGATTAAATATAGAACAAGGGTTTAAGCAAAGGATTTTTTTGTTCTTGATAAGAAAAATTCTTATCACAATGCAACCTGATTTTACTTCCATGTCCCGTATCTTGTTATAAGGAGAATGCACAGTAACAGAAAGGAAGCAATTTTTTTAATTATGTTCAGTATGAGAAGCTCTTGTCTATGTGTTAAATTTTGGAAGAATGTATTAGTTGTTATCTTGACGTGAGAGATAAAAATGTATTCCCTTTGTTGAGTTTTCGCTCTGAAAGGATATATTTTCTTGTGAATCAAATAATGACTCAATGTGGATATCAATTCTTGCTATGCTAAGTTGTAGGTTTTCTTTGAGAACTCTTGTGCATACAACTAACTTGATTTATGTGTCCTTAGAATATCCTAATCACATTATTGATACATACATTCTTCATGTAAAATGGATAAAAGACTTTGTTGACATCTTCTGGATTTTCTTATCCAACAAGTTTTTTTTTCTTTGACAGGACATAACTGATTTTTCCAAAAGAAAACAAGTTATTTGTTTTCTTCGTAGGTTACGGAACCAACAAGATAATCTTCGGATTTCCCTGTTGGACTAAGAACTTGTTTTTGGAAAGGACTCCTCTACTTCCGGTTTCTCTAACCTAAGAAACTATAAATACGCTTGAGATTTTGTGATTCAAGTGTATGTGTGTAAATTTGTCTCTTGAATTTTCAAAAGACATGGATGATTCTAGCATTAATAATTACACAAAGGAAGAAAGAAAAGAGAAAGACGAAGATACCCTCTCACCATATCTTGCTACTTTGCTCACGAATATAGAAAACCTGTTTATATTTCTACGAACTTGGTAGGAAACCTTATGATAGATTGTGAAGTTGTGTTTGATCAGCTATCCACTTCTAAAAAGAATATTGATCTCTTGAAATCAGACTTGGAAAAGGCTTCTGAAGATCTTGCTTCCTTGAAATCTCTGGTGAATGACTATATCTAATTAGCTACTTTCTTCCTTTATTTTTACTAGTTAAATCCATGTATGAATTTTATTCTTTTCGTTTTAGGAAGGATACTAGATTTTCGAGTAGTTTTTATGTGTTACATTAGTTATTCCAAATACTATCATCTTGCATGTTTAAAGGTTATATAATTAAATTTTATTTTGAAATATGACTCGCAATAACCTTCATGGATTATATATTTGTATTGCTTTGAGATTTATTCTTTGCTATCATATTCTGGTGATTAGAATATATATCTCATATTTTCTCATAGCTTAAGCTCTTAACTCTTGTTAAAAGAGGAGTAAACTATTTTGAGAATGCAGTATTGATCTCTCCACGATTATACTTTGTGAATGATTGCTACAAGATTCCGTGAGATTTTCTCTAAGAACCTGCTTATCTCCTTAAGTGCATAACCTCCAGGGAATAAGCGGTGAACTTTAGTCTCTACGTCCGTACATAGCTAGGGAAGTATAAATTTACTTTGTTCATAATTGGCGAATAAATTTTTTAATGTCCAATTAAATCCTTTTCTTGTGATTAGAGTAAAGTTCTCCCATGTTGTTCTTTCAGGAATGATATCAAATGGGAGAGAATCTTTTGAACTTGTGTTTAACTGACGTAACTTTGTGTGGAGAGCGGATGTGGAATTTATAAGAGATGCTTGCACCTATATATCTCCTTGATTAAAATGTTGAGTTTCTTGGTGAAATCGTTTAAACTAAAAGTTGGTATGTGTTCTCTAGTCGTGATACTCTTTTGTTTAATTCATTATGCAGTTTTTCGCTTTTCCCAATTTTATTGACAAAAATGGAAAGAATTATTAGGCAGTATCTTACTATAATATATGGCTTCTCGGAGCATTATGATCCATAAATATTACCTATTTTGTAAAATAAAAAAAAATTGCATGTATTGACTGAGGGGGAGAACATATCACAGTATCATTGCTTCAAAGTTATGGTGTAATTGAATTTTGGATAAAATAACAATACTATGTTTCCGTATAACAACCATTGAGTAGAGTGATTTCTCACTTCACGTGTTCCCAATGTTCCTTGCAAGGTTCGTGCATATATTTCCAATCCTTAATTATTACCCACTACTGAGATGTCGGGTCGAGTTAGATGAAGATACTGTAGTGCTCCAACTATACTACGATATAAAGTTGGTTCTGGAAACTTCATAGTCCTTGCTTTCGGACTCGAGTCTGGCCATCGAGAGATAGGCTAAAAGATATGATTCTACCAAGCTTGGTGAAAAGAAATGGCTACCAAGTACACTACCAACGTTTTTGTTCGGCAACCTATATGGAAAAAACCAAATATACTCACAAGTCACAATTAGGTCAAGGAAAAAACCCTTGAATAAGAGTTCTTAAATGATCTCAAAAATAAATATCCAAGATCAATCTAGTTGTATCCGAATTAAGAGGATCATTGTTAGAGCATTGCTCGGTCGAACTCACAAGTTTTTCTATATCAAGCTTGTTGTCAAATTTAGTTGTCAAAACCATATCTTGATTTCTAGTCTACAATTAGTTAAGTCTCGGTCTAGGATAGAGGTAGTTGAGAAACGAACCAGTCATCATTTGTGTTCTACC
Organism: Papaver somniferum; assembly: GCF_003573695.1. Classification (NCBI taxonomy): domain Eukaryota; kingdom Viridiplantae; phylum Streptophyta; class Magnoliopsida; order Ranunculales; family Papaveraceae; genus Papaver; species Papaver somniferum. The sequence goes on from NC_039359.1 coordinate 5,818,697, forward strand.
GTTTGAATGTGAAGATCAACCGAAGCTTTTGGAGAACTTCATCAACAAAAGTTAAGTAAAGATTGAACCACCTATTTCTTAAGTTATATTCACCTTTCTATCCTTGAGACAATTTTCGCATAACTAATTAGACTAGCTTGCATAGACAAGAATTTCGAGTTGAGAACTAGTTATTAAGTTTACGAATTTCTCGAAATATAATGACTAAGCTTAATGAACATTTTGTTCATACTTGATAAAATATCGGTGGAGAACAATTTATTCTTCGGAACCAAATAATGATTCAAGTCTATCACTCAAAAATAGCCTGAAACAGTGATATGTGTCATTGATGTTATTCATAAATGTTTCAAATCGATTTAGAGAAATATAAAACTACTATATTCGGAATAAAATACAGTGTTATCAGTCTTACAAACTGAGAAAACTGTTATATGTATGAAGCCGTATTACATGTACTTGTACACGTAGCAGAGTAGCTATATATCGACTTTCAGATTTGTGTGATATGCATATTCGTATGTACATCATGGGAAAATATGTTTGTTTCGTGATCCGGATATGTATGCATATTTGTATGCAAACCATTTTGAAACTGTGGTAAGGGAATCGGGTTAAGTTAATCAAACTGGTATGCGAGCCAATACAGTTCTATGTTCTAGAACCAGTTTAGTACCCAAACCGGTACGTGAACTGAAAAAGTTATGTGAACTCCGGAACCGGTAAAAGTCTTAAGTTTGCAAACCGGTACGTGAACTGAAAAAGTTTTGTCAACTCCGAAACTCGGTTATTTCTTATAAGTTTGCAAACCGGTTCGTGTACTATGACTCATCTGACTCACGAACGACTCAAAGCAATTATATCTTGTACATTTACCAACTATGTCGATTATAATTCAATTGCAATTAAATTATTTCTACGAAATGATTTGAATTTGATCAATTATCTAGTTAACACTAGACTCATTTGATCACATGGTTGTGACTCAAGATTAATGTCTTAGTGAACATGAAAATGGGTGTTAAGCTTTTGAAGTTCAAATCGGCCAGTTTCTGCTAACCAAATTGTACATAGTATTTATACACGGTTCTGTTACGGTTTAAATAACCAGATTGTATATCTTGTTTATGTGAATAAGATTCAAATCTTTCATCTAACGATGAATATTGTTTGCTTGGTTGCAAAGCTATCTTATCTTAAACCTAAAGCAACCTAGGCTTTGAAGTTTATATAAGGGGAACTCTTGGAAACTGGGATCTTTGAATCCTGACACTACTTTTTGGTATGTCCTAGCTGTATCTAGAGTCGTTCTCTCCAGAAACACTTTTAGGGTTTAACGACTACAAAGACTTCATTGGGAGTCGTTAATCCATGTCCAATTATCTTTTATCTTGATAACTAGAGTATCCTGATATTGATTGTTTATAGAGCTTGCTCCAACGATCAAGATATATAGTAATCATAAAAGTTCTCTTCGTCTCATACTTTGTTGATTCCGCAAGTTTTATACTTGTGAGGTGAATAATAATCTAGATTGCACTTTGGGTTGCATAAGTCCGGATTTTATGGATAGCCAGATTGTTGTCAAGTTGTTATCGATTTTCGTCACCTAGATATTCGTTTGATATGATCATCCGTTTAGATGATAAATCAGGAAATCAATCATAGGTTTAATCTGTGGGAGGCAGATTTGGTTTAAAGTCTTCAATTGAGTTGAAGCAACTCTTAGTTGGTGTGATACCGTCTAAGGGAATCAATTGCGCGATATCCTGTTGGGATTCAAGAGGCGTAAGGAGCGCGAGTGTACCTGAGTCAGTGGGAGACTGAGTTCGGGTTCAACTACATTCCAGACCGAAGTTAATTTGTAGTAGCAACTTAATACAGTTTGGTGTTCAATATGGACTAGGTCCCGGGTTTTTTTCTTTGTTTGCATTTTCGGTTTCCTCGTTAACAAAATATCTGGTGTCTGTGTTATTTCTTTTTCCGCATTATATTATTTATCTTTATAATTGAAATATCACAGGTTGTGCGTTGATCAATCACAGTATATAGGTCCGACCTTGTTTGTTAGATAAGACTTGATTGATACTTGGATATTGGTCTTTGGTACCGTCCAAGAACTCTCTTTGTAGTTAGGTTCACAGATTCAGTTCTGTAAACGTTCTAACAACAATATATATATATAAACTCTAAACACTTTCCTTGATTGAGTTTTAAATCTCGGAGTTGTGTTGAGTTTGTCCATACAAATTGCCTACGAAAAAATTGGTGGTGTATTTTGGTACCCCCAATGTTTTCAATTGGAATCAGAGTAGCCAAACACGTTAAGACGTAATAAGTCCGTGTTTGAAGCATTATGACTATATGGACAGAGAAGAAATCTCTAACAAGCACTGAACCAGTTTAAAAGAAATTGTTTCTATGGATCCTGTAAAAGAGTCTGATTTATCAAACTCTTTAAGAGACGAACACTATGGTTCCATAAAACAATTCAATATTGATAAGTGTCATTCCTACTGTTTTAAAGATGAGTCTGATTCAGAAGTAGAACGGAAAATAGCCAAGGAAAGCTCTGAAATTTTCAAGCGTATGGAATTTCAGGCTTCTGAGCTATTTCGGTTGCGACACAAAGTCAATACTCTCATTGGTAAGAATACTGCTCTATGTTGCGATAGTGAATCAAAAGAAACTACCATGATGATAGCTTCTGAATAAGGCGATGAACTAGGAAAAGTAAGAACAAATTCTGTTCATGATATACTAACAATGTCGGAGTCAGAAACTAACAGTTAAAGTATAACTTTGATAAGAGAGGATCAGTTGAAATTATCCGACCAAGATAAAACTGTGTCTCCAAGAAGGAAAAGCTCTTTACAAAATGAAATTATAAATTGTTGGAAAACTTGTGTATATATCGCAATAAAACAAACAGAAAAGAAGAGATACGCAAACCCAATTAGAAGAAATCAAATTTGAGGCAAAGATTATATTCTATAGCCTTAAGACAGATTCACCCTGCACTGGTGCTTACGTATTATCAATGTCTGCCTCCCAGGATACAACGACTTTCTTCTCGATGTAGTAGCACTCCAAACTTCGAGAAACGGTGAACCAAAACCTTAGTGATGAACTTTCTTGATTGACAAAACTTAATCTCTACTGAGTTCAATAGAATGCATATTAGTTTTCTAATTTTATCTTCTAACCTAATTGTGCAGGGTATATATAGATGCTAATGGTACATCTTCGTCAAATTGTCGTGTTGCTTCATGGAGGGATGTGTCTGTATACAAATAGGTATATTAGGTTTCTCTTAGTTTTACGATAACTAACTTTTCCTAATTGGACCAAACACTATAAGGTCCAAACCATATGTATACAACCCATTTCCAAATCCAACACACAAAGGATTTTCTATTCACTCGAAAATTGTCACGTCAAATACAATTTTCCAACATCAATACTACCCGTTCTGATTTCTTTGAAACTCGTAAAGTGTGATTTTATTGCATCATTAAAGGACATGTGCAAAGAAAGTGTAAAATGAGGTTGGATAATTTCCAGTTTGACCGTCTTAAAAACACCTTGGATTTAATTCTAAAAGGTGTTACTGATATTCAGATGTCTAAACCTCTTGAGGTGAGATCACATTCAAGCAAATCTGCTTCTGGGAATGTCAGCACTTCATGGTCCATGAATATTCGAACAAACCAAAAGGGTAGTACGCAAAATCTGTTTAAAATGAACCTCGTGAAACCATCACAAATATGGGTTCGAAAGAATACCTATATACCTCCTAAAATGGTGGAAACTTTTGAAACAACTCAACAAGCTAACCTGAATTTGATCGTTATAGGATATAAGGATCTTATTGACAAACTTTCCGCTTCAAGACAAGGAACTCCAGGTAAGAGTTCTAACCATATCTCCTATTTAGGTGACAGTAATTTCTATGGTCATTTTCCACGTTTCAAAAGAAAGAGAAAAAGAAAACAACAACATTTTTCCGGTGGTGAGTGTACAACTCACCCGCTTGTGCAAACTAGGCGCAGGTCATGGAGCCTTATCTATAAAAATCCTGCTGGATAGCGTTTACTGCATAACATGTGTACTATTTGTCTCAAGTAGTATTTGTTTATTATGAGTAACAATCTCTTCATATTGCAATTCTTCATGATAATTCCAATCAGTATTGAATTGAGGTAACATTTTATGATTAAAATCTTCTCATTATTATTGATTCTCTAGTTCACTAAACTTACGTTTGTTGATCTAAGAATATATTAATGTTCATGGAAGAATATTTGTCATTGCCAAGAAGAATGGTTGCAATATTGATAAATTGTTGGGTGTTTTTTTTTAATAATCATAAAAACTGTTTTTTACCCTCAAAATTGTGTTCCGAAACCCATTAGGATAAACGGTTCCGCATCCAAAAGGTACACGCATCTTTTTTGACCGTGTGAAACCCTAATTTCTAAGTCGGGTCATGAACCGTCGTACATCCCAGGGAATATCTTTTCTTTTGTATACCATAACTTGTGATTGAGAAATACTCATCCAAGGTTTCGCAACCAAGCATGTCTCCTATGTCTCGAATTCTTGAAAGCATGGAGAAATCTCTTAATCGCGATGGTATTGAAACAAGAGGAAAGAAGAGAACACTGGTCGATGACAAAGTTATTCTTTCATCCGAAATTCCGTCTGATGTGAATTGCTACTTTACTTACGATCATCAATATGTCGAACGAGAAGAGATGATTTCTGTTGATATTGTATATGGTTTTCTTCAACAATTTGAAGAAGCCAAACTAGAACTTGTTGAAACGCTAAAAGGTTTAGACATGTTGAAGACTGGGTTGAAAAATGTCTCTGCTGACCTTGTTCTCATGAAATCTCATGTTCGTGAACTACTCAATGAGGATATTTTTTTTCTGAAGAGCTCGTGGATACAGTTGATGAAAAATTCAAGGGTCTCAATACCGATGAAGAATCTGGAAAAATCTAGTTTATTTTGTTTTCCTCTATTTTTAACTAGGACTTCCTTTAGGGATTCTATTCTTGAGAAGAAAAACTAGGGTTTGGTATAGCAAAGATTGTGATTACACATAGCTATTTCCAACGTTTTTCATCTTGCATGTTTTTAGATTTATTTATTTAAATTCTGGAGTTTTTGGAAGATGAAATTTCAGTACGTAATCATCATTGGTTTAATTATTGCAAAAATCTTATGAAATATTTGTGCTTTTACGTTCTCGTGAATCGAGCTAATATTTCATATATGCTCAGAAGTTAAATCTATTATGTTTTTGTAAACAGAAAATAGAACAAACTCTTTGAGATTTTTCTCGCAGTATTTATCTTTTTGTAATCACACTTTTTTGTTTTGCTGCTTGACACACTCCATAAGATTAACTTATGTTGAGTAAAATCGAGTAAAATTATCTCGTTGTTCGTAACTGACCTTGAGATTAATTTATATCGATACTATGGATACAAATCCTTGTGGTTTGTTAACGTCCGCCAAAATCCTTCTTTTTCACAAAATTAAGGTCACTCATATGATGTGTTTTCAAAGTTTTTTGTAGTAGTATGATTCATTCAAGACTTGTGAAAGCGGATTTTTAGATTTTTTTTTAATAAATAAAAATAGCAAACTAAATTAAAAAGATGTTGTGAAAATTATGGAGAGAATAGGACTAGGATTCCACCATTAGTTGATATTAGTGATTTAATAAAACAATAATTATGCAACTCAACATTCAGATTGATTCTAATAGTATTGCTTAGACATGTAGATTTCCAAAAGAATAAATGTTAATCCAAGCATAGAATATCAAAACCCTAAAGCAAGCATATTCTATCAAGAGAAAATACACCTAACTAATCAAAATCATATAAACAATTTTTAATTCAATGTAAAAATCATAATAGAGTTGTTGTAATTAATTAATAAAAATATATCACTTTTACCGAAACAACGACTTCCTCCATAGCCCCAAGGTTTGGGTTTAGCTCCGCATATTGGAAACACACTCGGAATAATTTTTCATTGCTCAAAAGTGTTTACAAGTGATGAAATGGGAGAAAGTAATGATTAAACCGGGTTTGCTCTAAACGATCCCCAAACTCTCCCAAACTCTCTCTCTCTATTTATACACACAAACCCATTAATCAAATATATTCTTCCATAACTCCAAAATCTTCTTCTTTTTAATTAAAAATATCTTCAAGAATTTTTCTTCTTCTTTATATTCTCTAAATTTCTTTATCATACCCAAATCTTCTTTAATTCGCAGAATCAAATCCAAGAGAAAATCCTCTAAGATATCTTTCATGTTTAATAGAAGATAACTTCCTTTTTTTCAAAACTCCGGTAATTAATACTCATAGATTTCCTGTTTATAAGGAAGAAGATATTCTTGTCTTAAAAATTGTAAATCCTTTACTGTTGAAACCCAAATTTCTCGCCAATATTCTGTTTGAAAATGAAGAAGAAGGTGGTGCCCCTATCCAAAGTGCAGGTGCCTTTATTAATTTTCTCAGAGAGTTGCAAGCATCACTATTCGAGCAACTTTTTCCACACAAGTGTATTTCTCCAAAAACACCTACACAAACATAAAAACACCATAATAAGTACAAAATCAAGCACTAACAATAGAGACACTGAGGACAATTCAGACACAAAAATGTGTCTATCATCATGTTGTTCTCGTGGGAATGACATTTTATGGGGGAGAGTTCTTAAATGAACTTGTGCTTAATTGCTATATCTTTGTGGGGAGTGTGGCTATGGAATTTTAAAGGGAATTCTTATATATTTTTAATCTCCTAGGATGATCATTGAGTGCTAAGTATTTATTACTATGTGATATCATCTAAATAAGTTGATATAAGGAGTATCTCCATCTTCCATAAAGCTTGGAGACATCTCCTAGCATTTTAACTATGTTATTATGTAGTATCTCCATCTTCCATAAAGCTTGGAGATATCTTTTGGTTGTATTCATTATGATCCTGCAATTTTCGTACCTTTGTTAATTTTATTGAAAAAAGGGGGAGAATTATTTAGTAGTTTCATACTACATACATATGGTTTACGGATCATTATGTACGGGGGGTGAATCATTTAAGCAACGGGTTTACCTATTATACAAAAGATGTATGTATTGAGTAAGAGCAAAAAAAACATAGTATTACTTCAGAGTTGAGATACAATTGAACTTTGGAGAGAAGATAATAATACTATGTTTCTGTATAACAACAATTGAGAATATTTATTTTCAAAGTTTTTATCGTTATGGAATCGGTTCTCAGCAACAGCGATGCTGAGTTGAACACATTCAGAATCATTGCGACTTGGAACAACGAAGAGTTCAAGGAAAGTTGAAGAAACCAAGGAAATCAAGGCATGATGGATCGAGGAGTTTTTTCCAACTTTATTTTTGTTATCCATATGTATTAAATAGTTTTGTCGCCAAAATTGACAAAGGGGGAGATTATTAGAGCATTGCTCGGTCGAACTCACAAGTGCTGCTATATCAAGATTGTTGTCAAATTTTGTTGTCAAAATTATATCTTGATTTATAGTCTACAATTAGTTAAGTCTCGGTCTATGATAGAGTTAGTTGATAAACAAACATGCGTTCTACCGTTTGAAGGCGAAGATCAACCGAAGCTTTTGGAGAACTTCATCACAAAAGGTAAGTGGAGACTGAACCACATATTTCTCAAGTTATATTCACTTTTCTATCCTTGAGACAATTGTGGCATAAATAATTAGACTAGCTTGCATAGACAAGAATTTCGAGTCGAGTATTAATTATTTAATTTACGAATTTCTCGAAATCTAATAATTAAGCTTGATGAACATTTGTTCATACTTGATCAAATTTCAGCGGAGAATAATTTTTTGTTCAGAACCAAATAATGATTCAAGTCTATCATTCGAAAATATCCCGGAACAGTGGTATGTGTCATTGATGTTATTCAGGAATGTTTCAAATTGATTTAGAGAACTATAGAACTACTATATTCGGAATACAAGACAGTGTTATCAGTCTTACAAACTGAGAAAAATGATATATGTCTGAAGCCGTATTACATGTGCTTGTACACGTAGCGGAGTAGCTATATATTGACTTTCAGATTTGTGTGATATGCATATTTGTATGTACATGAAGGTAAAATCTATTTGTTTCGTGAGGTATGCATATTTGTATGCAACCATTTTGGAAATTTGGTGAGGGAACATGGTTAAGTTAATCAAACTGGCATGCGAGCTAATACGGTTCTATGTTCTAGAACCAGTTTAGTACCAAACCAATACGTGAACTGAAAAAGTTCTGTGAACTCCGAAACCGGTAAAAGTCTTAAGTTTGCAAATCTATACGTGAACTGAAAAAGTTCGTCTCAGAATTTTTGATTTCTCAAGATATATATCTAAACTCTTCTTTGATTTATTTGGATTGTTCTTGAAAGGTGGTTAGTAATCCAGGCTTCTCAGGTAACCGAGTATAAATGTTCCGGATTCTCTAAGTTTATTTGACTTTGTCTACTGCAAATAGATTTCCAAACCTATATCGAAAAGTATCAAAAATGAAATCAAATATGCTTGTCTGTTAGAGGCATATAGGTATAAAGAGTATTCACTAAGGTTGGAGCAACTCTTTGGATATGAAGGACGTCAACTAAGGGAATCAATTGCGTAGAATATTGCGAGGATCAAGGGACATAAGGAGCATGACTGAAGCTGAATTGATTGGAGGGTTAATTCGGTATTAAATATATTCCAGGCCCAAGTCTGATAGGTTAATTCAATGCGGTGTTCAAAGATGGAAAATGTCCCGAGGTTTTCCTGCAGGTGAAGTTTTCCTCGTTGACAAAATTTGTGGTGTCTTATGTTTATCTTTTTCCGCATTATATTGTTTATATTTATAATCGGAATATCACAATTAGTACGTAATCAATCTAGGTAGTTTAAGTCCTTATTATTTGGGATAAGATACAAGACTCGTTCTTGTTGAATTCATATCTTGAAATATAGATTGCAAGTTTCATACTTATTAGAATTCGGATTCTATTAATTCGGATACGACGAGATTATCTTAGATATTGATTCTTCTACACAATCAGGTACACGAACCTTTATTCTATACATATTGATTATGTAAGAGAAAGGTAAAAACAATATATAAAATCTTCTTTAAGGGTCTCTGCTTTAATCTACTTGTGATTGTATTAGGTTTTGTCCATATAGGTTGCTCAATAAAAAAGATGGTGGCGTACTTGGTACCCTCTCATTTTCAGGAATCATATAATTATTTAATCCATTTGGAATTTCTTGTTGCACATCATCTCCTGATATGGGATTTCCTGAAGATGAAAGTGCATCAAAATCAGTTTTAGCTTTTGAAAATAATCCTGCATGGTTTGTTACCTTTGCTAATGTTTTGTAGTTCCTTTCGAAATTGGATTTTATGAGCCCTTCTATGTGGTTCGAATCTTGTCTCACAAGAGCCTTCCATACTTCTTGTGATGTCAACAAACCAACAACACAGCTCATAACACTTTTTGTTAACAAGGATAATAGCCATCCTTAGAGAATCTGATCTTGTTCTTCATATTTGGTGAATTTCAGATTGATTTCTTCTTAATTAGGTAAGGTTTGTGGGGCTTGGGTAAGCTTCCATCAACATAACCTTGTAATTTATAACATTTAAGAAGAGGTCTGAAACCCTAAAGATTTAAATTGATGAAATCAAATTCACAAAACTAAAATCTACATCATCAATGACTACCCATTCATCGATTTTATATGAAATCATCATCAATTGCAAGCTACAATGCGATACATATATGATTTACTATAAAACACTAATTTCATTAATACAAATAATCTCAATTCAAAATTTTCAGATATTCAATTAATTTTAGGACATTACATCACAGTAAAAGCAGATAGATAAAATAGTTTGCTAACATTCAGAAAAGAAAAAGAAATTGAGCCCTTCCGATTTATTTAACTAGCCTCATTGGAGTATACCAAAACTAATTCGGGAGGAGGCAATAAAAAAGATATGGTCATTATGAATTAGAATCCGAAACACCTAAGCCATATATCTCTCATAATGGCAAATTTGACCTCAATTAATTAACGACAATCTATTGAATTTATTAAGTAAAATACTGTTAGATTAAATTAGTTAAGTAAACATTTTGGCTGGAAAAATAATTTGCAATTTTTTTTAGCTTTTGAGAATTTTGTTACGAAAATGAATTACTCTAACCAAACACTTCTCAAAATGAAATTGCATAAGGTTTTGTTGGTTTAATTATTCAAATGACAGAAATAATTCCGGCTTTCAGAATTTAGTCCATGAAAAATCGTCATGCTCGACTGGAACAAAATGTGCCGACCAAAGTCGGCATGATCGTATTAAAACAAAATGAAGATTTTTAATAGCGACATCAAATATTGGCATGGTTTATTTATTATAACCGTGCCGACTAACCATTGCAATAAGCCGTCATGCTCGAGAATGCAAAACAACGATGACTGTTTATCTTTTGGGTAAAATCGCCATGTTATTTTTTCAAAAACATGACGAATAAAAGTAAATTTGGACACTGAAAAATCTTGTTTTTGGTAGTTTTTAGTCGTCATGCTCGACAATCTAAAATAATGACGACTCTGTTTCATGGAAAATGATTGTTATTATATATTTTCAAGCCCTTGACGAGTAAAACCGAATTTAGAGATAAAAAATACTGGTTTTTGGCAACTATAGTCGTTATTAATAGTCATGTTATTTTTACAAAACCATGACGGTTAGTAACAAATTTGTCCATAGGAGAACTTGGGTTCTAGCAATTATTAGTCGTCATGGTTTAACTTTTCCAACCATGATGATTGTTCATACTATATCACTAGTCGTCATGATTTAAGCATGAAGATAATTATGACTCTGGTAATTGTTGTTTGTTGTTTCAATTATGTAGAACAACATAAAAAAGTCGTCATGGTATTTATCCAACAAGCATGCCGACTAGTCGAAAGCATAAAAAAGATGTCATGTTAAATGAAATGATATCATGATGAACAAATTACTGCAATAAAAAACAATTTTCTAACCTAAAATATCACTTGAAGAACAAAAGTAACAAATTAAGTTTATGATATCAATTACTATCTCATTTTCTAGACGAGGTTTTCAGTTAAAAATGATAAAATCTCTTAAACATTAACAAGTCTGGGAGATCTCTCATAAACTTACTTGCAATCAAAGGCATCCATGATGCCTGTCCCGCATAACAAAATACAACCATGCGAAAAGGAAAGAAAAAAAAACAGCTGCCTAACAACTGATTTATAGGCATCCGTAATGCCTGTCTCGACAAAAGCCAAGTGTGCAACAACAACAAAAATGACCTGACTCACAGCTGAATTATAGAAAGAGATAAAAATAGGAAGGCTGAATCATAAGATTAGAAACCTTAAGGAGAATTCTTTTTTTGGAGGTATAAATAAACTTGAGGACGTTACATGTCATTTGATGTTCAAAATGCTCTTTTCTCCATAGGACTGATAGCAGAAGCTGATGATTTCCTGGATGAAAACAACTATGTAGTGTTAGTTGTCTCAAGAATGTAATCCTTCCAAAACTAGACCAGAAACTTATTCCGTCTGAAGAAAATTTCCCGGATAAAAACATTTTCAGAGAGACCTTTCTTTACCCTTCCGTTCCTTTCAATTCCCAACATTTTTTGGACAAGAAATGAGGTAATTGTCAGAAGACTAACAATTCAAATTCAATTAAAAATTTAGTTATATCAAGTCCCTAATTAAATAAAATTTAGTTATATCAAGCCCTTAATTAAAAATTCAGCTGGGAAAACTTAGGCTAAAGCCCCACCCATGGGTTACTCATAATATCAAGCCCTTAACTAAAAGAAGTTTAAATCTAGGCCCCGAAATATTAAAAGAGGTTGATACCCTTATCATATTATCAAGCCCATAATTAAATAAAATTTAAATCTAGGCCCAAAATTATTAAAATATAGTGTAATGATGTTCCCACCACCTCCGACCACCACAGCCACCGCCAACCACCTCCGACCACCACCGCTGACCGCCAATGCCACCAACCACCTCCGACCACCACCACTGTCAACTACCTCCGACCACCAACGGTGCCCCCCCGCCACTGACAACCGCTGCCGCCACCCACCACCGCCACCACCACCAACATATGGATGTGTTCACAGAACTTACACATGCATATGTCATATGTATCCAGAAGTTACACATGCATATGACATGTGTAATGCAAAGTTACACTTGTATATAGATGTGTACTCGGTAGTTACACATGTGTAAGCAGAAGTTACACATGCGTACGATATGTGCATCTAGAAGTTACATATCCATATAATATCTGTATCCAAAGGTTACACATCCATATGACATGTGTAATGAGAAGTTACACATGCATACGGATGTGTACTCAGCAGTTACACATCAAAAATACACATACATAAAATACATGTACTAATTTAATGTTCATTTACAATAATTTCTCCGTTTATCAATCATAGTAATTGGTTATTATTGAACACAATAAACGAGTTAAAAATGTGAAATCATTTTCCGCTCTCTTTTTGTCTTCTCCGATACCAAAATGCTTGCATATCTACAACAAAATAAACATCCATGAGATTAGGTTGGATGAACAGAAAGGAAAAAACAGAATTATAGAACAAATTGCAAAGCGAATAACAGAAATGACGGAAAAACACTTAATAACTTATCTTAGCATGTGTAATTAGGAGTTACATGCATCTATTCAGTGTAATTAGAAGCTACACATACATCTGACTAGTGTAACTAGGAGTTACACATGTGTAACTAGGAATTTTACATCCACATTACTTACGTATATCAAAAGGTCTACTAGGAAACATATAAAAGGTCTACTAGGAAGCATCTAACCAAATGAAACTAAAAGAAAAAATAGTCTAGTCCAATACAAGGAAAAGTAAATTAAAAAAAATGAGCAGGATAACTTGTACAAAAATGTGAAAAATCATTTTTAAGTCTAAATACAAGCAGTGTCTAGACTTGGTGAAACAGAAATATGAGATGTGCACTCAGCAGTTTATATGCATATGGGATGTATATCAGTTAGTTACACATGCAAAATTCACTAGACTGCTATTACATCTATCAATCTAAAAGGAAATTCACTAGCAAAATTTAAAAACTTTGCCTAGTACTTCCAGATGCTATTATTGCGTCATTTTTGCACAATTTATCCATGTCTAAATGAAACACATGAATATAAAAGGGACAAGTACCTTAATCTGAAGCTGTAAGTACTTGATATAGTCAACGATATCATCCATGAGAAAAGGATCATCACTGCTCACCTTGACAGTATCCAACATCCTTATCTATCCAAGCATAAACTGCTAGAGTGCCCTGTCAGTGCGCGAAAACCACATTGAGACCTGCATAGACATCAACTGATCTAGAAAAGGTTATAATTATTTAGAAATTACTTACATAGAAATGCATATTGAGATACATACTAGAAAAGATTAAGAGTAAGCGATTTACCAATAGTCCGAAAGGTTCTCAGACATTTTTGCAGCCAATCCAATTGTTCTTATGAAGGCCTAAACTAACACATGGATTTTGTCATTCTTCGTGCATGAGATCGAGAGTGAATCTGGGTTGGTTTGCAGCTGATGAATCCATCTTCAACCAAATTCCTAATGTATTTCCCTTCACAAAACAACACAAAACCAGTTGATCAGCAAACGAGTTTCAATTAGATCAGCATGTATGCCTCTAGGAACTGCATACGCATATCCCATCAAATTAGCATGTGTAACTATAAGTTACACATCTAATTAGAATGTGTAACTAGTAGATACACATCCATTTAGATTTTGTACCTAGAAATTACACGTTTAATTAGCATGTGTAACTACTAGTTACACATCCATACTCTACCAATGCTAGTTAAACGTGCAAACTGTCATGTAGAGTACACATGGCTGCAAACTAATAAGCAAGGATATGATTATAGAAATCATAAACTATTCTTCTAAGAGTACATAGAAGTGAGATTATAGCTGGCTAACATATTTAAAACACGATGTGCATCGAGATATATTTCCTAGTAAACTAAATGGACTTTTATTTTAGAAAGAATTTGGTAATATTGATCTCGAAAGACTTTTCCATGTTACTACCCACCTCAGTGTTCAAGCCTCCAAGTCAAACAACAATAAATGTATTTTATGGTCTAACTAAGTAAATTAGATTTAGATTCTAATGTAGCACTGAAAGGAATCTAAAAACGTCTCTTTCGCTAACAAAGTGAATCAAGCTCTTTTTTGGTCTTTTTCACTACCTTGATTTCCTTCCATGACGGAATTTGCTGATGGTGAATGATTTCCCAAAGGGACCGGTACTATCTAGCTCTCGCCTAAACTGATCTCAAGTCAATGTGTAAAGCAAATGAGTACTCAGTTGCAGGAAATGAACGACTACGGTAAAACTATTCAAAAAATTCCTAATATGTGTTTGTCAATGTCTAACATATGAAAGAACTTTCCAACTGAAAAATTAGTACCAGACAAAAACCAACAAAATACCATTTGAAACCAATAAATCGTCGACCTGAAGAACCAGTATCAACTTACGATTATTCACACATGCTCTATCAAGATCATGACTACCAACATATAAAAAAAAAAGAAAAAAAAAAAGAAGCTAAGACAAGCAGAATGTAAAGTAGATCCAACTTACAGTGTTCAGTACAGCTCCAACATCCATACCAAACTTCTCAGCTTCATACCAAAACACCACCACTAACTCCAAATCCAAATCATCCTCCAAACCTGATCCACCACTGCCTCCTCATCCTACTCCAAAACCTGCACCTCCACCATCAACACTACCACAATTTTTTTAATCAAACTGCATATTTGTAGGCCAAGACTCAAGATAAGGAAACTAAAATCAAACCAGAATGAAAAGAATGCAACCGTAATGGAAAGAATGCAACATTTTCAAGTAAAAAGTCGAACAAAGAGATTCTGACTATCGTCTGGGAGTGATTTAAATGATTCTGTGAAAAAAATACACAACTCACTGCACTACACCAAATTCTGGATTTAGCAACCCAGATTAGCAACATCTCTAGGGATGTTGCTAATTCGCAACAAAAAGAAGCAGTTGTCAAATGTTAGCAACAACTTTTTTCTTCTGCGAAACTCGCGACTGCCCATGTTCTGTTGCGATTAGCAACTGCAGATATCATAAGCATGCGATTCACATGCTTCCAGGTAACACTTTGGAACTCTTTTTCCGCCCATATTTTTGATATCCTTTAGTTTATTGATATGCTTCCACCCCGTTGACCCCTTTGACCATTTCTACTACTTATTTCTATCGAAGAGATAAGTTTCTCTCTTCTACCTCTTTCTTCTTCCCTTATCTTCTTCCTTTCTCCCCGAGAGAAAAACTCGCAGAAAAAAGAAACTCCGACCCAGAAAAATCTTTTACTTTTTCTTCTTCCTTTCTTCTGTCAATATCTGATTATTCTTCTAATGATGAACTTAAAACCTATAATATTAAATTTGTGAAGGTCAGCTATCTTGTTCGATCTTATCTTAGAAAAAAAATCATTTTTTTAGATCTCGTTCTTTAATTTAGTTTCTTTATGATTCAAGTTTCATATTTTTGCATATTATTTAACTTCAAATATGTTCATGGTTTTATTTTATGTCAGTAATATTTGGATTCATAATTTAGGATATTTTGATTTTCCCCCCCAGCAATTTAGGGTTATGATTTAGGTAATTTTAGTTTTCTACTAGGTATTTAGGGGTTTTTGTTGTATTGTTGAAATTCGATTGTTATGTTTAATTTCGCGTTTGATATCTAGGGTTAGGATTAATTTGGTGTTCATATGAAAGTGTTGTTTATGTTTTGCTGGCTTTTAAAATTTTAAATTCATTGTTAAAGATGATTATTCTTAATTGTTATGTTTCAGGAAAAGATGTAGTTTTGTTGGAAGTTCGTGGGGATGAGTTTTTTTAATTTTCCCGAAGGTCTCCCTCGGTGAAAGCTGAGAAGATGAAAATTAAGGAGATAACTGAAATTCAAAACACACCAAGCATCTAAAATTCCACACACCAATGAAGTTTGCACTGCGACGGAGCCGCACACAGAGTCAAATATAAGGAGACGGGCAGAAGTCTAGAACATAATGCGGTCCTCCTTTTGGGATGATCAACATGTCATTCTGGGGAGAATAAATCAACGATCAACTTATGGAGCAAGAGAAAGTCTTCCGCAACCTCACATCTTTACGAAGTTACAAAACAGTTCAAAGTTCTTATCTTTGTCAGTGCTAAGCACATCCATTAGCCACTGTTTGAGGCTTGCAGAATGAGCAACTTACAGAGTCGAAAGGCACAGACCACATTCACAATGGATGAAGCAGACACATTTGCAGTACTGACCAAGTATGGCATTCATTGCACAAGGCACAGGTCAACATCGGTAGATAAATGTGAGACTAAGATGACTATTTGAAACTTGTAGAATACGTATTCTTCTTCATACACTAGGAAGATAACACATATACATCTCTTTTATCACTGCATTTACTTAAATAGGTTTATGAATGAAGTATCTTGTTAATATTTTGCTTATACTATGAAGCTGCTTCTCGTTTTTGTTCCTTGCATGCTTATTATGTCGGCGCTGACATGTTTTCGTAAAACATTAGACATATTCACTCTCGAAAAATTTAGTGTTTACCAAGTTAGGTATATCATTGGCTTTGTTTCACTTACCAAAATGAATATGTCTGATTTTACTTGAAATCTTTTCACCGTCAGTTAAAGAAGACACCGAAAAGATGGGAGACGCAAAAATTGTTAAGGGACTTCGCTGGTAAAGCCCTATGATAATTTGGTTTGGTTCAAGCTGTGGTTCTTCATCTTCTACATTTATCCTATTCCAGGTAATGTATATTGTAATTGCAGTGATTAAATTGCAAACACTTAAGTTTCTTTAAGGGTTTATACTCAGTTTCCTCACAAGTTTCAGTTGGATGGATTTTGCAGAACTGAAAAAAGTATATGCTTAGCTGAAAATTAGAATAAAATCTTGCATGATTTATGTCCATTTATTGTTTTAGAATGAATCTGTTCTGTTTGCTTTTATAGTTACTGATTGTTAGATTATGTGTGTCAAAAATGCATTGTGAAATCTAAATTGAGATACTTGTAATAAATTTCAGAGTTTGAAGAATTTCGCCGAGATGATCGGTTCAGTTCTGCAATCATACATGCCATAAATGGTGGTGAACGAGAAACACCAAATTTGACTAAGCTTAGTTCTAAATGAACTACTGAGCTTCACCCTGAAGCTTCTTATGATGAATCCAAAGCCACTACTGTGCCACCTGCTAGTGTTATGACTAGGGTCATTTTGATCATGGTATAGCGAAAACTCATCAGAAATCCCAAGACTTACTTGACTCTCATTGGTCTCAGCTGGTCTCTAGTATCATTCCGGTATAAGAAAATCATTGGCAATAGAGTATATACCTTGAATTCTAAAGTATTCTTTCTTTATTTGTTATCCCTAACTATATGTATTTGTGACAGGTTCTTCATCATCTTGGTCAAGATGAGAATTCGGCCTCGTCGTATGATCATCCTCTCAAAGCCAGAATAATTTGCTGCATTCTGATCACTCACTGTAAGAGATTGTAACATTCTGTTTCTATATGCAATCCTTAGAAGCTAAAACAAACATAGTTGCCCCAACACAATGTAAGAAACAAGAACATATTTACATATGCAATCTTTCAACTGTAAGATTCGACTCTTGATTTTCTTAATGCAACCTGTAACATGTCTTTGATGTCATGAGTTCCCTGCTTTTTATTGTATTTGGTTCCCTTTCTTTGTAGAATGTCTTTGAGGTTTAAACCTGTGGGAATGTCTTTTTGAATATGGAGTATGAGAACTATCAGATTGAATTGCTGGATATAAAATGAGTCAGGATTTTGCAGGGAACTGGGGTATTGCATGATAAATTGGGGGGAAATCAATTTTGACTAGGTCAACGAAGACTTGACCTTTTTTTTGTTGCAAAAATATTAGCAAATGTTGCTAAACCTGAACCAGAATAACTATATCCCGTTCTACTAAAATATATCCCGGAATAACTCTAAAATTAGCAACAAAGTAGCAACAGCTTCTTTCTGTTTCTATATTTTAATTTCGCAACAGCTTGTTTCTGTTGCTACTGCCGTTGCTGACCGAAATTAGCAACAGAGCCAGAGCTGTTGCGAAAAACTGCGACAGGGTGTTTAGCAACGGCAAAATTCTGTTGCAAGCCCAGTCAGCAACAAATCTCAGCTTTTGTTAAACGTTAAATTTGGTGTAGTGCTGGTTAACAATGTAACAGAATAATTTTACACAAAAATTATTAGTAATAACAACCATTATTATATGTAAGTAAAATCTATGTAACCAGAAGTTACACATTCAATCAGCATGTGTAAGTAAAAGTTACACATCTAATTAACATGTGTAACTAGAAATTACACATTTATTTAGTCTGTGTAACTAGAAGTTACACATCCACTTAGCTTGTGTAACTAGACGTTACGCAACAATATGGGTATTCCAGTAGAATTGTGGTTACCAAGGAATCTTGTTTCCAGGCGTTTCCTCTTAGATGTACCGATGCCAGTGAACTTGTATCTGCAAATAAGAGATAAGACAAGTTAAAGATCACCATCACTTCACCTATCAATTTGTTTACTTCACATTCAAACCACATACATGTCTTTTTGAATCTGAGAGTTGATATCCTGCAACTGTAACTTTATTCTTTAGTGACAGACGCCAGAATCACAGAGCTTCTCTTGCTTGTCTATGCCTTCATTCTGGTCTTGAAATTTTCTATTGCGAAAGCAAAGAGAGTAACGGCCCTGACATATTGTAAGAGGAAAGAATTAGCTGCAACATTGTATAGGTAACATAGTTTGAAGTCCAAATGAGATTGATCATTGCTCCTTTCAATAACATGCAAGAGAAGATAAAAACCAAATTCATACCATTCCTATGATCACTCCAGACGTCATTTATTCTTATATGCACAAATATAGCAAATCATAAAAACAAAACCAATGAATCTAGCAAGCTAAACAAATAAAATGACATATAACTGTGTGTTGTTTGAACTCTTAGAGTCATTTATTCACTGTGAACCAGCTACTGCCTTTATCCTCAATTGAGGTTCATTTGAAGATACTTTTGGAACCGATTCTTCTAATATAGATTAGTATTTTCTCAATTATATATCAAATTCCAGGTTTAAAAACCTCATTGTTTTGCTAAAATTACAGCAACAATGTTAAAGTAATATGTTGATTGAAGCTATTTCAATCAACTAATAACAGATAGAAGTTCCATATTAGGTCGAAAATCAAAACTAAGTCATATCCAAATGAGTTGATGAATAACATAGATTAAAATGCTCTGATTTTGAATCTGAAGTTTGAATTTCGATTAAGATAATTGATATACAGAACGACCGATTTTTAGTCAAGAACTTTAGAAAATTTTCAGTATTTTTTTTTCAAAATTTTATTCTTAATAGAAAGATTAAGACGAGATGGTTATAGATCTAAACTCCGATCATGAAACAAGTCAGAAAAACGAAATGAAATTGAAGTTTTCAGTTTTTGAGATTTATGAAAATATTGAGATATATCAATTAATAGTTTAGATCGAATTAAAATGATTGCAACAGAATAATTTACATGTTCAATAATTTTCGTGATGAAGTCTTCTCGATCTTTCACTGTTGATGACTTTCTCGATCTTCTTTACCATCAATAAAGAACTCATTCAAACAGAGACGAAACCATAGATTAACTGAGGATCATATACTTAATCTACTGATGAAATTGATCTCTCCTCTTCGATTGATTTCCTCTTCCAAAATAAAGATAAGAGGTGTTCAAACTAAGTTTAGGAAATCTCCATTGAATCTCCAAAAAGTGAAATCTTAAGATCTTCAACGACGAATGATTTTTACGAAATCTCCATTGAATCAAATCGATTCGAAAGGTTAAAAATGAATCTTAGAAAACCCTAGAAATGGTTTTCTCTACAGACGAGAGAGAGAGAGAGAGGCAAGAGAGAGAAAGAAAATTGAGAAACAAAAGTATCTACAGTAGAACTTCGACAAATTAATAGCCTTGGGACCGAAGAAAATTATTATTTTAGCGAAATTATTAATTTATCGAGTTAAAATTTAGCTTGTTCAAGCCTAGTTGGGCCCAGAGAATTTTAGTTTTAGCGAAGTAATTAATTTATCGAAGTTCTACTGTGCTGATTTTATTCTTGTATATATAGAAAAGAGTAAAGTTGTCATTACATAAACACTTTTATTATAATGCCCTGAAAATGAAAGTTTTGGACCTAAAAATATCAAAATGTGAAAGCATAAAGTTGGGAGAGAATGATCCATTTTGTGGGTCTTCTCTATATTGAACCCGGGGTTATAGTAGTCTTCACTCTATTGAAAGAGATAAAAATAAGAAGGCTGAACCATAAGATGAGAAACCTGAAGGAAAAAAAAACAGTTTGGCGGCATAAATAAACTTGGCGACGTTACATGACATTTGATATTCAAAATGCTCTTTTCTCCATAGGACTGATAGCAGTAGCTGATGATTCCCTGGATGAAAACAACTATATAGTGTTAATTGTCTCAAGAATGTAATCCTTCCTAAACTAGACCAGAAACTTATTCCGACTGAAGAAAATTTCCTGGATAAAAACATTTTCAGAGAGACCTTTCTTTACCCTTCTGTTCTTTTCGATTTCCCAGCATTTTTTGGACAAGAAAGGAGGTAATTGTCAGAAGACTAACCGTTCAAATTCAATTAAAAATTTAGTTAAACTTAAACCCAATACAATTCTTCAAACCAATGGTCTCTGATAGATTAAAATTAAGAAACTTACATATCCATAATTCGCACGTACATACACACAAATGCAAAATGCCATAGACACTCGTTAAACCATAAGAATCAATAAAAGATTCTTCAGGAACACCAAGTTTGAAACTGCATGTTTGAGAAAAGTAGGCTGTGTTCTCTGGGTCATACAGATCTAGATGAAAACCGCCATTGTCACCTTTGACATACCCTAATAAAATCTCAAGATTCTGGGGAGAGTGAAATGGGAAGAAGTATCCAGAGAACTTACCAATAGTTCTGTGCAAAATGGCGAAAAGTTTATCCCAAGATTATGTTACTCCGTACCTTTTCATCTCCCATACATTTATGCAGCCACGAATTCTACACTCTTGTTACCAAGTAAGCAAAGGGACCCTCCCAATGCACATAAACTTGTCCCCGTATTCATCGCAAAAGCTGGATAGTGGCCGTTCATTGAATCTTTCATCCTTATTAATCAAAAGAAAGTATAACTTCATGGAGTTCAGATGCCAAAGGGTCAGTTGCTGCGTAGTTCCGTAATTGACATTCACTGGAGCCATACCCTGTTGTCCTTGATCAAGATACTAATGTATATTCTCAATTCTTCTTCAGGAATTAGATTCTAATGTGTATACCTGAACTTTGCAACAAAATTCCTCCTCAAATCCTGCATTGCGTACCACCTTTAATTCATGAGTCTCAACTCTCAAGACCATAACCAAACCCATACTTGAAGTAACTAACTTACGTTTGCAATTAGGTAGATTCCAAAGAACAACATCATCATCCTCTCCGGAGCTACAAACAAAACCGTTACAGTTACCCCAAAACATAATGCCATCACTTCTTAACCCCAAAGGATAGATGAAATGGGTATTCCATGTATATGATGGTGGTAGATCACAAGTTATAGGCAATGTGCTACTAGGAATAGAGTAAGTGTTTCTCATTGTATGAATATTGTTTATTTCAGTAACATGATAAACGAGTTTTCTGATAAAACGAGGGTGTTTCCATAACTTGCACCAGGCTTTCGATACACACCTGAACTGCAAGATCGACTTCACGGGCAGTCTAACAAGGATGTTTAGTAAGATTCTCCGATTTTGTAGCTTCGCATTCCTGCATTTCCAAATTCCCAAATGAAGTTCTGCACTAGACAGCTAACACATAATTTTGGTGGAGCCAGGATTGAAGATAAGTAGGGGCAACTGCCCTCACTTGCCCTTAATTGGCTCCACCTTGTCCCTAATATACACATAACTAAAGCTTGAAGCCAAATTGGATTATACATTTGAGAACCATCTAAACTTGAAGAACCCCATGAATTTAAAATTCTAGTTCTTTGATCATAAACCCCCAGAAAGAAAATCACTGCTAGGTCTTATCTTAACAACGAAGACACGAAATTGAAACCAACTTATGATTAGTTGTTACTAGTTGCTCGTAAAAAGTAAGAAAACCAAACTTATCTGAGGATTAATCTAACACTATTTTGTTCTACAACTGATAGTCGACCAAACTGAAGTTAAGAATGTAAACGGTATACATAATCTTCAAAAATTTGACTAGAACCACAACCTAATGTCTGATAGCAGCCACCATATATTTAATAAGATATGGAAATTCAAATTCGTAAATAGGGAGAAATTGCTAGTAGAAATATACATCATTTTACCTTTTTGACTGGCATATCATTTGAAACCAAATCAAGCTGTGCTCGTGACATCTCCACGAAACATGCCAGCGCATGATCAAATAATGGGGATCCTAGTTGAACTTTACAAATACGTTCAAGCGGCATCTGTTCAGTTTCCCCAGCCTTTGGGCCTTCCAACCAACAAACCACAAATGCACACAAACAACTCTCTTCTCCTCCTCTGCGAGTGTGAGGTTCATGGTGTATCTGTTAATAACACCATATAAATTCAAGTTACATTCAACGAAGTCAAACAGCATTCCCCAAGTATAATGTAGTAAATGTTTTCTGTGACCTCACTGCCCAACGCAACCCACCACCAACACCAGAACCACCACAACCAGGACCACCATAGGTCCATAACCTAAAACCCTAAATCTAAACATAGACCAAGAAGCTGAAATAACAATTGGCACTAAAAGAACCTAAATAAGAATCAGCCACTGGGCAGACAAAACATTCAACTAAAAGTCAAACCCTAAAACCCTGAATTAGAGCATACTCACCACCACCAGAAATTGACACCCCCCTAAATTAGTTCATACGGAGGAAACGAAATGAAACAGTAAGTAAGGCAACTCACCGATTCAATAAAGGCATTGTAGAACTTATGATCGTCTTCCCCATGTTGAAGCAGTGCACAGACGAACCAAAAACGTTTCACATTCTTACACTCTTCATCCTGTAGCTGAACACAAGCCGGACGAAACCTTTTTATGAAATCATCTAATTCTTTCGCAGTTTTGAAATGTTTGACATTGAACTCCTCGTCATTATCTTCATCAAAATCATTGAATCTTACAGTTAGGGAAGTGTCTTGGTTGCTAAGAACCAGCGTATCAACTGTGTACCAAGCATCATCGTGAATTGACCGGAAATCTAAGAGTGGGTTTTGATTTGGTTTTCTGCAAGGGCGACCCATTTTTGAAATCCCAAGAAATTTCTTAACAGAGAGAAAGGAAGAGAAAAATACAGAGCAGAAAGCCAGCTTAAGGGTTTTTTATTAGGTCCGGCAGCTTAAGGGTTTCCTTAACAGAGAGAAAGGAAGAGAAAAATGGCTTCAGCATGGGCTCAGTCCCTTGGCCAACACATCCCTGAGCTACTACAACATTTGCCGCCTAATACGTTATTTGATTATAACATACAATCTTAATGATAAGGGGTACCTAGAAATTACCACTGTTGGGGTGTACTACACATTATTCCTTTCCATGTCAACAGTATAAAATCGTCAGAATTCTACAGAAGAGAATGAATTGAAATACGAAATTTCTACCTCTTTAGACTGCTATTACTACAACTTGAAGAAGCCAAAAAATTTCAGCGGGTCTACTGTGGTACTTCCTATATGCAACTTATGTAGCAGCAGTGCAGCACCAGCAGATAGAGGCTAGCAGCCTACTCCACAATCAATCTCCCATGGTGCACTGTGTGTGTATAGTGTGTCTTGAGTCACTTTCAACAAAATTTTGCTGGGCTTAAGCGTTTGTCGACCAACAAAAAAAATAGAAACCTGTTTTGAGGCATACTGATTTTATTGAGGCATACTAAATTATACCAAAATAGGGCCACTAAATAAAAAACAACATCACCCCTTATCCATCTTTTTTGATAATGATATAACTACCCTTACATAATTAGTGTAATGATTATAATTAGATTTGATTAATTAGGAATTTTAAGGATTGATTAAAAATTAAATTATTAGTGTTAAATTAGTAAAGAAATCAAATTTATGTGAGAGAGTTGGAATTTTTGAAAGGAAGAAGAAGAAGTGAAAAAAAACTTGAGTTTTGAGATTTTAGTGATTAGAAATGATCAAAATGTATGATTCAAATCAGGGATAGACTTCTATACAAGGTTTAATGTCCTTTTTATAAGTTGAATCTATCAAAAAATTGAATTTTTAAAACCCAGATCTACTGACCAGATGAACAGTTCGGCTGATAACTTGTCAACCGAACCTCTATGTCTCGAAAATATACCTAGGTTCGGCTAACAACTTGTCATCCGAACCTAGGTATGTATTTCCGAAACACAGAGGTTCGTCTGACAAGTTATCAGCCGAAATTTACTCTGTAATTCACGAATGTAGGTTCGGCTGATTCGAACAAAATCGTACTTAGCCAAACCTAGGTGTATTTCCAAAACCCGAGGTTCGGCTCACAAGTTATCAGCCGAACTTCACTCTATAACTGACGAATTTATGTTCGGTTGATTCGAACAAAATCGCATTAGCCGAACATAGTGTCTCTAAATCATATACTAGGTTCGGCTCAAAATTGATATTCCAAGATCAGCCGAACTGATCTTCTGAAAACCCTAATTTAATCTTTGAAATTATATTTTATCGATCGAACAATATAAAATCAATCAAAAACAAGATGGGTTTGTTACAAATGCATTCTAAAATATATCTAGGAGCAATTGAGATTTGGATTTCGCACTCCAACATTGCTCACTTCGATTTGTGTTTCCTTTGATTGATTGATTGCTTGATTGAATTGGAGTCCAAGATGTTTAAGTTTAAAGGTTATTTTGATTTTTGATTTTAGGTTTTTGAGGATAAGGGAACTCTAGTAATTAGATTGTTTAAGGATATATAGGTAATTGCACTACCTTTAGACACCCCTTATAAAACCACTCTAGATGGGATAATAAATAAGTATGCCTCAAAACAGATTTTAAAAAAGAAGCATGTATTCTGTCTGTCTCGATGGGCAGCTGTGTCAATTCGTGTTCTCAAGCCTTCTCCATGAATTAGATTTTAATGTAAATACCTGAACTTCACAAAGATATCCATCATCATTATTTCCTTACACTAAATATGTTCATTTCAGTTACACGGTTAAGGTGTTTGTTAACAAAATCAGGGTCTTTCAATAACTTGCACCAAGCTTTCGATACACACCTGAACTGTAAGGTTGACTTGATGGGCAACCTGACAAGGATGTTCAGTAAGATGTTCTGATCTTGGAGTTTCGCTGTTCCTGTATTTGAGGAAATCAATTAATCAAATATCCCAAATTAAGCACTAGTCATTATGAATAGTATAAATAAACGCAGATTCAAGTTTGACCCCGAAATGAACTATACATTCAAGACCCCATATGATTTGCTTCCTACAGAGTTTTACAAAAATTGAAACTTTACACTTAAGCATGTATGCTGATAAAACATAGTTTCTTTGAACACAGTTACCGTGTACAATTGTTCCCGTCCAAATTGCTTACTTTATCAATACTGTAGGAAAAAGCAACAAATTTTCCAACTTCTGATTCAATTACGATTTAAGCCCCGTTGGAATACCGACTTCACCAGTAGTCTCCGCAGGAACAAAAACCATGCCTGAAATGATGATAAATCTTTGTATCCCCGACTATAATCTCTCTTTCAGTAACCTTGGATATCTTTTTAATTGCATTGTGACAAGCTTCGCATATTCTTACATTCTTCCTAATGAGGATGGGAGATCCAACTGTTGTAGATATCAAACCGAAACAAAGTGCTAATCTTACACTGTGAGTAAGTGGTAACTCTGATCTTTTCCTTATCAATTCCCTTGGTCTAAACCTCGGGAAACTAGGGGAGTTCATGGTTTCCCCTATCTGGCCCAATATGATTTCCAGCACATTGTAAATCATGTAGGATTCAGAATGGGATCGATCACCATTGGTAAAACTGCAAGTCTTGGTATTAAGCTCGATCATACTGATTCCAATTGTCTGCTCTAATCCTTTTATGTTCATTAAACATCTAATTCTTTCCACGTCCTCCCATCTCCCAGCTTCAGCATACATGTTAGAGAGCAGAATGTAAGAACCAGTGTTATCATGTTCCAAGGAGAAAATTTGTTCAGCAACCTCCTCTGCCAGCACAATATCACCATTATTTCGACTAGCGGTCAACAGAGATCCCCATATCCTTGCTGTCGGAACCAACGGCATTCCGTTTACGAAATTTCTGGCAAGGTCAAGATTTCCACTGCGACCGAGAAGATCAACCATGCATCCATAGTGTTCAATTCCAGGATCAATACCATAATCAGTTTTCATTGAGCTAAAATGTTCCCATCCTTGATCGATCAAACCAGAGATGCTGCAAGAAGATAGAACAGAGACAAACGTACTTGAATTCAGTTTGATGCCTTTCTCTTGCATCTCCGAGAACAAATGGATGGCAATTTTTCCACAACCATGGATTCCATAAGCCATAATTATTGTGTTCCATGAAACAACATCTTTAGATGGTAGTCTATCAAAAATCTTACGAGCTTCTTGAAGATTACCATGCTTTGCATACATGTCGACAAGTGAATTAGATACAAAAGTATTCACATTAAAACCTAGTTTAGTTATGCATGAGTGAATTTGAATCCCCTCCCTCAATGAAGCCAATTCTAAGTGGGCTGGTAGGACACTCGAAAACGTCAGGGCATCTAATTTGATAGACCCTTCTTCATGTATATCAAGAAATAGGTTAATAGCTTTTCTTTTCCACTCATTCTGCACGTATGCAGCTAACATGGCATTACACGATATTAAGCATCTCTTGTTCATCGAATAAAATACCCTCTCAGCTAGCTTTGGTTCTCCACATTTTCCATACATATCAACTAAAGCAGTTTCCAAAACCAAATGAGGAAAAAACCCATTTCTAATGACAAATCCATGGATAGACTTTCCAAGGAAGATATCTCTTAACTGTGCACAAGCTGGGAGCAAGTTCACCATGGTGATCGCATCAGGGTTTGCATTTCCACTCTGTTGCATCTCCACCAAGCAGCCAAAAGCATCAAGAGGACAACCATTTCGAGCATATCCACCTATTATCGCATTGTGAACTACAGTATTCAAACAAGAAACCTTATCAAACAAATCTACGGCATAATCCAGATTCCCACACTTGCAGTACATGTCAATCAGCGAAGTTTGAACCATGAGATTTGATTCATGTCCACCTTTAATCACATAGCAGTGAGTTTCCTTCCCTAGTCGCTCATAATTTGCGAGAGAACAACCTGCTAGAGCACCAATGATCCCAAACCTATCTGGTTTCAATCCAAAAGCTTGCATTTCTCTAAAGCACGAGAACAACTTCCACTCATCTCCAGCCAAAACATACCCAGTAATCATGGAATTCCAAGAAACCAAATCTCTGTTAGTCATTTTCACAAACACTTCTTCAGCAAACTCTAGGCACCCAACTTTACCATACATGACAATTAGAGAATTGCAAATAAACAAATCTGAATCCAACCCAGTTTTGATCAACCTCGAATGAATCTTCAACCCTTCAATCAACAACAATAATCCAGCACAAGACTTAATTACAAACGGGTAAGTAAAATGATCAGGTTTCACTCCTTGGTATTGCATTAAATGATAAAAATCAATAGCATCTTCATACAACCCACTATTCGTATAACCTTTAATCATCACATTCCAATGAAAAGTATCTAAATTCTGCATAGATTCAAATAAAGAAAGAGCTTCATTCATAAGCCCTGAATCAACATAAGAACATAAACTACGGGTAAGATAAGTATCATATCTTTTGGTAACAGTTTTCTTGATCTTTACTTGACTTGAATTAATAGTAGTTGATTTTGATAACCTTTGCTTGATTGGAAGAACATTTCGGCTCTTATATGCTTTATTTATTTCTCTGTTTTGTGAAACTTTTTGTGGATCCTTTGATCTTGAAAAGGTTTGAGCAAATGTGGTAGACATTTTCAGCAGAAAAATGAAAATGGCGGGTAAAATGTTATCAAAGTTTGTTTGAGTGAGTTCCTGCTAAACCCAGGAAGAAAATGGCGGATAATATCCTACTCTCGTGCGCGCCAAATTTTTATTAAGTTCACGCGCTTGAACGTTCAGCTTCGTGAATCGTAACGCTTGTTGTTTGTAGACAGATATGACAAACCCAAAAATGATACTCATGTAAAATATTTAAACACTAACAATAATCTCAATTACCTGTGTTACAAGGATACGGACACGGTGTCCGGGTTTTGTGTCCGAAACGTTACCTTGACATGGCAAGGTAAAAAAAGTAGAAAACGGGGACACGGCGTATACAAAAGAGATAACTAGTTTATCATGAATTGGAAGATACAAACATACAAAACATATATAGATTAATACAAAAAACATCATTGCAAAATGATAGATTAGCATTAGTAGTAGGCGTATGGCTCAACTGTCAGTACATGGTGGAGGGGTGCAAGTAGGTGTATTAAGGCCTGAATTAGCTAATTCTTGGTCTGTAGGAAGGAAAATGATCAGATTATTATTGAAAGCATCTTTACTGGTTAGTTATTTTCTAGAGGTCGATCAGATAATTTTTGAAGAAGAAGAACAAGGCACAGACTAGAAGAAAGAGAGAAAGAAAAAAAGATTATTACAGTCAGATCATTTTAGTTAGTCAAAGAGAAAAGAGGAACCTTAAGGAAGGAAAATAAATATCTTTTGACATATTCTTTAGAATATGCTAACATATGTCAAACATATATGATAGATTTGTTTTAAGGTGTTCGTTTATGTACCCCTAGAAAATACTAACGGTACCCCTAATGGTTAGTTAAGTTAATTATAATTTCGTTAATACAAAAATTCTTAAATTATTCGAAATTGTTAATACGCATACCCCTCTAAGCTTGTCGCATAATCGTATATAAGCCGTATAAAAAAAGAAAAGAAAAGATGAAATGGATTTGGAAATCGAACAATTAATACTTATAATCGCCTCAAAATGATAGCGATAAGTGTTGATGGTGGTTTTTAGTTCAAGGGATAAAATCGTAAACCCTGTATTTAATGCGCTGTCATCCTGCAAAGGAACAAAAACCATTTGAAAGCAATGAGTGCTTAATCCTCTTCGCTCACATATGTATTGGGCAATTCAATATATTTGTATATATGAAATTTATTCAGAATGGTGCGTGCAATAGCACTCCCATATATTCTGTGAATTTTATCTTCCACCGGCAGTATTCGCTAATGCATTATTTTCCTAGTATTTTCCTACGCTATGTTCCCAGCCGAACTCTCAATATTGACATGACATGGTGATTAAATGTTCATTCTCAGCAGAGTAGCATGAGTCTCCCGAAGTGTCAGTATTGAGATTTGCATGGAAGTACCCACATAAGCCCATCACTCTCTGACAAAGAGAATTTGGTATCGATGCACTTTTAAGTTAGCTCGATCGAACACACTTGAATTCCTTAAGGAAAATCTAGACTGTTAATATCAGTCTCAGAAACGATCACGGCCACACGATTTGGCCGCGTGACTCAACAAGCCTAACCCACTCCCAGTGAAACTAGGCGACCATCAAGAGGACCACCGGCGGGCCCACTAGCATCCCAGTCGGTCGAGATCCATTTATTCCATACGCAATGCCTTTGAACGCCAACCCTAACATGGGTGATCGCGCTGTTGAAAAGGAGAGCTCGAACGAGCTAGACTGTCCAAAACGGTCTCAAAATCCATCACATCCGTCCAACTTAGCCAGCCTAGTTGGACGGCGTAGATCTCATCTCGAACGATCAAATAAGTATTGGCGTGTTCACTGGCGGCTTAATTTCTCCCTTAGTCGATCAACCTGCCCACGACAAGTCCCGTGAGTGTTAAAACGTTTGCCCAAACCAGAGCGAACGCGCTATTCCAAAACCCTAGTATGGGTTGCGACATCATACAACTGCTGCAAGTTGATCGTCTCCGTCCATCTTCGCCAGCCTGGTCGGACGACCTGGGTTCAGTTTCAGGTGGCCAATGAGGTGTCGTCGCGTTCACCGTCGACCCAGTTCCACCCTTGGTCGATCCACTTTTTCATGGAAAGTCAATGGCACACCAAATCGTTTGATTGAAATTGGGTAGACGCGACTGCTTTGAAACCCTAATTGGTGTTTGCGGCAACATCTTACTGCCGCAAATCGATCACGACCATCCATCTTCTCCAACCGAATCGAGTGGCTTAGATCTAATTTTAGATATCCCAGGAGATGTCAACATATTCACCAAAGGCTCGTCTTTGCACATGGCCAATCGGCATGTCCCTTAAACCTTAAAATTAAATCAACGACAGTATGCAACTGCCGCAAATCATCTCCGCCGTCCAACTTCGCCAGACGAGTTGACCGACTTGGATTTGATCTCAGGTGACCAACAAGATGTCGTTGTGATCACCATCCACTCTTCTTTCATGAGGGACAATCGGACAAGCAATAACTAGCTCATAGGGATCCCAAACGCTCGCCCAAAGGTAACTAGTTGTGTTGCTTGCATGTAATTCAACAACAGTCATTAACTGCCGCAAATCGCCTCAGCCACTCAACTTGGCTAGACGATTTAAGCGGTCCATATCTAACTTGGATCGACCGACAGGATTTTAGAATGACTACCAGTCGCTACTCTCCTATATGAAATGATCGGCCACTCCTTGGGATGCGTGCGTAGCACCCACCAGCTCCCTGAAAAAGGGCGGTCGTGCTCCTTTTGAGACGCTCAATCCATGACCGATTCGATCGAGCTTTAAAACAACGATGCTCCATGCACATCGATTATTTGGAGCTGCTTGTTTAAAAGCGACGCTTTACGTGCATCGAATATATACGATATTTCATGAATATCGGCTTCACAAATAACTTAGTTATTTAACCTAAAGATCGACGTGCTGCTTTCAGCGGAAAATCCCACGACTTGACCCATTTATTCGAGACATCAAACATGTCACAAACTGGGGGATACTCACTGGGGTATTAGTCTGGCGGTTTACAGCGTGCGGCGTGCAACGCGCCCATTACGAGAGAGTGTCAGGAAAGACAGACGGTTAACAACAATGTGAGTGGTGGGTGAAAGTGTGATCAGTTCTCCCTCATATAATGGAAACGTGGTGATCACCACTCTTTACACAACCCCACTTCTCCACTGCTTAATCACCTCCACTTCCTACGAGATCAGGGCGTGCGTTCAATGACTTGTACAAATAGGATTTCAACTTATTTCAACAAGACACAAGTGTTATCAACAAAAGTAACTGGAAACCATTTTTCTGATACAAGTCATAAAACATCCACAACTTCATAATTCAACACCCTAATCTCAAACACCTTCTCTGCTTCCCTCCCTAAGATCAATCCTTCTCCTTCACCTTGTGACCGAATTGAATCTGGAACGGCCATTTCTTGGTTTAGGACAGAGCCTTACAGATTGATCTCTCGAACTCAAAATTACTCATGTGCAGTACATTTGTTTAGGGTTTGAATTCGTTTCTTATCAACGCACCCAAATTTACTAAAAACAGCAGAATCAGTTTTTACCCTCAAACAATTGGCGCCCACAGTGAGAGATTGATCTCTCGGTTGCAAAATCAATATTTCAATATTCATTCCAGTTTTCTCAATTTCAAAAGGGTGGATCTTAGATCCCATTCAATCATTAAATTCAATGTAGGTTCAACAGCCAATTTTAAGTCTGGTGTTCCATTCGCTAAGAAGCTTCACAAAAATGCTTTTTCAAGCAATGCTATTGGAAATGCCTTGGATAGCTGAGAACTAATAAATCTCCCAGATGGAATGATCAGAAAGCCCCGTGGAGACACAAGAAGACGTGACTACTACTTAGAAGAGCACAACGGCTTCTCTCGAAGATCCAGATGGAGAAATTGCCTTTTCTGCAACACCACGAGTGTTATATGGGCAAACCAGAAATGTCTCAAAGTTATCATTGATATTAACATTGTCAGGATCCAAACCAGATAGATAAAGGGAGGATTCGCATAGCCTTTGTTCCAGTATGGAGATAGACGAAAACAAATCTAAACACCATTGGAGTACTAGAAAGACACCTGCAGAGATCACACAAGAAAATGTCTATCTCTATTCCACCACTGCTACCAATTTATGGTCACGAGTATCCGCTCCCACTTTATCAGCAAAACGTGTAGATCCAGAATATGGCGTAATTCCGAGGATTCGTACATCTACAATAACAAAGGAGGCTTGACACATCTTCAATTCTTCGCAATGGAGTTCGCCTATTATGTCAACCCGGACAAGAGAAATCCCGGGACATCTTCAGATCTACTGGAGCTGACACCTCAAAAGAGCAGCCTCAAGAAGATAACGATGCCCGCGTCATCATGTCTAGAAAGAATCTGCATCTTGGGCGAATCACTCTGTCAGACTTAGGAAGAATGTTTCAGCTAAACAACGAACATCCAAATGATTATGTCAACAGGTCCAAAATCCGGGCACTGGAGGGTCACGATTCAAATGTGACTGAACAACAGTTGGTGTAATTATGCATCAATAGGATGGTACCTGTCTATCGTGCTTTGCTGAACCTGCGCTTTCAGACATCCTCTGAACTTCGTGAAACTGCTAAACGCTCTGTTTTGATAGCACCTGCCTTACTAGAAAGAACCAGGCCTGCCAGTAATAAAGAGCCTTATGATATTCGTGGAAGCATACACCAACAGGCAATACAACCTTCAACCTTCTGTAAGCAGTTTTACTGAAAAATAAATAGGAAAACCACCGAGATACAACATACTACGCGTCCAAAATCACACACTCCAACTCCAGTACCACATGCACGACTGCCACAATGATAAAACAACGTCCAAGATATTCCATATCTGGCTCGACAGCAACAACATCAACGAGAGACGCTTTCAGAATTTCGTCTCCCGTAGAAGAAGTAGTTGTGTTACCAAAGGAGATTGCACCCGGGACTTAAGAGGTACATACATACTCTCCATGTCAAGAGATTCATCATATTTGCAGAACCTGTTAGTTAAGTCATTCACATGAGGGAACTTCCCTACTCCTCAAAGACACGATCCAAAGATGATAAAGTAAAATGAGTGTGGCTGGGGACTGCTCATCAATACCCATCTCAAAGATGCTGAATTTAGAGAGATGCAAGCACACTATCATTCAAAGATCTCCAAATACGAGGACATACTCAAAAGAGCAGACGTATTTTCAAATACCAGAGATATTCCTGGACATCTACGAAACGCAACGTAGACGCAAAGACAGCCTCATGATCAGTAACTCGTATGATTCTCATCAACATAGGGTTCATCTCAAACTCTCATCCAAATTATTTCCTCAGAAACCCAGCTGACAGCATCTATCAAGTTGAAAGCTCAATAGATACTCGTGGGCAGGGGACTGTTTCCCTCTTCTCCATTCCATGAGGAAACATCAAGGAAGCTATCGGTTCCATCATCAGCTTCTGCCTCTAATAACGATACGATCTCTACCATTATATGAAGACTTCCAAGTTCGTGCAAGTAGCTACCACGCCACTCCTTGCGAGTCTCTTCTGATCACAACAGCTGCCAAGAACCATTGTTGCTCGTTGATTGATACCAGCCAGAGCTTTACCATAGAAACAACCACTACGGACAGAGCTAATACAAACTTATGCATATTTTGTTTCCCATGGAGAAGTAATAGAGTCACCAGTACGGAGGGGAGATGGTGATATCTTTATTATGGTAAACCCACCGACCATACAAGATAGAGTCATGTAACTCACGCTTGGGGACTGAGGCTCAACACGGAATCCCTTCACTGTCAAGGACCTTTTCACCCAGAAGAGACGGTCAACCAAGAAGTCATAACCTTGGCAAGGTCACCACTATTTAAGGACGTAGTGTAAGGATATCATCACCTCCATGTCTGGAAGGCGCCTGACCAATAATCAGTACTTGGTTCAGCCATCCGCAAGCACTTTTACCAATGGAGAATCGAAGAGTAAAGTCGCGCCCCAGCAAGACAGACCGACCGAATCATTCCTTCCACGGAGCTTAGCGACGCGTACCCAAGGCCTACACGAAGCTGCGCATCAACAATCACATTGCTGACAAAGTCAGATTCGGTGTTTCTAGATTTCCATTTTCCTATGGGAGGGGTACATGGGCTTCCAAAAGTTTGGATACAATTCAGATCTATCAAGAGCGACTCCCGCCCACTGATCAACAAATGATGAATCCAAAAGATTGTCTCCTTCATCATTCGTCAACCACCTTACCGGCAAATACAGTGGAAGTACTTATTTCAAGAGAAAATAAGCTCGGGATAATTACACATGGGGGCTTCCAAGCACAGGATGTCTTCACATCCCTCAACCGGTTTATGTCTAATATCAACATCATCACTATTGAAGCTTTACGAGACGCATAAATTTCTCAACATGAAGACGTACATGTGCATCAAAGACTCCAAAAGTACAAATCAGAGATATTTTCACATATCCAGCAACGCCATCGAATCAAAAGTGTAACTAGGGACTGCTCATCGCATTCCATTCCATACAACCATCCAAGATTCAGAAGACGGTTCAAAAAATATTGATTGGAACGAAGTCCTTAAAGATTCGCGGCACAACGTCCATCCTTCTACATACCTAGCCGGCACGCCAAAAATCTTCAAGAAGCGTGTAGTCTGCAAGGGGAATATCAAACAAAATAGTGGGAGAGCTCATATTGCAAAATCATGTACACAGTCTCTGATCTAACCTTACCGAGGAGCGCTATGTCTAAAGTTTCAATATATTGCGAGATCTTTCTAAGAATTTGGATTTCTTAGTCGAGAGATTTTATTCATTCATCCAACTGGAAACATAAAATCATAAAAGCAGAATGAATGAGGGATTATTATTCGATCAAGCCCTGGCTCGCCACATGAAACAAAGATCACTAAACATCAAAGAAGTGTCATCAACTTCAGGGCCAATGACGCCTTCACTAGAGTCCTCTCCAGGATATGCTTCAACATCCTCTCCGGAAGCCGCTTCAACATCCTCTCGAGCTGCTTCAACATCTTTTTCAGAAATTGCTTTAGCAGCCTTTTGAGGATTTTCCTCATGATAGGGCTCGTCCACATCAGAGTCGAGGATTATGACGTCGTCATGAAAAGGGTATTCCTATTTATCCAGGAGTTCATGTTATCCTCCACCCTCCTTCACTTTAGCCGGGCAGCAAACCTTTCAGCCCTAGCACTTGTTAGATGAGATGCTTTATCGCGCCTCCACTTTTCCTCCATGCTAAATAAATCCAGGAAAGCTTGGACGCGCTCTAGAACGATACTCAGATGTACAAGGGACTTGGAATGTAGTTTGAGATCCCAACCAAACGTATGCCTAATCTACCTGGGGCCAACCGACATCATGCTAGGGGAACGCTTACCTGGATGCCTCTTGAACTGACATGTTCCAAGGACAAGACGACTTATCTCTCCTGGTAACATATAACGTTATCTCATAAGTTTTATCTTTATTTGTCACCATCTAGTGCTTACTCCGCAACAATGTCACTGTTACGTACTAAGCAGAGTACTTAATGTTGATGGTGGTTTTTAGTTCAAGGGCTAGAATCGTAAACCCTGTGTTTAATGCGTTGTCATCCTGCAAAGGAACATAATCCATTTAAACGCAATGAGTGGTTAATCCTCTTCGCTCACATATGTATTGAGCAATTCAATATATTTGTATATATGAAATTTATTCAGAATGGTGCGTGTAACAGCAATCCCAAATATTCTGTGAATTTTATCTTCCACCGGCAGTATTCGCTAATGCATTATTATCCTAGTATTTTCCTACGCTATGTTCCCAGCCGAACTCTCAATATTGACATGACATGACGATTAAATATTCACTCTCAGCAGAGTTGCACGAGTCTCCCGAAGTGTTAGTATTGAGATATGCATGGAAGTACCCACATATGCCGCATCACTCTCTGACAAAGTGAATTTTTTATCGATGCACTTTTAAGTTAGCTCGATCGAACACGCTTGAATTCCTTAAGGAAAATTTAGACTGTTAATATCAGTCTCAGAAACGATCACGGCCACACGATTTGGCCGCGTGACTCAACAAGCCTAACCCACTCCCAGTGGAACTAGGAGACCATCATCAGGACCACCGGTGGGCCCACTAGCATCCCAGCCGGTCGAGATCCATTTATTCCCCACGCAATTCCTTTGAACGCCAACCCTAACATGGGTGATCCCGCTGTTGAAAAGGAGAGCTCGAACGAGCTAAACTGTCCAAAACGGTCTCAAAAGCCATCACATCAGTCCAACTTAGCCAACCTAATTGGACGGTGTAGATAGCATCTCGAACGATCAAAGAAGTATTGGCGTGTTCACTGGCGGATTAATTTCTCCCTTAGTCGATCGACCTGCCCACGGAAAATCCTAGGAGTGTTAAAAACATTTTCCCAAACTAGAGCGAACGCGCTATTCCAAAACCCTAGTATGGGTTGCGACATCATACAACTTCCGTAAGTTGATCATCTCCGTCCATCTTCGCCAGCCTGGTCAGATGACCTGGGTACAGTTTCAGGTGGCCAATGAGGATTCGTCGCGTTCACCGTCGACCCAGCTCCACCCTTGGTCGATCCACTTGATCATGGAAATTCAATGGCACACCAAATCGTTCGATTGAACTAGGGTAGACGCGGCTGCTTTGAAACCCTAATTGGTGTTTGCGGAAACATCTTACTGCCGCAAATTGATCACGACCATCCATCTTCGCCAGCCGAATCGAGTGGCTTAGATCTAATTTTAGATGGCCTAGGAGATGTCAGCATATTCACCAAAGGCTCGTCTTTGCACATGGACAATCGGCCTGTTCAAATCAACATCCAGTGCTTTGATTCGACTATCCAAAACAGGGTTGGTCGCGCGTCCCTTAAGCCCTATAATTAAATCAACGTCAGTATGCAACTGCCACAAATCATCTCCACCGTCCAACTTCGTTAGACGAGTTGACCGGCCTAGATTTGATTTCAGGTGATCAACAAGATGTCGTTGTGATCACCATCCACTCTTCTTTCATGGGGGATTCGGCCAAGCAATAACTAGCTCATAGGGATCCCAAACGATCGCCCAAAGGTAACTAGTTGTGCTGCTTGCATGTAATTCAACAACAGTCATTAACTGCCGCAAATCGCCTCAGCCACTCAACTTGGCTAGACGATTTAAGTGGTCCAGATCTAACTTGGATCGACCGATAGGATTTTAGAATGGATACCAGTCGCCACTCTCATATAGGAGATGATCGGCCATTCCTTGGTATGCGTGCGTAGCACCCACCAACTCCCTGGAAGGGGCGGTCGTGCTCCTTTTGAGACGCTCAATCCATGACTAATTCGATCGAGCTCTAAAACAACGATGCTCCATGCAGATCGATTATTTGGAGCTGCTTGTTTAAAAGCGATGCTTTACGTGCATCGAATACATACGATATTTCATGAACATCGTCTTCACAAATAACTTAGTTATTTAACCTAAAGCTCTACGTGCTGCTTTCAGCGGCAAGTCCCACGACTTGACCCATTTACTCGAGACATCAAACATGTCACAAACTGGGAGATACTCACGGGGTATTGGTCTGGCGGTTTACAACGTGCGGCGTGCAACGTGCCCATTACGAGAATCTGTCAGGAAAGACGGACGGTTAACAACAATGGGATTAGTGGGTGAAAGTGTGATCAGTTCTCCCTGATATAGTGAAAATATGGTGATCACCACTCTTTACACAACCCCAGTTCTCCACTGCTTAATCACCTCCACTTCATACGAGATCAGGGCGTGCGCTCAATGACTTGTATAAATAGGATTTCAACCTATTTCAACAAGACACAAGTGTTATCAACACAAGTAACTGGAAACCATTTTTCTGATACAAGTCATAAAACAACCACACCTTCATAAATCAACACACTGGTCTCAAACACCTTCTCCGCTTTCCTCCCTAAGATCAACCCTTCTCCTTCACCTTGTGACCGAATTGAATCTGGAACGGCTATTTCTTGGTTTAGGACAGAGCAAGGTTTTTAAAGCGTGAAGCGTTTTTCATTTTTATGAAGCGAATCGTATGTTGAAGCGTGAAGCGGGGCTTCATGTTAGATTATTAAAGCGTTATATTTTAATATGTACGCCTATAAATACTTATGTGATTCGATATTTGATGTATGAGTATCCTTACAAATAAAAAATTGATCTATGAGTATCCTTACAAATAAAAAATATGTTGATTATAAGCACATAACACAAGTTGTTACAGTGGTAGATGGTGTCACCTTGGAAGTGGGGGATCTTAGGTTCGATCCTCACCAACCGCCTTTATATTTTTCTTAACTTAAAAGTCTGAAATTTCACATGGTTTCCCTTGTCAACGCTCCAGGAAAGGTCAAAGTCACGATTCTTGGGCATTCCGCTCCACAGGTTTGAATCGAAGCGGTTTGGGGAAATCTGAGGCGTACGTACGCTTTTTAAAAACCATGGGCCAGAGTCTTAGAGATTGATCTCTCGAACTCAAAATTACTCATGTGCAGTACATTTGTTTAGGGTTTGAATTCATTTCTCATCAACGCACCCAAATTTACTAAAAACAGCAGAATCAGTTTTTACCCTCAATCAATAGGTTAAAATTATATGATCAACCTTTCTGGTTTGGAAATGGTTTTACAAAGATCAGATTTAGATGGTTTTTTCTTAAAGACCCTTTCTCTCTCTTTCTCTAACAATCTCTCTTCCGTAATTAGTATAAAAAATGGATAGTAATGAGAATGAATTTGGGAAACAATATGTTCTAAATGTCTAACACCACTTATTGGAGATTTACCATATTCAGTTGTAGCTTTGTCTTTCATAAAGTCTGATTCGTTACCTATCTACAACAAGAGTTAATATTGTAATGATAAT
This sequence comes from Papaver somniferum, assembly GCF_003573695.1. Lineage (NCBI taxonomy): Eukaryota > Viridiplantae > Streptophyta > Magnoliopsida > Ranunculales > Papaveraceae > Papaver > Papaver somniferum. Next base: position 5,858,181 of record NC_039359.1, read on the forward strand.
CGGTAAGAAAACAACATGTGCAATATGTAAATAAAAATGTTGTCAAGAATAAGATCCTAGTGAATACATTAAAAGGTATTAAATTTGTTTTTGAAGAAGAATAAGATGATCCCTAGGGCGTTGGATATCAAAATAAAAAAGTTAGAGCTATGGTTTTCAGACTTAACGGCAAGAGAAGGAATTGAAAGAGTGGTGTCTCAAAATATGATCAGAGCAAGTTCTCAAGTTCGTTAATTTGATTTACCGCTGAGATTAAAATTCCGGAAGACAGAATACATAAGGTCTTTATGTTTCAGTTTCTCTCTGGGGTATAGAGATTTAATAGATCTGATGGGGTAGGTAGATAACTATTCAGAGTATGTTGATAAAGGGGTACCATTAGTATTTCTGGGGGTATATAGAAGAACACCCTTGTTTTATTATCATTTTATTAGACTCCAAGGTAACTGAGTTGTGTCCTACGTGTCTGACACGCGTGTCCGTGTCCACACTTGTACTCGTCGACATCAAAAAAAAATTTCACGTTTTCTTGTAACATAGTTAATTACTAATAGCAGAGAGTATAAAAAGTACTAACTAATAATCGCAAGTAATTAATAGCAGGGAGTATGAAAAATTTCTTATAAACTTTAAAAATGGTTATCCTAAAGCTATTAACTGGACGGTCATTTATAGTGATTCCAACACTCGGGTTTTGCTATTTTGTGCAAGGATCAATTATTGGCACTTCAAAGTATAAAAAACAATAAACAATAAACAATTGAAGAGACAGTGTAAACTTGCATTGGAGAAGGTAAAAATTTGTGAATTCTTGGAAATTCTCTTTTCATAAATGTAAAATTTGCATTCTTCAATGCAAGTTCACACCATCACTCCAATTGTTTATTAATTTTTATATTTTTCAATGAAAATAATTATCTCTTATCTTATGCATGGATGCACCAGATAACAAAATAACACTCACAAGCTTTTGGAGTCAGTATAGTTTTACCAATTTCATACACGCCACTAGTGTAATGATAAGATGAAATAAAACTTATCAATAGTTCAACACCTCATGGTTAAATGACACATGTGTCATGAGTGGATAGTTACTTCATCGTAGAATACTCCCTTTTAGATATTCATTATCTTTCTTAAATTGTCTAGTTAAATAAGCTTCAAAAACCTAGAAAAAAAAATAGTACAATGACAAGAAGTGGTTCCGCATAACGGCCTCGTTAAAATCTTGACAGGAAAAAGTTTCAAAGGATAAGAAAAAAAAACAACACGCCAAAATCCAAAAATAACTCTCCCTGATGTAACCTTTCTTGATCTGTGAGATACGTGCTGCATTATCTTCGTAGATGATGGTCAGTACTTCCGTGATAGAAGGTAAATCACATGAGCTTTTAGCTATACAGATTCTATGCTAGCCTCATGAAGGGATATAATCTCAGAGTGGTTGGAAGAGGTAGCCAGAAAGCTGTATTTATACAATCTCCATGAAATTATCTCCACTTGTAAACACATATCCAGTTTGAGAAACGACTTTGTGTAGATTGGAAAAATAACCTACATATGTATATCCCTTTAGTTGCGAAGAATGAGATACATTCTTTGAGAAAAATTATCCCATGTCTATGGTACCCTGAAGATACCGAAAGATATGCTTTACACCTTCCTAGTGCCTCTTTTTTGCAGCAGTGATGAAACATGCTAACAAATTAACTGCAAAAGAAACGTCAGATTTAATATATTGTGCAAGATACAATATTACACCAATTGCACTAAACCAAGAATAGTTTATTTCTCCTTCTTGGACGAAAAGGGTCATTTTAGGGTCAAAAAAATCTCACAACATAGAAGTAGTGTTCAGAGGACAAACTTTATCCATGATAAAATATTTTAAAAGTTTCTCTATGTTCCTTAATCTCAAATCCTCCCTTTAATCATTTGTTTTTCTTTAAGAGTTTTTCAAAAGTTCAAACTAGTTTGATATCATCAACGTGTACAACTATGATATCAAATCTTATAATGGTTTTATTTACGAAGACTCAAGGAAAAATATGATCATTACATATACTTTAGTTATCAAATATTAGCTTAGACGATTATACCACGTTTTTCCATATTACTTTAATCCATATAATTTTTTTTTAAGTTTGAGCGAATACATACGACGTGATTTGTTTTTATGTAATCTAAATCTTCTCAGAATTTTCATATGTATATATGTATTCAATTTCCCATATTAATTCCTTTAGAAACTACCATACTAATCAACTATCGGAAAGTAATAACATCCCCATCAGGGAAACATGTTTCTTTATAGCAAAAAAACTTATTTCTCTTATTATGTTTTCTTGCGAAAGTCATTACAACCAACATGGGTTCATATTTTTCGGTGTTTGAACTACAGGTCCGCAAACATTGCGGTTGGTGAAGAGACTAATTATACTTTAATGGTGTCCTACTATTTTGTCCAATCATGTCTTTCACGACGTGCTTCTGTATATTATGGCTTACAACCATCTTTATCCTTAGTAATCTCAGTGGCTACTGTAAACAAAAAGTTATCGTCGGCAAGTACTTTGTTACGATCCTATATTTCTTTCTTGCATGCAAAATTTATTGAAATTATTTATTTCCTAGTACCAATTCCCTTTAAGGGGCATTGTCTTCTAGTAGAGGTAGTAAGTTTGGAAATGAGGATAATTCATCTAAAGTCTCCTTATGAGCACCATCTTTTGTCGATTCTGGTTGGCTTTTCCTTTTTCTATGAGAAAAATCCTTCAAACCAATGGGATGTCCACGCTTCAAGTGTACCTTAGACGGATCATTATTGAGACAGTCACGAATTGTCCAAACTGGGACATTAGTACATGTCTGGAAATATTTAGCGTGCACGTACGATTGAGTTATATTCTTATTGTATAAACAAATGCATTTTCCATTTGATCAGTAATGTTTTGAAGATGGATAATCTTATGCGCCTCAATTTCCGATTGATTTGAACAAGATTAATGTGAAACAGAGTAGGTATATACCAAGAAAGTTTACTCCGTTCTTCTGGCGCCTTAAATTCTCCCCCTAATAGTGAAAAAATTGTCTCATCAAAATGACAATCATCAAAACAAGTCGTGAATATATTACTTGTTAAAGGCTCAAGATGTCCAATAACAAAAGGGGAGTCAAAACCAGCACCCATGCCCTTTATTGTTGTGACCCAAATTTAGTGCATTGTGGAGGTGCAACGGGCACATATACACAACAACCAAAAACACACAACATCTGGTTGATGGCCCAAAACTAGTTGTAAAGGTGAGTATTGATGATTTACAGCACATCATGTAACATGCCCCCATGCATAAACGAGTGATATCATTTTCATTAACATGGGCCGGGCTATTAACTACAAGTTTTTTAATAAACGGTTCATCCACGTAATTTTGTATATGAACATGAGATACTGGATGGTTAACATCAATACCAACAAACAAGCAATATGCACCGATTGTGTGTGATGTAAATTTACAATCTTTATTTAACTAAATAGACTTGACAGGAAAATCAGGGAAATATGCTCGTAATCTAATTATTTAGGCGAGAAACCGCGCAAAAGCAACATTTCGTGTGGATAAGAAACAAACATTTGACCATCCAGCAGATGCGTGAATGATGACCATAAAATACTAAAACTGAGGGTGGATAAGTCCAAACATGTCTCCATGGACCCTCTTAAGAAAAGTTGGTGATTCAAGATTAACTTTTGTTAATGATGGTTTAAGGATAAATTTTCCCATAGCGCATGAAATATAATTTATATCTGCAGTTAACAGAAGCTACTGGTTCTGGAAAGGATGTTTTGAGAGTTCTGTATTATTATCCCATCATGGTAGATCTTAGATCTCCTAGTCGGTCATGTCAAATCTTGAATATTTTTGGATCATTAGATTTCTGGTTTATAGTATTATAAGATTCAAGAGTTTTGATTGTTGTTGGATACAACCCAGAAAAGATATATGCAAGTTTCTCTACAACACGCTTTTGGCACTTGTCAAATAAAGCGACACATAAGTACTTTGTGTTATGTTTATTATTGTTTTTAAATTATATCCATTTTGGCGAATATCTTTGAAAAATTAAACAAATTTCTCAAAGATCTGAGGGAATATAAGGCATTTCTAATTTTCAGTTTTGTACCTCCTGGTAAGATGATATTGGCTCTTCCAGAACCATATATTATTGTCTTTTTTTTTAAAACAAAATACTATTTATTAAATTTGTTGAACCAGAGATGATGTTTACTTTTTCCTTATGTCCTTTTAAACGAGTTTAATACTTACTACTGAGAAATATTGTATTAGTCGTTTCTCTATTTACCAAACAAATATCTTCGCCATCAAGATTGGTTTTTGATAGATTACTTCTGGAATTCATATCCTACACAACAAATATAATACATAAATAACAGAGAGTTAATCTTATATCAAACATGTACTTATACATAAGGAAAGATGCATACAAACCAAAATTACAACTTAGAACACGCACCACTATACTACAAAATTTAAAAATTCACAACATACATAACTAGTTATGTTAGTCATCATCTGACTTATTAAGAAAATCACATATATTCCACTTGTCTTTGATAGGCACATTTTTGTGTCTTATATAATCTCAATTGTATATATTATTAGTGCTCAATTTTATATTTATTATGGCTTTTTATGTCCCTGTAGGTATTCTTTCAGAAATAAGCTTTTGCGGCGAAATTGGCTAAAAAAATGGTTTTTGCGTCCGTGGGAGAAAACTACTATACGGACTCTCACTTTGGATAAGGGGTAACCTAATTACTAAGGGGTGACCCATTTACAGGCATCTGCTAAAGGGAGACCGGAACTGGATAAGGGGAGGTCATCTTCATAATCAAATACAAGTTTTGGCGGGAAAATGCATGCAACGAGGAGCAGATTTGGAGATCGAATTTCTACGTGATTTTAGGAGATTCAATGGTTGTATTTGGTACGTATGGACTCTACAAGACTCAACAGGTCTGTTACAATCGATTGGACCCAACCAATTGGGCTGGAATGGCTGGGAGAAGTGATCAAAGTCCAAACAGGACACGTACGCTTCTGTTGAGTTTGAAGATTTTGTGAGGAATATTTGGGAGAGTTTCACGCTAGTGATTGTTGTACTTGGTCCTGTTCAAGTCTTGATAAGAGTTTGGTGGCAAGTTTATAGCTAACAAACGCGTACATGGAGATCACAAGAGAGATATTCTCTCAACAACGCAGAGAAGAAAAAGAAAAAAGAAAAGTCGCGGATTCAGTAGAGATTTTTCGGGATTAGAGGACTATATAAAAGTTGGTTCAAGTCATAAAGAGGGTTGGAAAGTTTTAGAAACCCTTAGGGGAGAGTTGGGAGTTCACGAGAGACGAGAAGAAGAAGTTACAGGAGGTATTGTTGATGCTGCTGCTGCTGCTCGAGGAGGAAGAAGAAGACGAAGAACAGACTCGCAGAGTCCGTCGTTCTTCGACAGTCTTAAAAGCAGAACAAGTATCGTTCTTATACAGCAGTAAAGGCTTATCGTTTACAGCAGTCTCAAAAACACTTACCCCTTTGTAACAGTGACGCTGTAACACTTCTACAGCGTTGCTAATTTCTGTTTCATCTTATATACATCAATAAAAACACCTATTTTAGCCATGAATACATCTTGTGAGTGTGTTTTTGGGATGAGGAGCTAAACCCAATCCCAGGGGTGATGGAGGAAGCCATTCTTCCAAAAGTTATGTGGTAAAATTCATTTAAATTTATTTATGCAATCCTTTTATGATTAATTGCACCGAATGAAAATTGAATAAATGATTTTTATTAATTAATTGTGTTTTCTCTTGATGAAATATGCTTGGTTTATTGCTTTTGGTATTTCATGCTTGCGATTAACAATGGATGTTTTGAAAATCTGATTTAGGCAATGATTAGAATCACAATTGTTTTTGATTTGAATTATAACGTCTAGAATTGCATGATAATAATTATTATTGAATCACATGAATTTTGGTGAATGGTGAAATCCTAACCCCTAGTCTTTCCATAATATTTACATCACCTTTGAATTTAATTTGTTTTATCTTTAATTTTTTATTAAGTCTAAAAATTATTTCCTTCACAAGTCTGAAAAGAACCCAGTTTTTACCACAACTACAACATCATTTGAAAAACCATCAAATTTTTGGCGCCGCCGACGCGGATTTGTGTTTAGGTAGCATTTTTTTTTTTAGATTTTTTTTTATTTTTATTTGTTCCTCTTTACGTTTCTTTGGGTGTGTCTTTGATTTGCAGGTTTGAAGTTGGATACTAAGGACTTGGAACAAAGCTTAAAGCTAAAAGAGAAGAAAAAGAAGACAATTTTTGTTTGAGGATTTAGTTTTATTATTTTTTTTTTAGAATTGTATTAGGAAATATTTTGTAATTTACTTTTTCTTTTGCACTTTATTTTTGTGGACTGTGGACTTTAAATTTTGGACATTTTTATTTTTATTTTTATACCCTATTGAAGGGATCCTTAAATACAAACTGTTTGCAGGGAAGGACGACGATTACAATATCGTCTCGGCCCCTCGGGTTCGTACATGACATAGGAGTCGTGGACCGAGTCGACTACAACGGTTCATCCCCCGTCTGGTACGGGAGGTGAGTCAAATCGAAACACTCGCGAATCTCCTGTAAGCGAGTTACTGTATTCCTTAAGGTGATAATTGTTTGAGGACGAACCGGACTGTTTTTAAATTCCTAGTAAAGGGCAAGGCCTGGCCAATACAAGATAAGGGTTCGGATTTCATCACCGCTCCCTTCTTGCCCGCCTTAGGAAAACGAAACCTAACGCGAACCCAAGCTTTATAATCTGATTAGAAAGAGACCTATAGGGTATCGAGCTTGTTAGGAAAAAATTTCGAAGGATATTGATTACCTTTTAAGAAATCTCGAAGTTCATAATGGTTTCTGTGAGTTGAATGCGTGACTGCGCCGCCTTGTGATAGCGGTGAGGCCTTGGGTATCAAAGCTCCACTGAGCTTCCCTCGCCTCAATTCAACTTACTTTGATTCAGATTGATTCCAGAGGGGTTTGCTTAAACTGTAACGAATTCCCCTTGGAGTGATAGAAGCTAGTCTAGAAATAATCTAAGTGGAGCCATCATGATTTTTGTTTGCTAGATTCTATAGGTTTGATTTGGTCGAGTCAGCCTTGTTTGTGATTGTGTAGAATTCCCTTGCAATTAAGAATGTCGAACTGGTCTGATAGAAGCCAATACAATGAATATCGACCTGAATTTGAATATGGACATCATCAGTATTATGACCATAGTGAGAATAGTGGCTGGGGACGCCAACCTTTTCAAGGTTATGGTTCATACCATGGTGATCCCAATTACTATCCACACGTGCATCAGTCATACGAGCAAGAAGATTATAGTACTAGTTTTTCGTCTCCAGAGGATACAATCAAACTATTGAAAAGTAGTCCTTATTATGATCCTTCAGTTCCTAAGAAGAGACTCTCAGGAATTTAGCTGAGTCATCACGTCAGTTAGCTGAATCGACGTATAAATTAGATGAGGTGAATAATGTAGTTATGGACGAAAGAACTGCAACAACAACTGAATCTGTAGAAGATATCCTCAATAGATTAACTCAAAACTTATATCCTACACTAAGGGAACTTTCTTTGGAAGAGACCCTTGAGAGGATAGCTGAGTCGACACGTAGACTTGAGTTAGAGACGAACGAAAGTATTGCTCGAAATAACTTGAATTGCCAATATAGTGTATCCAATAATACCCTTGAGAATGAAGATAGTTTTTCACATAATCAAGATAACGAGGTTATAATTGGTAAAACTACTTATTTAGATAAGGTTAAATCATCTTCGTACTATTATGATGATGAGGATAGTAGTGATGAAGAATCTGAAATATGTAGGCATAGTGATCAGGAATCTAGTAATCCAATTGAGCTTTATAGTGATTATATTATTTCTACTTCAAATGCAAATAATTTTTATGATTATTCACCTATTCAAGAGGACGAGGATTTTATTAGGAATACCACCGTTTTAGACGATGTAGTATTTCCTTTTGATTACGAAGCCGATAGTGGTTTAGAGGAACGGGTTTATTCTGAAAATGTTGTTTTAGAGTCTAGCGACTTAGAAACAATAGTCTTGGAAGAAGAAGATAGACCCGTAGAGATGAGTAAAGATGCACTACCTGATAATAACTTAGAAGAATCTCTTGAATATTTTAAGGACTCTGAAGATACGGAAATTCAAGAAATAATTAGAGGTCTATTTAGAAACACTGAAAACTCTAAGTTTGGGGGTGATTATCACTTTCCTAGTGCTTTACCTTTAACTCTCAGAAAGTCCCCTCACATAGGACTTGATATCCATGCCTCAACCATCTTACAAGATTATCTTCATACTAGGTTTTCCGAACCTAATGATGTCCTGAAAAAAGTTCAGTCGTTAGAAACCCATCCTCTGGTTGATGTGGTTTGCCCAGGCTATGATACCCAGATTGAATTTGTTTTCCCACCAAATAGTTTTCTTCCAATTGTGGGAACGTATAGATTTCCAATGTGTCACTTATTACGTTCTGAGACTAAGCCTAAGTACTTTAGGAAATTAGAATCGACACATTTGCTTCAGAATGACCACTACTCTGACTGTGGTCAACTATGTAAGTCATACCTAATTGTCTTAGAGGATCCTAAATTATTTAGGTTATTTTGTGATTCCAGGTTCTTATCTGAGTTTTTCCAGACTCTAGGACCTAATAATTTGGATCCTACCTATGAGGAAATGCATCCGAGGAAAATAGTCTATTTAGACCCCTTCATAGAACCTGAATCTGAACCGCAATTAGCGATAGTTATCCAGAAACTAGGTAAGGGCATGCTAGTCTTGTACATTTTCTTGGTTCACTGCAGTTTCCTTTTGTCAGCTCTTTTTGGTTTTAAAGACCCACAGTTATTCCGGCTACTGTTATACGGTTCGAGTTGACTAATCCTTGCTTAGTCTGGCTGAAGACTTTAAACTTAGCACTTCTTGGGAGGTAACCCAATATTCATGCGACACGGTAATATCTTTCCTTATCTCTTTTGCTTCAAATGGTAACAGTTTCTCATTGTTCATGCTTTTTTTCATCTTTAGAACATTGAGGACAATGTTAGATTTAAGTTTGGGGGTATGGGAGAAAATTTTTAGTTTCACTTTTGAAACTTCTAGCGTCACATGGTATCCGGTTAGTTAAGTTTACATATTGTTTCTCACCGAAAAGATAGAAATTGGAATGCTACAGATAACAACTTATTAAGACATTAGAGAAAAAGACATTGAGATCCTTGAAATTCAGGAGAGAACTTGTTCTTTTTAGAGGGTAACCGTGATGGACCTAACCATACATGATGGAAAGGCAAGTAGGTCAAGAAATGCCAGAAAGACAAAGCAACCTCACAATGTAGTCTTAGTTACTGGATTGCGACTCTCTCTCAGTAGAAACTTATCATCATCAACAAGCGGAGCGACATCAAAATCTATGAAGAAAGTGAAGACGTTTTAGGTTTAGAAGCAACAATAGAAGAGAATAATTCAAAAATCAAAGTTGAAGTTATAAGAGCAAATGATATAAGTTGTTAGAATCCATGATACCAAAACATCACAAGTTGTGAAGATCCAAGTTTTGAAAGTCCTTCTCTCATGGCCATGTAAATTTTTGTCTTGTAATTTTTTTATTTTAGCCAAAAAAAAAAAAAGAATGAAAAAAAAAATGAAAAAAATAATAATAATGAAACATCATTACGTTTTTTTTGTTCAATAAGGCCATAGGGAAGAAGAAATTTATAAGTCAAGCAAGAAATCGAAGAGAAGAGTTAATTGTCAAGGTTCTATGAGGTTCGAGAGTTTATCATCAACAGTTGAAGACCGAAGAAGGCGTTGTTTCTACTGGGCACTGTGAGAGAGTCGAAGAAAGATGCATTTTGGTTGTTTCTACGCATCTTACAATGTTTATCTAGCTGTATAGTGGATATCTCTTTATCTAGCAGTCGTGTGGATGTGTCTCCCCTTTTCTTCAGTTAGATTTAGAGCTGACACCTTTAATTTCTCTGGCATTCTAGTTACTTGGAGATAGGTTGAGAATATGTATGTCCTCATAGCTCTTTGGATACTTGTGACCAATTAGGAGTAAAGGTTTTGTGGGTATATCTCTGGTAAGCCCTCCCGAGACTTTAACTCGGCGTTTAAAGGCTTATTGCATACGCTAAATGCAATCGACGATGCCTGCGACAGTGAGTTAGGATTTTATTTTCTATTTGGTTTGCTCGAGGACTAGCAAATAATAAGTTTGGGGGTATTTGATAGGCACATTTTTGTGTCTTATATAATCTCAATTGTATATATTATTAGTGCTCGATTTTATATTTATTATGACTTTTTATGTCCCTGTAGGTATTCTTTGAGAAATAAGCTTTTGCGGCGAAATTGGCTAAAAAAATGGTTTTTGCGTCCGTGGGAGAAAACTACTATACGGACTCTCACTTTGGATAAGGGGTAACCTAATTACTAAGGGGTGACCCATTTCCAGGCATCTGCTAAAGGGAGACCGGAACTGGATAAGGGGAGGTCATCTTCATAATTCAAATACAAGTTTTGGCGGGAAAATGCATGCAGCGAGGAGCAGATTTGGAGATCGAATTTCTACGTGATTTTAGGAGATTCAATGGCTGTATTTGGTACGTATGGACTTTACAAGACTCAACAGGTCTGTTAAAATCGATTGGACCCCCAACCAATTGGGCTGGAATGGCTGGGAGAAGTGATCAAAGTCCAAACAGGACACGTACGCTTCTGTTGAGTTTGAAGATTTTGTGAGGAATATTTGGGAGAGTTTCACGCTAGTGATTGTTGTACTTGGTCCTGTTCAAGTCTTGATAAGAGTTTGGTGGCAAGTTTATAGCTAACAAACGCGTACAGGGAGATCACAAGAGAGATATTCTCTCAACAACACAGAGAAGAAAAAAAAAAAAAAAAGTCGCGGATTCAGTAGAGATTTTTCGGGATTAGAGGACTATATAAGAGTTGGTTCAAGTCATAAAGAGGGTTGGAAAGTTTTAGAAACCCTTAGGGGAGAGTTGGGAGTTCACGAGAGACGAGAAGAAGAAGTTACAGGAGGTATTGTTGTTGCTGCTGCTACTGCTCGAGGAGGAAGAAGAAGACGAAGAACAGACTCGCAGAGTCCGTCGTTCTTCGACAGTCTTAAAAGCAAAACAAGTATCGTTCTTATACAGCAGTAAAGGCTTATCGTTTACAGCAGTCTCAAAAACACTTACCCCTTTGTAACAGTGACGCTGTAACACTTCTACAGCGTTGCTAATTCCTGTTTCATCTTATATACATCAATAAAAACACCTATTTTAGCCATGAATACATCTTGTGAGTGTGTTTTTGGGATGAGGAGCTAAACCCAATTCCAGGAGTGATGGAGGAAGCCATTCTTCCAAAAGTTATGTGGTAAAATTCATTTAAATTTATTTATGCAATCCTTTTATGATTAATTGCACCGAATGAAAATTTTGAATAAATGACTTTTATTAATTAATTGTGTTTTCTCTTGATGAAATATTCTTGGTTTATTGCTTTTGATATTTCATGCTTGCGATTAACAATGGATGTTTTGAAAATCTGATTTAGGCAATGATTAGAATCACAATTGTTTTTGATTTGAATTATAACGTCTAGAATTGCATGATAATAATTATTATTGAATCACATGAATTTTGGTGAATGGTGAAATCCTAACCCCTGGTCTTTCCATAATATTTACATCACCTTTGAATTTAATTTGTTTTATCTTTAATTTTTTATTAAGTCTAAAAATTATTTCCTTCACAAGTCTGAAAAGAACCCAGTTTTTACCACAACTACAACATCATTTGAAAAACCATCAGTCTTCTTCTGACTTTGTAAGTCAAAGTCTAACTTGGCGGAGAACTAGTAGAAACCTCGTTAACTTATATAAGATTTTTCTCAATATAAATTGTATGTCGCTTCATACATCAACCAGATGCTTGATAGCATGATAGCTACGCGACCAATGAACACTTGCATCACAACGGTAACAAACATTTTCCATGTTCTTATAGGCTTGTCAAACAAATCTTTTCTTTTCTCTGGCTTCTTCTCTTTTTTTGGTGTGTTATCATTCCACTCCTGGTGGTTTGGCCTTAATCATGATTTTTGTCTTGGTTTTTTTATGACCATGACCACGTTTTTCTTTATCCTTATCACATCCATTACTACTTGTAGAACTCGTTGCCGCATGTGCTTCAGGCAAAGAAACAGAGCCCACACGATGAGATGTAGTAATGACTCATTATTCTGATCTACAACATGCAAACATGAAGCTAACTCAGAATACTTTCTAAAAAGATCTTCTCGATATTTTTGTTGCAAGACAACACTGCAGGCGTGAAAAATGGTAAAAAAATTCTATAGCAATTGTTCATTGGTTACACTTTCACCACACAATCTCTGTTGTGATCTGATTTGTTGTGATCTGATTTGTTGTGATCTGATTTGTTGTGATCTGATTTTAAACAATGGAGAATTAAGTAAGATCGACTTTTTGCAGCTTTAGACATTTCTAGCAAAAATTACATTTCATGGGTTCTGGATGCTGAGTTACATCTCAAGGCAAAAAATCTAAAAATCTTGCAAACGTAGATCCAACCAGTCATTTTTATGTAACACAGCATCCAGAACCCATGAAATGTAATTTTTGCTAGAAATGTCTAAAGCTGTAAAAAGTCTAGCTTACTTAATTCTCTATTGTTTAAAATCATACCACACTTGAAATTGTGTGGTGAAAGTGTAACCGATGAACAATTGATATAGAAAACTTTTACCACTTTTCGCGTATCGAGTGTTGTCTTGCAACAAAAACATCGATAACGTCCTTTTAGAAAATATTCAGAGTTAATTTCATATTTGCATGTTGTAGATCCGAATGGTGAGTTATTATTGAGAAATCATACATCTTATCATGTGGGCTCTGTTTCTGTGCCTGAAGCACAAGCGACAACGAGTTCTACAAGTAGTAATGGACGGATAATAATGAGGGTAAAGGAAAATGTGGTCGTGACTTAGTTAAATTCGACGACATAACGATAATGTAATAACTAAAATTACCTTACGTTTCCGGAAAATATTGGCAGAGTCTATTTTTCGGAACCAATAAACATCCGAAAGCTCGATTTAAATAGGACTAGCTCATGCTTGATTAACATGTGAAATAATCAGACTACTAATTAGATTACTTAAGAGCCAGTACTGACTAATAATCTCAAGTAATTTGTAACTAATGGCAGAGAGCATGAGAGAGTGAGACGGATTTCTTATAAACTTTATAAGAAATGGTATATCCTAAAAGCTACTAGCTACTTATATGATCTCAAATCAACCGACTCATGACACACACTTGCTTAATGTGTTGAGCATCATGTAAGTCCCAACATGCATAACAACACTCACAAGCTCGGTGTCGATATAGTTTCGCCAATTTTATGCACGCAACTAGTGTGATGATAAGATGAAAGAAAGCTTATTAATATCTCATGGTTAATTGACACATATGTCATGAGTAGATAGTCACTTCATGGATAATAACTCAAAAAAGTAAGTCATTATTCTCATTGTTATCATAAAAGATATAGCAGATTTGACCAACCTACTAGAGAACTGAATAAAGAATAAAAGACATCCACACACCAAATTGCATTCTCATCTACCAACCAAACAAAACAAAACAAAACCTCAAACCCCGATTTCAAGGAAGTTATATTGAGATACAAACACGCCTTAAACATGAGTTAAGCTAAAATTACATTATATAAATGTATTCAGGGGTTCAATACAAGGTACGTTTTGTAGGTGTCAATTGCCCTGCATATCGAGCATCTCATCTAGACCTTTCAGTTTCTCCAGTCCTTCACTAATTAAGAAGCGTATCCGCTGCTTATCATCACAACGCCGATTCTTCTCTATCTCTTGTCTAATTGTATTTTCCAACTCAGCTGTAAACCCCAATTGTAGATAAGGTAAATTCACTTCCTCTATCTAAGGGGAAAAAATATAAAAAATTTCATTGCCTCTATGATATTGAAAAATTTCAACTCCGGTTACAGACCTTTGAGTATTTTGGGAAACTCGAGTATATAGCACGATTTAGAAGAAAAAAAAAGGAATGAAGACAGTACTGGTGGAGTTTAGTACCCATACCATCTGATATTATGCTACAGTACTGGTGGAGTTTTAGTACCCATACCATCTGATATTATGCTATGTCGAGTAGTAATTTCATCCCAGTGGCCAAAAAGGGTATATACTTGATAATTTCTCAGAATGAGAGAGAGTTAATGGGATTCACCTCTGGCATGAGAGGGAGCACGTCGGGCAACCCTGAGTGATTGTCTGTAGAGCTTCAGCACCCGAGCACGTAATATGAAACTCTGCAAATCAAAGGAGAGGACCATAATTGGTTCTTTCCAACATATTTTTCTTATCAAAATTCAGAACCATACGCACGTAGCAAAAATAAAAAATTAAAATAAATCAAAAGATTGATTCATTCTTAATATACAGCTTACAAGGCAGCTAACTACACAAACATTTGGATCCATAATCAACTACGAGTCCTAAAGAAAAGCAACTAAAGAGTAAAGACTTGATTTAGCACATGAACTGGATCGTGAGGTTCAACTTGGTGTTTGGAAGTTGTTTTAAACGTAAAAATGAGACCTCTATGTTGGAAGATTACAATGGTTAGAAACTAAAGCACTAAGATTGGAAGGTTCAAACAAAAAGGTTGCTGTATTACACATAATCTTCAGCTTACGCAGACCTCACCTGGTCCTTTCTTATTACGATTTCAAACTACAACTACACACTCCTATTTATAGGCTTTCAACAACTGACATTAGTAATCTCAATTCTCTAGCTCAATCTCTCTCTAGAACTTAAACCACTGATTCTTAGTTAAGTCAGTTTTCCATGTGTAGTTGTAAATTGAGATTGTAATGAGAAGAACCTACAATTCTATACTTGAAAAACCATAGAGTTTCAGGTAACCACAAGTTATGAGATATAGAAAACAATGTTTCTAAACCTCTTCAAACCCAGCTAGTCTACATTTACATCGTACTGGTATGAACCTGAGAAGGGTGTACCCTGTGACGGAAACGAATCTTCGACATCAATCATCAGTTTTCATCACCGAGACCAGGTTGTGTACTCCTGCATGTGCTAACAGAATGAACCAATTGCAATAATGACTTATAGATAGTTTCGTCAAGTACTACTGATGAAACTGTCAGGATTAGACCTCCAGAATCTCTCTTGGAAAAGTTAAAGAGGGTGGAGATTTGCATCCAGAGAAAACTATGGGAGTGTTCAGTTACTATCTGCATTATGAGACTTAAAGATCCATATGCTTAGAAAACTTAAACCATAGCTATACCCTATCAAAAATCAAGCATTGCAAATAAAAGAAATCTAGGTTAGATGGATATAAGCCTTAGCATTACATAAGCACAATAAAAAAACTATTACAACCTACTTTCAAATTCCAATCAGACCCTGCTTTCAATAAAATAAGCACCAGTGTTTCAAGAATGAATGCCAATATACACTAATTAGCTAACTTACTAACCATGTTCATATACATGTTCTCATCCTTCAACGCAGATACCTTTCTCCTATTGCTGACTTATATATGATACCGAAGTTACTGATCTCATTAACAATGCATAGGTGGTGATAACTTCCCTACACTACGTCCCAAGCATTCCCAGACCTAAGTTGAAAACTACCAAATCTGCCGAAGTAATCTCTGACAGAAGTAATAGAACGCTTCAAGTTCTAAAGCTATTTTAGTAGCACAGAGACCCAACCTAATACACAATTTAGATAGTGTTTTATAACAAAACACAAATGAAGTTGGGCAATAGGCTAAAAACCAAGAACAACAATTAGGTAGATGAAGAGCTTACGAGCAAAGCATTCATAATTTTACGTGGCATTGACGTCATTAATGTATGAAAGTAAACCATAAAAAAAAAAATCCTACGATTTGATTTTGAAGATGTATGCTATCAACTCAATCTAACCTAAATCAAACATAAGTGCCCCTAAATTCATCCCTACAAAGTTGTAGTAACAGAGAGAGAGAGAGAGAGAGAGAGAGAGAGAGAGAGAGAGATACCTTTTGGCACTTCTCCGAGGACAATAGAAGCCTCAATTTCTCCGTTTCAGATTTCGGTTCTTCAGTAATCAGAGAATTGTTGCAAGTACAGTAATAAGAAATGTGATGTTGTGTTCTAATTAGAACCAGTAGCATCGGTTCCATCCAGTTCAGAACCTATAAATAAGTTCGGTTATGGCAGGGGTTTATACATCAAATCTTCCGAGTTAACCTCATAAGTGGGTTTTGTGAACCATATATTAAAAAGAAAAAAGAAAAAAATAAAACATTTGGGGTCGCATATACCTCCTCCTTTGAGCATCTCCAACACAAGGTGCAGAATTTTTTATGTGGTTTTTCTATTTAGTCCTTTTATTTATGGGGTCTGCACATAGAGTAGATATAAGACCTCATATCTAAAAAATCATTTCTAACAGTAGAAAATTTTAACAAAAAATTAGTGAAAAATATGATGTGGAGGTGGAACCGGAGGTGTAGATAACACTTTCTTGAACACCTTCATAATTAATAATTGGCCTATCCTAGTTTGTAGGATGATACTGTTGGAGATGGATTTATGCCCAACGGGGGTCTAAAATCCTACATGTCACTAAAAAAAAGAAGATCCACCCTCTATTGGAGATGCTCTTAAAGGAGAATGAGACAGAAAATAGGGAGTATTAGATGTATGTATTAGACAAACATTATAGCCTCTATTTACAGGGCTAGACACAAGGGCATCCAAGTAATAAACGAGATTCACCTTAGATATTCTTAACATAATTACATGTTTATAACACTCCCCCTGATGACATTGTGTCTAAGCTAATTACAAACGTAACAGGAAAACTTAAAAGAGAAAAACCTGAAATTGCATAAGCATGTAAAGACTTGAAACATTGTTGGACACGCAAATGTTGCCTCGTTAAAGCCTTGACAAGGAAAGCCAGTGGGACAAAACCTTGACAAAGGAAAAAGAGTACAACGCGGTAAAGTCCAGAGAATGCACCCTAATTTGATGATGGCGCTCCTCCTGATAAATACTTCAGTTAAATCTTGGTATACAAATCTTTGAGTCGAGACTTTCCAATTTTGAAGAACGAATTTCTTGAATGCAGAAGACTATTGTGCTGTCATGAAGATGTCGGATAGTTGACGAAGTTTTCTTTTGTGTTGCACAAGCAGTATTGTCTTCGATTAATAGTTTTGCGGAATCTACATTTTTCTTCAACACATTGAGAACTTGTGTCATAAATTGCTAGCTTCCCGAAATGATTTGCAGAAGTTGTTGATGTAGTTTCTTCAACATAAAGTCAAGATGTAGATAAATTAACATAAGTGAGAAAACCTGCATTTGTGGTCATAACTTATCTGGATCGGAATGACATCCAAATTACTAAGGGCATGTTATGTTGATTTAGTCTAACAAAATGACCTAGTTAATGGCGAGAATCCACCAAATAACCGAAATTATACAACTCCCCCTTGGATGACCACCATGTTGATTTAATTGCTTCACTAAAACCTTGCCAGTAAAACCCAATGGGGAAAAAATTGGACGAAGGAAAAAAGAGCACAAACATCAACATTTTGAATGAAAATTAAACGTCAACAAGATGTTGCCTCGTTAAAACCTTGTCAAGAAAACCACATGGGACAAAACCTGAAACAGAGGAAAAAGAGTGCAACTTTTGACGTAAATATGGATGCTAATTAACTCAACTATACGAGTGTTACAGAAAGCAAGCACCAAATCATAACTATAGTCTATATCATATACAAGTTTTAAGCAAGCATAATATTTTAACTGCAGATTTTAAGTAAAATAATATTTATGCTACTAAAGCGTAGATTTTTGTGTTTTTAAGGACTCCTCAAGAGACCTATATGTTGATACCATCAACTAATTAATCCGGATTTTTAGTTTTGTACCAAGTTTCTAAAAACATATAAAGGATTGTTAAACCTAACACAATCGAGTCAGGTGGCTGTCTGAATATAATTTGAATCATAAAAGGATTACAAATTTGAATATGTGCCCAACCATATTTGTTGTGTAAATGAATTTGAGTCCTTCAAGGACTACCACACCAAAAAACATCATACATGGAGAACAAAAATTAATTGAATCAATCCTAGGATTTGAGAAAATAAAAATGAAACCATCAAATCGCTTTTACAACGATCATATTTCTTATATAATGCATGAAGATTACACCAACCTGTAATTTTTAGAATTCAGCCTTGCACGGTTAAGGTTTTATGTCTTGGATCCAAATATTGCATTATTCAAGAGATTTCAATCCAATATAATTTGTATTTTGTGCCTACCAATCACATATGTCGATATTCCTTCGTAGAAGGGTCAACAACCACCATATTTTATTATTTCAGTAGCTACCGCGAATAATCGACAATCATTGTGGGGAATGGCGGTGGATTCAGCCGTCTGCCTTGTTAATTCCTCGCATTACAGTTGATGTAGACTACTTTTCTATGTAATACAATAGGTTTTTCTTGTTTTAAAACAAAGCACTCTAATGCATGTAACCAAGTAACATATCCAATCTTATTTTCCTCACATTGCAAATGATGGACATTCAATATTATTTCCTTGGAAACTCTTAATCTCTCACGTTCTTAATACATTCCTCTTTTCCCACCGAAAAAGATAATATAAATAACATGTGAAATCAAACATGGTTAAGCAAATGCCTACATCCACGTACTGAGTATGTGTTCATTGTGAAGGGATCGGGGTTGGCTCTCAAGTAGGCTTTAAATCCCATTTTCACCCACTTCTGTTAATTTGCTCGCCCTAACAAAATTTGGCCTCCCCATAATAGGATTTCTAGCTCTACCCTTGAATTGGGTAAAATGTTACAATGAGTTTGGTCAAGTCGATATGAGTAAGTAAGATCATAGAATATGTTTACAAGTTCTTGAGTACGCTCCCTTTCCCTCTTCATATCTTCCTAAGTAGATCATCCAACCTCTTCTTCATGGGTTGAGCTTGATATTTATGACTTATAGTTAGTTTATGCTGCATTTTTGCTACCTTGATGCACATCCAACTCTGATGGCCCAGTTCTAATATACGGGTGTATCCACCATCTTTTAATCTAGATAGATCGTGTTGCACGCCCCTATAATTTACATGTCTACTAAATGCTAAGTAGAACCCAAGTTTGATACTAAGCATGTGTCTTCTTTAACGGCTGGCTCTATTATTGACCGTCCACTTGATCATCCTCATAATAAGGTAAAGTAAATGGTGGAAGGAACTAGTGCCCCGCGTATATCCCGTGCTTCAGAGAAACTTAACTCTGTAGACTATGTGGTACTTGTTCTATGAGATTAGTCCCCATGTGCGGTGGTTATTTTATAATTACGCTGTCATTGCCCCCATACCTCTTTGTTCATTGTTGGGATGTGTTTTCGAGAGTCGTCATGCAAGATGATATTAATAGTCTAATCAATGGAACTAAAGTATCTAGAATTAATCCTTTTGTTAGTCACTCTTTCTGCAGATGATTGCCTGATTTTCACAAAGACTAAATCTAAGGAGGCAAAACATCTGAACTCAATAATATAAAGTGGTGGTGAAGTCTCTTTACAAGATATACACTTTGATAAGATTAGACTTGCTTTTAGTCCTAAAACTTACAATCATGAAAAGAATTTGCTATAACCAACATTCTCAACATAAAAAGAATGGTACTTCAAGACAAATATCTTGGAGTCCCTTTACTTTTGTTAAAAGCAAGACTGGGAGCTTTTCTAGTATGCTTGATAAGTTTGATGGTAAGTGTTAGAGCATTGGTCGGTCGAACTCGCAAGCGTTGCTATCTCAAGCTTGTTTGTCAATTTTAGTTGTCAAAACTATATAGTTGATTTCTAGTCTACTACTAGTCATGTCTCGGATTATGATAGAAGTATGTAGTTGAGTATTAAATTTCACGGCGTTCACCATTTGAAGACGAATATCAACCGTAGGCGTTTGGAGGAACTTTATCGACAAAAAGTATGTGAAGACTATAAATTTATCTATCACTCATATTTTCCTATTCTATCCATATTCAATGAGACAAAAGTCGTAATGGCTATGTAGCCTTTAAACTCCATACACAATGAATGTTTCGAGCTGAACTTAATTCAAATATGTTTCTCGAAATATGAGTATTATGCTTGCAAGTCTTTTACGAACAATTTATTGTTCAAGATGATCATGTGAGAATAGCCTTGAAGATGGTATGTGTGATATTATAATCAGACAGGAAAGTCTCAAATTGATTAATTTTAATCATGTGAAAATAACCTTGAACATTTCATATGATCTGTGTGAGACGATCATTTAATGTTAACTTGGGATGTTTTGTTAAGTAATCGTTTGAGATTGTCTCGAAACTAATGGTATGTGTAAGATTATCATTGTCGCTTCCATGGTTATCTCAAATTGATTAGATGAGAGTTTTAGAACTACTATTAAAAATATGGATACAATTTACAGTATAACTCCTATAAAATAATAGCGTCGGGACCGGAAAAATTTATCAACTTATCGCGGTATTAAATAATCGCGTAAATCGATAATTATTAAATTATATATTAATTAATAATTTATGAATTTATCAAAATATTGCTTAATTATAAAAGAAACAGTCAACAAAATGAATCAACACACTTTATTCCATTGCAAATTGTTTTCGTCATTGTAAGATTTGTTCAATGGATGACACTGCATCAAAAAATCCAAGTGAAGAGTTAGATAATGAAGGAACTGAATTGCAAATTTAATCTATGGATTGAATTATCACAGGAATGAATGTTGAATTTCTTTTAAACTTCCCTCAAAAGGATATTATTTTCACATTTGTTGACTGATAAAGAAATAATTGAGAGTTTCATGGGAAAAGACGAAAGTGATGATATGGAAATCGAAGATGAAAATGTAGTTACAGAACCACCTTCACGTAAAGAAGCCACCAAAGCTGCAACGATATTGAATAGGTTTTATTACATCGGAAAACAACAACACCAAAAACTCTTCTAATGTTAAGAAAAATCCAAGATGAAATTTAATGTGAGATCAATTTTAAGAAAAACCAAGTCACAATTGAATCATTCTTTACCAAATTAGCATAAATGTAAAATTAAATTTATACTCCCTCCGTCCCATTTTACCTGAAGGTTTAGAGATTTTTTTTAGTCCCAAAATAGATGAAGGTTTTCATAACTATCACACTTTTTTCCTAATTTGTCCATGCATTGAAATCCACCACTAGAAACAAGGAACAAAAAAGTAGGAGATTTAAATATTTTAACAATTATTATTAAGGGACATATATGGAAAAAAATTAATCTCTTTTCAGTTTCTTAATCTACGTGAAAACACCTAAACCTTGAACTAAATTGGGAGGGAGGGAGTATAAATTGAAGAGCTATTAATTTATACATTCAAAGGGACCTCTAGAAAGATAAAAAAATATATTATTATTTAATAAAGTTAGCGAATTATTAATTTAGCACTATTTAATAAATTTAGCGAATTATTAATTTAGAACGTTGGTCCCGACTTGGGACAGGTAATTAATTTATCGTGATTATTAATTTATCGCGGATTAATTTATAGGGGTTCTACTGTAGTATGTGTACTATGTATACTAACTAACTAAACTAGTACGGATCCGGAACTCTTGTTTGCGAACTTGGTGCACCTGTTGATCCGCAACTATTATTCCCGAATTGTGTTCGCGAACTAGCTCAGATGGTTAAGGTACGGAACTTTTGTTCGTGAACTTTGTTCCCGAACTGGTAGTTTTTATAGTATTCGGCATAATAACTTTGTGTTCTCGAACTGTGTTCCCGAACTAAGTTAACTGTGATAGTGAATCAGAGTTGTTCGCGGACTGTATTACTGAATTAAAGTACCTGAACTTTTAAGCCTAATTTTGTACACGAACTTGGTTTGCGACAGTTTCGTAGCATCTCACGAACTTGTTTACCTAGTCGTCTATTATTCAAGTTTTTTTTGGATGTTTTTATGAAATATTTAGCACTTGAATAAATCTCAAGAACACATATTAGATACATACTTGATCACCTATTAATCATTGGATGATTATCAAGTAAAGTCTAAGGTGTTCATGAAAAAGATTAAAATCTTATTGTGTTCATTTGGCTAATTTCGGTTAACTATTATTGAGCCAACTCATTATACACGGTTCAGGTACGGTTCATCCATATCTAAATGAATGTATATTTCATTTGTGTATAAGTCAAGCTAAACCATCTAACGGTGGATATTAATGCTTAGTTTCTAAGCTAACTTAGCTTGAATCTCAAATTAAGTTTTTCATCTAACAGTGAAGATTGATTGCTTTGTTACCAAGCTATCTTAGCTTTGATGGCAAGTAACCCTAATTTGAAAGTCTATATAAAGAGATCCTCTTGCTACTGGGAAAAGTAATCCCTGACACTTTCGTGTTTCCTAGTTGCAAACTAGAGTCGATTCTCTCTTAACCTAGTTTCCAGTTCTTTTGTTGAAACATTATTAGGTTTACGACTATCAAGACTTCGCTTAAGGGATTCCTGAATCCAGGTACGACTATTTTCTGATTTTCTCTTTGATAGTCTGGTTATCCTGATCTTACCATTTATCGTTACAAGCTCAACTAGAATTTGAGTTACGCCGAAATTTATCTCTGATGGGTACGATACAAGTAGTCACAAAGTACCTTTGGTCTCAAATTTTGTGATTCCGCAACACGCTACAGCCGCTACTCGGTTGAGTCTCTGTTTTGAGATGATTCGGAAAATCTACTGCTCTTTGGGAGATATAAGACCAGATTTTCTGATAGGTTTGATAGATTTTTTGATTGGTCGAACCAAGATTTCATTGCACCTTGATATAATAATCAGAAATGGAAATCAACCGATAGACATATCTGCGGGAGACATGTTTGTTTATCAAGTCTTCGACTTTGGGTCGTAGCAACTCTTAGTTGTGGGTGAGATTATCTGAGGGAGTCAAGTACGCAGAGTCTTGCGAGATTCAAGAGGAGTAAGGAACGCGATTGTACCTTAATCGGTCTGTTACTTGGTTAGCGCTCAACTACATTCCGTTCTAAAGCTAATTTGTAGTAGGCTAGTGTTTGTAGGGGTTTAATACGGTGTGGTGTTCAATACTGGACAAGGTGCCAAGTTTTTTTCTGCATTTGCGGTTTCCTAGTCAACAAAATTTCTGGTGTCTGTGTTATTTCTTTTCCGCTTTATACTGTTTATCTTTATAATTGAAATATCACAGGTTATGCATTAATCAATCATTGTTGATAAATCAGACCTTTGTTTGTTGGATAACACTTTAATTGATCTTGGATATTGGTCGTTGGTACCGTCCAAGTTTCTCTTCTATATAATCAGACTTACGGATTCATCTTTCATATCTGTTGGGTTTGTGATTATATAAGAGAAAGAGATAAAGCTCTTTTGTATTGTTCCTTGATTGAGTTTTACTCTCAGAATAGTATTAGGGTTAAGTCCATTCAGGTTGCCGAACGAAATATTGGGTGGTGTTGTTAGAACCCCACGTTTTCAATTGGTATCAGAGCAGTCAAATATACTAAGACCTCATAAGTATGTGTTTGTAGCAATCTGACTTTATGGACAAAAGTGCTATCTCAAAAAATGCATCACCAGTTCAGAATCATTCAGACTGTTTTCAAGAGTTGTATTTTCGTGGGAAAACTGTCACATCTTTTCCACCTTTGAGAAATACAGAAAACTAGGAAACTCGCCTAGATGAACAGTTGGATGAACTATCTGATGATAGTGATTCAGATATTGACAAAGATGTTGATGAGGAAGACTGATAATATTGTTAGAACACTGCTAGGTCGAACTCGCAAGCGTAGCTATCTCAAGCTTGTTGTCAAGTTTAGTTGTCAAAACTGTAAATCTTGATTTCTAATCTACTTATAGATAAGTCTCGGATTAGGATAAAAAGTGTAGTTGAGCATTAGACTTCACGACGTTCATCGATTAAAGACGAATAACTACTAAGGGGAGCTTGTGGAACTTCATCAACAAAAGGTATGTAGAGACTTGAAATCATCTATCACTCAAAAGTATATCTACTCTATCTCATATTTGACAAAAGTTGTATAGCTATATAGACTTCAATTATACACATTTGATATTTCGAGCTGAGTTTATCTCGTTTACATATTTCTCGAAATATATGTTAGTAAGCTTTCGCTTTAACCAAGTTCATCTTATATTCTTGACGAAAGTCAAAAGATGATAATGTGAAAATCGCCTGGTAACATCTTACATGATTTGTGTGAGACAGTCATTTGATGTAGACTCGGAATGTTTCGTATTGATCATTCGATCACTTGAAAATTGCATTGAAGCTAATAGTTTGTGTGAGACAGCTATTCCCGTCTTCCAAGAATGTTTCAATGGTTGAAATGAGAGTTTAGAACAATTGGAATTAAGCATAGTATGCGTACTTGCATATATGTAATCCATGTCCGGGAACCATGGTATGCATACCCGTATACGTACCGGTTGGTTTGACAAAGTCCGGGAACCTGGTATGCGTACCGGTACGCGTACTGGCGTAAGGTTCGGGTCCGGAATTTTCTGCTGAGTTTGGATGGTATGCGTACCAGTTCACGTACTGGCGAAACCCAAACTTGGTCCGGCTACTTAGGTACGCATACCCGTATGCATACCTAAGTGGATTATGTTCTAAAATCGGTTTGTTCATGAACTAATACATTTATATAATAAGGAATGCAATCTTTTGCAAATCGTGGCTATAATATTCATGACTTGATTCGAGTGAATCAAAATGGATTTTGCTTCAATTGTGTCTTGTATACTTCTATGAGAATATAAACAATTGAACAACTCTAGAACTAGTTTCATTTGAGTCATTTGAACTAGTTATAGTTAAGATGAATGTGGTTGATATGAAAATATTCATATGGATAACTTCGGTTAACTATTGTTGAGCCAACAAGGTGTACACGTTTAGGTACGGTTACTCATATCTAAATGAAGTCACTTTTCATTTGTACGTAACAAGCTAAGTTTGATCTAACGGTTGAAAGATATTAGCTTGAGTTAATCAGGTTTTCATCTAACGGTGAATATTGAATGCTTTGTTACCAAGGTAACATTGATTGCAAACCCTGATTTGAAGACTATGTAAAGGAGAACTCTAGCAACTGGGAAACCTAATCCGCACACCTCATGTGTGATACTAGTTGTGACTAGAACCAATTCTCCTTTAACCTTAGGTTTTTCAAGAAACCATGTAGGTTAATGACTTAAAGACTTCATTGGGATTGTAAAGCCAGACCCAACTATTTTCTATGTAGTTGTGTGACCTGATCTTGCATTTTCTATCTTATTGAGTACTATCCTCTAAGATTGGCTTGAGATTTATTCCTGATAGGCAAGATAAAAAGTAATCACAAACAACTTCGTCTCATCGTTTGTGATTTCACAATATCTTGTTTCCCTACCATACGATTAAGATTATTGTGAGGTGATTGATATTTCTAGGCTGTTCTTCGGGAATATAAGTCCGGTATATCAATTGGTTCTTGTTCACCTTGATTTATCAAAAGACGGAACAAAACTCATAAGTTTATCTGTGGGAGACAGATTCATCTATACAATAGACTTTTCTGTGTGAGACAGATTTGTTTATCAAGTCTATGACTTTGGGTCGTAACAACTCTTAGTTGTGGGTGAGATTAGCTAAGGGAATCAAGTGCGTAGAGTCCTGCTGGGAATCAGATATGTAAGGAGCGCAATTGTACCTTGATCAGTGTGAGATTGGTTAGGGCTCAACTAAATTCCAGTACGAAGTTAACTTGGAGTAGGCTAGTGTCTGTAGCGGCTTAATACAATGTGGTATTCAAATATGGACTAGGTTCTGGGATTTTTCTGCATCTGCGGTTTCCTCGTTAACAAAATTTTCGGGTGTCCGTATTATTTATTTTCCGCATTAAATTTTGTTATGTAATATAAATATCACAGGTTGTGCATAGTTCAAAATCAATTAGTGAATCTAACATTTGGTTGTTGATTATATTGAATGACACTTGAACATTGGTCTTTGGTACCGTTCAAGTTGTTACACATAATAATCAGGCTCACGGATTCTATCTGTTTGATATGCTGATTACTTTGTGAAACAGAGATACAACTCTTGGATATATTTCCATTGAATGAGTCTGACTGTCTAGTTGATTCTCTTGGAATTATATTGGAGTTTGTCCATACAAATTGCTAAGAGAAATATTGGGTGTGGTTGTTAGAGTGTCCATCCAATCTCTCAAGCATTTGATCAATAAATGGTAAATGAAAATGGTCTTTTCGGGTGGTAGAATTGAGCTTCCGGTAGTCAATGCACACTCTCCAACCGGTGTGAATTCTGGTTGGAACTTGGTCATTGTCTTTGTTTTTCACCACAGTGACACCGGATTTCTTAGGAACGACTTGAACCGGGCATACCCATTTGCTATCGGATATGGGATAGATAACCCCTACATCCAACAACTTCGGGATTTCTTTCTTGACCACTTCCATCATCGGAGGGTTCAAGCGACGTTGAGCTTCTCTTGTTGGTTTTGCCCCCTACTCAAGAAGAATCCGGTGCATACACATGGAAGGGATGATTCCCTTGATATCGATAATGGTCCCCCCTATGGCATACTTATATTCTCTCAACACACGAATAATATTCTCATCTTGCACCTTGGTAAGGTCTTTGGAAATAATCATTGGTAACTCTTCCTTATCACCTAAATAAACATACTTGAGGTGATCCGGAAGAGGTTTCAATTCAAGGATAGGTGCCTGCAAAATTGATGGCAAGAGTTTCTCATCAGCAAAAGGTAAGGAAATGTAAGAAAAATCATTTCTAGGTGAGAGTTCTTGTAATGCGGGAAGAGTGCAAATAACTTCTCTAAGCTCATCACACATTTCTATGTCACTTTTCATGTCATCATGCTTTCCACAATCTAAAATTTTCATTATAGTTTTCTCTAACGCATCATCACCGTCTAACTCAAACGTTTGTTGAGCTAAAGAATCAATCACATCCACTGAAAAACAGGAATGTACATCACTCGGGTATCTCATAGCCTCAAAGATGTTGAAACTTATGGGTTCACCGTCAAATTCCATAATTATGGTGCATTTAAAGAAATCAATTTTAGTTTTAGCAGTTCTCATGAAAGGTCTACCCAACAGCAACGGTGTAGACGAGGGAGAATCTTCATCCCTCATATCTAGAACATAAAAGTCTGCAGGAAAAATCAGCTCGTTAACCATGCACCAAAACATCTTCCACAACCCCTTTCGGGTATGTGGTGGACCTATCAGCAAGTTGAATAATAATACCGGTATCCTTAAGAGGACCTAGGTCTAACGACTCATATATTGAGGCAGGCATAAGTCTAGTAAAGCACGATCAAACCTGGTTGTACCAATTGTACATGGTATAGTGAAATTACAGGGATCCTTCAATTTTGGTGGGAGTTTCTTTTGAAGATACGCGGAAGCATTCTCACACACATACATAACTTTATTACCGACCAATTTATGCTTGTTAGTGCACAATACCTTCAAGAATTTTGCGTAGCGAGGAACTTTCCTTATTGCCTCAAGGAGTGGTATGGTCACTTGGATATTCTTGAAGATCTCATAAATCTCCTTGCATAGCGTCTCCTTCTTTGACTATGCAAACCCACTAGGAAAAGGTGGAGAAGTGACATTAGTAGAAGCAATAGGTTTAGAATTAGAATTGGTTACCAAATCAGCCTTGTTAGGGGCTGTTTCGTCCATTTCTTGGTCTAAAACAGGTCCATTAGCATCCGGTGATGTTGTCGGTTGCTTAACTTGCTTCCCACTTCTTATCTCAATAGCATTGACATTCTCCTTATGGTTCAACGGTTGAGAAGGAAACTTTCCAGATCCTTGTGCCTTGAGTTGATTCATATCACTAGCCAATTGACTAACTTGGTTTTGCACGTCGCTCATAGCTATCTCGGATTTCTGCTGGAATTAGTTGAAACCTTAAATTGTCTTCGAAAGCTCTTGCATACTTTGCATCATAAGAGTAAACTTGTCATCCACACTTGTGCCTTGAGTTTCGTGTTGTGGTCTTTGCATGAATTGGTACCCTCCTTGTTGATTGAAAGTAGGATTCGTTGCAGCTTTCTTGTTGGCGTAACTAAAATTCGGATGATCTCGCCAACCTGGATTGTATGTGCTGGAGTACGGATCACACCTCGGCCTTTGATGATTTTAGTACATAGCATTTGCGTGCTCCATATTTCCTTCATGTGATGGAACAATCACTGCAAAAATTTGTTGCATCATCCTCTCCATATTACACATCCTTTGTTTCATATGAGAATCTTCACCAACTTCATTAACCTTCTTGATGAGTGTTTCTGATCGGGAGGAAAATTGCTGCGAATTAGATGTCATATTCTCAATCACTCTCTTGCTTGTGCGGGTGTCTTGTCGACTAAAGCTCCACCACTTGCGGCATCTATCATTGTACTATCACTAATCAAGAGTCCTTCATAGAAATATTGGATGATAAGTTGCTCCATGATTTGGTGATGTGGACAAATTTGATATAATCTCTTGTATTGTTCCTAATACTCATACAAAGTTTCACTTGCCCTTTAACTATGCTACATATCTCTTTTCTGATTTATGCTACCTTGGATGCGGGAAAGTACTTCTCAAGAAAGAGTTTCTTCATACCGGTCCATGTAGTAATACTACCAGCTGGGAGATTGTAAAACCACTCCTTAGCCATATCCATAAGAGAAAATGGGAATGCTCTAAGCATAACATCATCAGTTTCAACTCCCTTTGGATTCACACTTACAAGTACCATGATATAATTCTTAAAGATGACGGTTTGGACTTCCCCTGCTAAACCATGGAATTTGGGAAATGAGTTGAGCAAAGTTGGTTTCAACTCAATTTCTTCGTCCAATTGAGTTGAGAAAAGTTGGTGATGCAAGATCCTTGAGTGTTGTCATAACTACTTGTTCTTCCTATACGTCCGAATATGCGAATTCGCTTGATGAACAAGGAGGAAGCGGAGTGTTAACTGCTCAGAATTAGTCCTTTAGTTTAGTGCCGGATCGAAGACGTATACCAATTGGACTCAGTCTGCCCTCTCTAAGCATTCACCAAAGATGTAGTACCTGAAAATATGATTCTCAAAAATTGTATTAGTAATCTAAACGTGAAACTAAAAGCAAAAGGAATAGCTAAAAAGAAAAATAACAACTTAATACTACCACTGCCTCCCCGGTAGCGGCGGTAATTTTGATGAGGTTGTCAACCTATCAATAATAATGCTCTTACTTTACACAAATTCTATAAAGAAGTAGCGAGGCAAGTTGAGTTCAAGTCCACAAGGAGGTGTTAGTTTTAAGTTGCAATTTAAGACAAATTATTGTTGTTGAAAGACAAAAAATTTAAGATTGTAATTCAAATTATCAGATGGAATTGACTAGAGATTCATTCGCCACTGCCAAACAAGATATTATTAATCATACAAGTTCTACTTCCAAATAATTTCGATTGTTGATAACTTTTAGACAAGTTATAAGTTCAACTAATCCTTAGATTCCTTAAATCACCGCATAAAATAAGTTCTCTAGCGGATTCTAATCAAGTGAACCACCTAAAATATGCTCTCTAGGTGTAATTCAAACAATTGCATTAATATTTGTGAATAAAGTTGTTCCTAGTCACATGCTCGTAAGTTCGACACATTAACCTAGGGTTATCTTTTACACACTATTGCATACAAAATCCCTTTGCGAAAAATAATGCACCACTACTTATGTAAATGATTACTCTAACAATTACGGATTAAAGTTCTCTATACTAGCATTAGAGTTGCATACGAGTTACCTAATTGCACACTTAGATAGCAAGCATACATCTCATGGTCATATAAACGGTAAAATATAATTAACCAAAGAATATTTATGAAAGAATAACTTGCTTGAATTGATTAATAAAACATGCTTGGAGTTTTGAAATCCTCCCCAATCAATAAATTTATTAGCTACTCATACTCTTGGTTTAAGCACAAAGATATATTCAAATTAAATAAGGTTTCAAAAGCTAAACAATAGCGAAAGCAAACCACTGTGAAGTATTAAGCAGCTGGAGAAAACAGGTTCAGCTTGCGCGAACTGGGGATGAAACTTTTTCTTTCAGAACTTTTGTCGAGCAGCTAATATGCAGAAAACTGGTGCAATAGAGGTAGGTTTTCTCTATATTATGCGCCTCCTCTTATAGCTTTCTTCTCCTGGAAAACCGTATTGGGTGAGTACCTAAGTTTCCATATTTAATACAAACACCAGAACATTCACAAACATCCATTCATTCACAGTTAATCCACGACTGTTATTCCTCCTCTTGTCTGGCTTCTAAGCAAAGAAAGTGTACCCAAATTAACTCTCCATGTTGTTGTTGAGAATATCATCTATATTATAAGGGACAATGATGTTTTTCCCCATGGACGAAGATCTATAGTTTGGATACATAAAGGATGGCCAGATTGAGTTACATATTTAAGTTATTCAATTACATTTCTGGCATATAAAGAATGGTCCAGATTGAGCTAAATATTTAAGATTTTCAATCCACATTTTAGGCATATAAAGAAGGGTCCAGATTAATTCACATATTAATTTTATTTAGACAATAATTTTAGATTTTTAATGTCATTTATTTGGGAGTTATTCCGCCCATTTAATGTCAAACCGTTTCTTTTATTCTAAATTAACAACTCTGTTCATCCTTTGCACAACTCTATTCTCAAGGTATGATTCTCTTTTGTTTTGGTTGATTGAGATAATTTTTGTTAGATTTTCTCTTTAATTTTTGTTAGCTTTTCATCCTTTGCACAATTCTATTTCCAAGGTATGATTCTCTTTTATTTTGCTTGATTGAGATAATTTTTTTCTTAGCTTGATTGAGATAATTTTTGTTAGCTTTTCTCTTTAATTTTTTGTTTAACATTAA
Source organism: Papaver somniferum (assembly GCF_003573695.1). Lineage (NCBI taxonomy): Eukaryota > Viridiplantae > Streptophyta > Magnoliopsida > Ranunculales > Papaveraceae > Papaver > Papaver somniferum. The sequence goes on from NC_039359.1 coordinate 5,889,562, forward strand.
TGGATTCATGGTGCCTCGCCCCTAATATTTGTGTCATTTATGCAGTTTAATTTCTCTAGATAATTTTTGTTAGCTTTTCTCTTTAGTTTTTGTTAATTTTTGTTAGCTTTTCATCCTTTACACAACTATATTCTCAAGGTATAATTCTCTGTTGTTTTGCTTGATTGAGATAATTTTTGTTAGCTTTTCCCTTTAATTTTTTATTTAACATCAATGGATTAAGGGTGCCTCGCGCATAATATTTGTGTCATTTATGCAGTTTAATTTCTTTCTTACTTTTCATTGAGATATTTTGTTATCTCGATTTTTAATTTTTTTTTTTTTGCATTTGTAGTCAAAAGATACTGATCAGATATGATTGCTATCTATTCATGTTTATTCTTATGTTAGGTTCTTTTTCATACCATGTCATTTAATTAATATTTTCTTACACTTTTTTACACTAAATTTTTTATTTTTCTCTGGACAGGAAATTGTTTAATTATACTTTGACTTCTTTGGGTCAAAATCAGAGGATTTACATGGAGTAAAAATAAATGATGAAGAAAACGATGGTCCCATTGTTATGCACTTAACTTGGGTCGGTAAATAACATTTTTTAACTGTATTACTACTGCTGTTAGAGAGTTCATACTCTTTGTTGGATTAGAGTCGTGTACATGTTCGTATCAAATGGATTAAAGTTTTTGATTATGTGTGTATGTTATTCTTCAAATTTTTTGTATCATGTGAAACTTGAAATTACATTTATTCATATTTATAACCTTTTGATGGTTTACAAAGTGAGTATTTTATTATCTTAAATTCTTCATGCGTAGTCAAATAATGATTATATGCAGTTGACATCTAAAAATAGGTAAAAGATCATCTTAAATTCTTTATACATAGTCAACCATCTTGCTAATACTGAAATTTAAGAAACCTCAAAACAAGCAACGCGGAACTGGCTTATTGAAACTCACCTATAATCTTTCATTTTCTGATTTCAAGAGATTATCTTTAAGCAATGAAGAAAGCGGTTTAGGGAGCAATACAATAATATGATTTGGGATGCGTCACTATATCTATATGTGTCGGGACTACACAAATTTTCATTGCATGCATTTTATTATTGATAAAAATATATCTATATTATAAGGGACAATGGTGTTTTTCCCTATGGACGGATATCTAAAGTTTGGATACATAAAGGATGGCCCGGATTGAGTTACATATTTAAGTTATTCAATTACATTTCTGGCGGTCCAGATTGAGCTAAATATTTAAGATTTTCAATACACATTTTAGGAATATAAAGAAGGGTCCAGATTAATTCACATATTAATTTTACTTAAACGATAAATTTAGATTTTTAATGTCATTTATTTGGGAGTTATTCTTCCCATTTAATGTCAAACCGTTTCTTTTATTCTAAATTAACAACTCTGTTCATCCTTTGCACAACTCTATTCTCAAGGTATGTTTCTATTTTGTTTTTGTTGATTGAGATAATTTTTGTTAGCTTTTCTCTTTAATTTTTGTTAGCTTTTCATTCTTTGCACAACTCTATTTCCAAGTTATGATTCTCTTTTATTTTGCTTGATTGAGATAATTTTTGTTAGCTTGATTGAGATAATTTTTGTTAGCTTTACTCTTTAATTTTTTGTCTAACATTAATGGATTCATGGTGCCTCGCCCCTAATATTTGTGTCATTTATGCAGTTTAATTTCTCTAGATAATTTTTGTTAGCTTTTCTCTTTAGTTTTTGTTAATTTTTGTTAGCTTTTCATCCTTTGCACAACTCTATTCTCAAGGTATGATTCTCTGTTGTTTTGCTTGATTGAGATAATTTTTATTAGCTTTTCTCTTTAAATTTTTGTTTAACATCAATGGATTAAGGGTGCCTCGCGCCTAATATTTGTGTCATTTATGCAGTTTAATTTCTTTGTTACTTTTCATTGAGATATTTTGTTATCTCGATTTTTAATTTCTCTTTTTTTTATTTGTAGTCAAAAGATACTGATCAGATATGATTGCTATCTATTCATGTTTATTCTTATTTTAGGTTCTTTTTAATACCATGTCATTTAATTAATATTTTTTTACACTTTTTTACACTAATTTTTTTTTTTCTGGACATGAAATTGTTTAATTATACTTTGACTTATTTGGGCCAAAATCAGATGATTTACATGGAGTGAAAATAAATGACGAAGAAAACGATGGTTCCATTGTTATGCACTTAACTTGGGTTGGTAAATAACATTTTTTAACTGTATTACTACTGCTGTTAGAGAGTTCATACTCTTTGTTGGATTAGAATCGTGTACATGTTCGTATCAAATGGATTAAAGTTTCTTGATTATGTGTGTATGTTATTCTTCAAACTTTTTGTATCATGTGAAACTTGAAATTACATTTCTTCATATTTATAACCTTTTGATGGTTTACAAAGTGAGTATTTTATTATCTTAAATTCTTCATGCGTAGTCAAATAATGATTATATGCAGTTGACATCTAAAAATAGGTAAAAGATCATCTTAAATTCTTTATACATAGTCAACCATCTTGCTAATACTGAAATTTAAGAAACCTCAAAACAAGCAACGCGGAACTGGCTTACTGAAACTCACCTATAATCTTTCATTTTCTGATTTCAAGAGATTATTTTTAAGCAATGAAGAAAGCGGTTTAGGGAGCAATTCAATAATACAATTTGGGATGCGTCACTATATTTATATGTGTCGGGACTACACAAATTTCCATTGCATGCATTTTATCATTGATACAAATGAAAAAGTTTTGTTGTTCCACAAAGGTACAAGTCTAATTTTTGCTAGAATATGTGGTTCATATGCACATATGTGATTGCGATGATTAAATGTCGAGTTTTTTAAAGATTATCTTGGTTTAAGAGAGCTTAGTGCATAGGAACTCATTCATCTAAAGATACCATGACTAATACTTGATCCATTACCTATCTTTTACTATGTGGATATCATTTAATACTTGAGCTTCTTTTATTTAATTGATGATACCAAGTAACCAAAGTCGGTACAAATATCTTACACTTTATAGAAGTTGATTTAAAAAGTATTAGTATTCAATTGTATTGTAATATTCATTTTATGCTAGCAAATTGTAAAATTATGGATGTTTTATGTCCCTTATGTACTCTTAGGTTAAGGTGTAATATCAGTTCCATTTGCGAGTTTTTATACCATTCATATTTAGACCGGGTCTCTTATTTACTTCTAGGTCTCAAACACATATGCTGATAAAGAGCAACTCTCTTATACATGTATCATATTAGAAGGGGAAATTTCTTTTGTTTGGATATGCAATTTTATTTAATGCGAGTCTTTCACTACTTAGTTAAGGCAATGAGATTGTATTATTAATTTGCAAGGAAAAGCATATTTGGCATATGATATATGCAATATCATCACGCGCGTCATTTTTCACCGTCAAGAAAGATTCAAGGACGCTTCACATCACTAATATCCAAGAGAATGTTGTAGGATTTAATATTTTACATTTTATTTATTTATTTTTATTTTTTTGTGACGCTGTAAGCTGGGCGTTTTTCATATGTTAGTTTAAACCATAAATGTATAGTTATCATTCTTTATCAAGAAGTTTCGTATTACAGTATAACGTTTCTTAAACCTAGAATATTGTAGGGAATGATAACGTTTATTGTTTGTAAAATGACTGGCTGTAAATTATATTATCCCAACCGATTTTTTTTTACCATGAGTTCAAGTATAATTAATGTGTAACCATGCCAATTATACAATGATACAAGCACAAAGTCAGTATTCGTATTTTAAAACTGTTAATGGTTCCAAAAACTAATGTAGATACAACACTTTTTAAGGATATGAAAGAGGATTCGCAACTCAGATCCAACTTTTTGAATTTTGAAAAAAAAATTACTAATTTTTTTTAGCACAAAATGACAATCTATTTAAATGATGACCGAACTGTATTTGTAATTCGGAATGCAATCGACCAGCTACTTTTATTCAAACCTGAAATTTCTACGTGCTTCCTCTTGGGACATTAGGTTTTCAAGTTTGTTGGTATTATTTGCAACAACTATGAATGAATGGTCATCTCAATTACCATAAATGAAAACGGGTGCAGATCCCATTGTACACACTTACGTTGGATATGTTAATCACCAGAAAAAATACTTTCTGCTGTATATATGTCAGTGTACACCCATGTGGACATCCTAATCGCCATTTAACAAGAAACCGATCCGGTCGACGTTAATAGTATCGATCAATGCTTCGAATTCAGTTTGAGAAAGATTACAGTTCCCCCAGGGTTCCCATGCTCAACTCTTGGTAGTCTCACAAGAAAAAAAATCTAACCAACACAAAAACAATTCATAGCCCCGTGTCATTACGGCACGGGTCATATCCTAGTATAGCCTATGCCAAAACCCTTGTACCCAGCCATCAAGCCAAGTCTAGCCACTGAATCCGAACACTGCATTGCAGCTCAAGAAAAACTAAGCATGACTATCACAGATTCGACCCATTCCCTGAATTCAACTCAGCAAACAACCCTCAACTTGGACTCCCTGTAGCCTTGTTCTTCTCAGCATCTTCCATTCATTGCCAGGCTTCTTCACTGCCTACAGATCAACCACATTGTTTCTGAAATCATGTCCTTCATCTGACCTCCACAACCACTAATATGAACCACAACTTTATGACCTTCTCAACATTTGTTTCAGCTGAATGTCAGCTCAAGCTACAACACTGAACCCATACAAATCTCCACGGACTTGGTGCTGTCAAACAGCCTCTACTGGTTATGGTCTTGCTTTCCAGAACTTGGCATATAGTTCGTACCACCATCTCCCTCTTCTTCTTACTGGTCTCTCGCCTATCCTCTGCTAAATGAGCATCAACCATGGCTTGTAGTGATAACAACAACCATAGATAACCCATTCATTCCACAATCTCAGATCCCCTTTCTTCAACTGATATCATTCACAATTTTCACCCACAACCGATGCCAGCAACACCATCTTCTCATATCACCAGCTCTGTCTCCTTATTGGTCTTTGAATTCCATCAAATTCTACGGCAGCAACGTTACCTATATAGCTGTAACTTCCCAGACAGAAATCTAAGCAAAATTCTCCATTTACCCGAATATCAGAACCATCTCCTTGTTGGTTAGAAGTGGAATTGTTGCTCCTCGGTGAACAACTACCAGAGTCATGTCTAGGTTGACGGCGAACTGGAAACAACGGCTAGAGTCTTCACTTTCCTCTCTCTGTCTGTGAATTGGTTCCTCAATGAGACCTAATTTCCCTTCACTGGTTTTTCAGTCCACCAGCACACATGTGTAGTGCCCTTATGTGACATGTACTCACAGTTCTCGAGTCATTTTTTTGTTTTGTTTCTTTTGTTTCTTTCCTTTTTATAATATGAAATGCATTCTATGAAATGGCCACCCTTACCGCCACACAAGTTCCAATTTTGGTGTAACCAAATTGAAACCATGATGGGTACATGTCTTGGGAATTTTCTTGATATAAAACATTTAAGAGAAAGAAGTTAGTGGCGCTTTTCCTTCCTTTTCGCAACTTCGATCCATTGTACCTAAAAACATAGAAAAGAAGCGTGATATGCAAAATTCCAAGAAAACTAAGAAGAAAAGTGTAAGAAATTGTTGTCAAAATTGGGTGTTTTAGACACCTATCATAAATCAAGCTTTTTGACCATCTCATAAAGAAAAAAGGGTCAACATCTTGCTTGGATAAATATCTGACTCCTCTCTGTCAAGAAAACAGGAAACTGAGAAAACTCTTTAAGGGATATGATTGTGGTTACAAGATTCTACAATCTCTTCTTAAAGATCGTAAAGAGGATGTGCGTTCAAAAAATTCTGAATGTGATAATCTTCGTCGAAATCTCTTTATATTGAAAGAAAGACTTGCAGAAACTTAAGAAAGGTATGGCTCTCAACAAAGTTGTTTTAAAGACAGAGAAATCAGCTTTCTCGCCAGAGAAAACAATTGGAGATTGATCTAGCTACTTCTCTTGATAAGATCAAATCATTGGAAGAGAATCTGAAAAGATTCAATGCTAGTTTTACAAAATTATCCACTATGCTAGGAGCTTGTAAAGAACATCGTGATACACGTGGTATGGGCGATGAAGAAATAGACGCTCCAAGTGCTGGTAAGATCAATTTTGTCCGTGCTAATGGCAAACTTCCTTGTGAAAATTTTACTGACATCAAAAGTGAAAGACTATCTTGAGCATCTGATGATCCTAAGGACAAAAAGTGTCAATCTTCAAAAACAACTCATAGGAGGACAGTCAAAAACATTCTATTCCATTGTTATTATTGTGGAAAAAAGGGTCACATCGAAAGGAGATGTCATCTTCGTTTACGGAATGAAAAACTTCATAACATTCTTGTCTGGGTGTCTAAAGAAGTAATCAAGCCTGGTTCTCCGTGTACTGCCAGAAGTCCATCCCCCAATCAAGAAAAATGTTGTGATGAGCCAATTCCTGATTGTGAATATAACACAACTTCTGCTTACAGTCGTAAAAAGAACAATGTTATATGGATGACTGATAATTCTGGTAGGCCTGTAAAGAAAAAAAAATTTCGAAGAAAGAAAAAAACTTCAAACTCCTCTCTTTCCCTTAATGATGATCTTGTTTCCAAAATGGGCGTTCCTGATTATATTCACATCAATAATCATGTTTCGGAACTCAAGACTTGTATCAACAGTCTCAAGCGCAAGATCAAGAAGGCGAGAAAAGCAGCTGTTTCAGGTAACTCCTGTTCTTCCCTTGTTAATTCTTTTGAAGTTTCTCCTAAGAATTTTTTTTCTGTTGAGAAAGAAAAAAATGAAAATATCAATACCGTTGATGAGCTTCATGCTCGTCAAATTACAACTTGACCATTTCCTTATGTGTATCTTCTTTAAGACCATGAGGAGATACACATAACTCTCAAGAAGTTGTTCCCTTCTTGAAATGGTATGTGTTGTATTATTGTTGGCTTTGATCTTTCTTTTTTAGCCTTGATCCGGACAATTGTCGTATTTTGATCGTATGATGCTTCAGTTTGTTCTTCCTCAATGACATTTGACTTCCAACCTTGTGTTGTACTTTTTATGAGCCAAAATTCATGTTATTTTCTCAGGACTTTTTTTTCTCAAAACATGCTTCTAAACGAGTAGATCCTTTAGTTCCATGGTTTTTGATTTCTGGGTCATAACCATGAACTTTGTGCACCCGACCCGTTACCGAATGCTTACAAGTAACCATAGGGTTTCCTTGTGAAAATTTCTTATAAATATATATCAAAGATTTCTTTTGATATATACTCGTTCAGTAACGTCAAGATTTTTCTTGGAATTTTGGTGTTCACAATGGAAGGATGCAAAAAGGAAGACAAATTTGATGATGCCAAGGTTTTTGAACTTCACGAAGAACCCATCTCCATAATTTGCTTTCAAGCAATTGATCATGAAAAAGATCTTCCAGTCCAGATGTCTCTTCAGTTGGTTGGAAATCTTCTTCAAGATTTTGACGTCGTATGTGAACAACTTTAAATTGTATTAAGGAACCTTGCTTTTCTGAAAAACGAACTGAAGAGAGCATCTGATGAACTTGCCCTTGTTCGTTCTATGGTTGCTGACCGTATCTAAGTTTCTCTTAGATTTGTTTTGTTTTTATTTTTTCTAGAAAACTTCTTATGAGAATTCTTGTGTTTTAAGAAGGATAACTAGGGTTTGGAATAGCCACTATTGTGAGTACACATAGCTATTTCCAATGATTTTCATCTTGCAATGTTTTTATATTTAATTATTTAAATTCTGAAGTTTATTTGGAAGATGATTTTGCAGTATTAATCTTTATGGTTTTATATATTGCAATTTGTTATGGGATATGTGTGTTTGCGTCCGTGAACTATGATTGTCCCATATATGTCAAAAGTTAAGTCTTTCATATGTCATCATGCAAATATTGATAAAAGATTGAATGAACTTTTGACAAACAAAAGTTAAGCGTATTATGTCATTATGAAAATATTGATGGAAGATAGGATGAACTTTTGTTTACAAAGATTAAGTCTATTAATGGAGGTCCAACTGGATTTTTTTCTATTAGTAGAGGGTTAAAACAAGGTGATCCATTATCACCTGCTTTTTTTATTATTGCTCGGGAGATATTAAGTAGAAGAATAAATCATCTGGTGCAAGAAGGAAAGCTAATTCCAATGGAAAACAGAAATGGCATTCAACCTTCACATATCTTTTTTGCTGATGATATTTTCCTATTTTTGCAATGGTGATAAGAGGAACACAGATAAACTACTGAAGCTATTGAAGGATTATTAGCAATCATCAAGACAAGTAGTGAGTATGGAGAAAAGCAAGTGCTTTGTGGGAGGCACTACAGATAGCAGGAAACTTCAAATTGCAAATAATTATGGTATGTCACTCTCAAAATTTCCAGATAAGTACTTGGGTGTCAATCTAATACCTGAAAAGATTAAATCATAACATGTATGGGGGTCTGTGTAACTATTACAAGGCATTTTGGATCTATTACAAAGCAAAATGCCTGGTTGGACGGGTAAGATGTTATCTTTTCAAGAAAGACTGATCTTGGTGAAACATGTGTATGTAGCATTCCGGTCTACAATATGTCAATATATAAATAGCCTAGAAAAGTATTGATGGAATGTGATAGGATTATCAGAAATTTCCTTTGGCCAGGGGATACATCTAAAAAGAAACTATTGACGGTTAAATGGGAAGAGGTAAATTCTCCATTGGAAGAAGGAGGTCTGGGATTGATAAGCTTAGAAGACATAAATAAATCTCTACTTATGAAGTTAGAATGGAAGATGCAGAATGATAATGATGAATGAGCTAAATGGGTATGTAGATTAATTATTACAATAAATCTTCAGTATGGATTGGGATTAAATGGGTTCTTGATGAAGTCTTTAATAACTCAAGTTGGATTGTGGGCGATGGGAAAAACATCTCAGTATGGAATGATATATGGATTACAAGTAAGCCTCTGAAAACCTTATACCCTGATAATTCGTATATACTTCAGAATCCTGACCTCAAAGTGATACATCTACTGAGAAATGATGAATGGCTAATACTTGCTGAAATGTCAGATATGATACAATACAATGCACTACCAGTGGTGGATGGAGAAAAAGATAGGAAGATATGGATTTGGACCAAAACTGGAGAATTCACAGTTGCAACAGCAGTGGAGTGTATAATAAAGAAATATCCTAAGATACAATGGAACAAAAGCATTTGGAAGAATATTATTCATCCTAGTATATCAAGTTATGTATGGAAGGTGATTGAGTATGGGCTACAGATGATAATATAAGAAAAAAAGGCTTCTATATGGTTTCAAGATGCTCCTTCTGTAAGCAAGATGAAGAAACAACTGAACATATACTATTCCATTGTAACTTTAGTGAGATAATTTGGCAGTGGATAGGTGGTTTGTTTGCATTCTTCAATCCTATATCCATTGAGGAAGTTCTCAGCATGGCAAAGTCAAAAAGTCCAGCTGTAAGAGAAATTAGGAGAACTGCTGCACTCATAACTATAAAGGAAATATGCTTTCATAGAAATAGAGTGGTGTATGATGGCGAACAACCTAATGCAGAAATTTTGAAGAGGAATATAGTTCAGTTCACTAAGGATTGTGAAGTCAGGATGAAATGGCATATGTGGAATACAGTTGAAGACTTACAAATCCTTAAAGCCATTGGCATGAAATGCAGAAAAGTGAAGCATATCAAAATTCAGACAATCTTCTTCTCTCTACCCATTAGTCCTAAAATATTATTATGTTGTGATGGTGCTGCAAGAAACAATCCTGATGAAGCAGGATATGGATTCATAGGCAGAGATATCTCGGGAGGGTTCTTAATTGCAGTTGCAGGTGGTATGAGTATTGCAACCAATTATATGGCTGAGATTTTTGTTATTTTAAATGCATGTGAATCTGCAATAAGTGTGGGCTTCTTACAGTTATGCATAAGATCTGATTCATCATCAGCTATCAACTCTTTCTCTACTAGAAGAATACCTTGGTAAGTGCAATCCAGATGGAATAAAAATTGCTGCTACACTTATCAGTTGGAATTCATACACAGTTACAGAGAAGTGAACTTCTCTGCAGATGGCTTAGCAAAGATGGGTGTCTCCTTGCGCAGAGGTGAGAAGTGAATTTTCTTGAATAAGCCATCTTTTTTGTCTAGTCTAGAACATCCAGATAAAGTTTATTATAGATTTGGGTAAGAATTGAGAGAGTTGAGTAATTGTGATCATTCTTTTTGAGTAACTTTTTGTAATCTTTTTGGATCCAATAAAATTTTATTATTAAGCAAAAAAAAAAGATTAAGTCTATTATATGTCTCTACGCAAATAGTGATGAAAGGTAGAATGAATCTTTGTTTATTACGCAGTATTGGTCTTCCTTGATCCACATCTTTGTGTAAATACCGTGCATCTCTGTAAGTTCTCTTATGTGAGCATTTGCGATTAAATTAATCATGGGTTCTCTTGTGGTTAATTTAATTGAGTATTTTGGATACAAATTCGTGTTTCATGTGATTTGTTAATGTCCAAAGAAATCTTTCTTTTCTTGTGAAAGTAAGGTCGCTCTTGTTGTTCTTTCGGGAATAACATTTTATGAGGGAGAGTTCTTATTTGAACTTGTGCTTAATTTCCAAATCTTTGTGGGGAGTGCGTCTGTGGAATATTGTAGGGGTTATCTTGTATCTTTATAAACTCCTTGATGAATGCATTTAGTTTCGGCTATATGATGGCATCTACACAAGTTGATATGTTGTTCTTTTTTGGTCATGAAGTATCTCTATGGAAATTTCATTAGGATCCCACTAATTTTCGTAACTTTTCCAATTTTTATTGACAAAAATGGGGAGAATTTATGTGTAGTTCACACTACAAATACATATGGTTTACGAATCATTATGTAAGGGGGAGTGGTTTTCATGGGGGGAGTTATACATATCACCATGGTATTGTTGTCAAAGTTGTGATACAATTGAACTTTGGTGATGTGTAATAATACTATGACACTGTATAAAAATGATTGAGAGCAACTGTTTTCTCATTGTTATAGCTACGGGTCTTCAACAACTATGATGCTGAGTTGAACACATTCAAAATTATTGGAGTATTTGGAAGTGATGAAGATTTCGAGTAATGTTGAAGAACCAAGGAAATCAAGCATTTTGATTGAGACCTACAAAGTTAATTTATTTTGTATTCCATATGTATTGATAGTTTTGTCACTAAAATTGATAAAGAGGGAGATTGTTAGAGCACTGCTCGGTCGAACTCGCAAGCGTTGCCATCTCAAGCTTGTTTTCAAGTTTAGTTGTCAAAACCATAAGTCTTGATTTCTAGTCTTCTTATAGATAAGTCTCGGATTAGGATAGTCAGTGTAGTTGAGCATTAGACTTCACGGCGTTCATCGATTGAAGACGGAGAACTACTAAGGGGAGCTTGTGGAACTTCATCAACAAAAGGTATGTGAAGACTTGAACTCATCTATCACTCAAAAGTATATCTACTTGTTTGAGGGTGGAAACAGTTTTTGCTGATTTTGGTAATTTCGAGTGTGTGAGTGAGAAACGAGTCTAAACCCTAAACAATGTACTGCAAGGGAGTACTTTGATTCGAGAGATCAATCTTTACAAATCCGGCCTAAACCAAGAAATGGCCGTTCCATACTTGCTTTGGTTACAAAGTGAAGGAGAAGGGTTGGTCTAGGGAGGGAAGCGAAGAGAGTGTTGAGACCAGAATAGTTGATTCGGGAAGAGTAGTTGTTTGACGACTTGTATCAGAAAGTGGAAAGCTAACAGATAGGAAATCTAACAAGTGATTTCTGCTTGTTGTATTCTCCTGACCAAAACTTGTTTTTGGTGGAAATAGCTGAGACCTATTTATACAAGTCGCAACGAAACGTACCCTGGCCTCGTAAGAAGTGGAAACGGTTGAGTAATGGAAGAAAGCGGTAACGAGTAACGCCTGGAATTGATGTTTCCATAATGAAGGAAACGTTTCACCATTACTTCTTGTACTTACTAACCGCCTCACTCTTATGACACTTTGGCGTATTGCACGTCGCACGCTGTAAACCGCCAGACCAATACCCTGATGAGCATCCCCAGTTTGTGACATGTTTTGATATCTCGAGTGTTTTCGTGGTAAACGTGTAGCATGTTGCTATTGTTTGGCAAGTTAAAATTGAGAGGTTTGCCAGTTCGGTGATGAACTTGTACGGCTGAAATTTGCATCTCAGAAGGAAGGGTAGCTATTGATTGTTGCAACCCTCTGTTTGGCAGCCAGCGGCATGGAGGCATGTCCGACATGGCATGTTTTAGGCGTGGCCAAATTAGGGTTTTGGCATAAACCACGGAATTTGGCATTGGGCCAGAAGTTTCCATACATATGATGGCGAACTTGTACGGCTGAGATCTGCATCTCAGGAGGAAGGATAGCCGTTGGTTGTTGCAACCTTCCGTTTGGCAGCCAGCGGCATGGAGGCATGGCCGACATGGCTTTGGCGTGGCCTAATTAAGGTTTTGGCACTGTGGCCAAGAGTTGGCACCGTAGCCAAGAGATTTCCACAAGTCGTTTGGTGTCAAGTTTGTACGGCTGAGATCTGCATCTCAGGAGGAAAGGTAGCCGTTGATCGTGGCTACCTTCCGTTTGACAGCCAGCGACATGGAAGCGAGTCGCTTGCGTCTTGGAAGAGAAGCACTTGCGGCTTGGAAGGGAAGAACTTTCGGCTTCGAAGGGGATCGCTTGCGGCTTCGAAGGGAGCCGCTGGAAGCGTGCGGCTTGGAAGGGAGCCGCTGGCAGCGTGCGGCTTTGTCTAAATTAGGGTTTGGTATGCTGAAACCCTAATTAGCGCCCTTTACTAGAATCGCTGTAGAATTCTCGTACGGACTCGGATTTTGATGATCCACCCATCCATTCTGCACGGAAAAGAATTTTCTATCTGCCAATGAGGGAATATTTAAGTTTTGAGATCGTTCGAAAGGTAATAAGAACCCGAAAGTAAAACTCAGGAAGAATTCAGGAGGGATGTTGGAAGCCAGTGGCATGGTGGCATGGCCGGCATGGCTTTTGCGTGGCCAAATTAGGGTTTGGAACCGTGACCAAAGAATTGGCATTATAGCCAAGAGGTTTCCACAAGTCGTTTGGTTTGGTGGCGAGCTTGTACGGTTGAGATTTTCATCTCAGAAGGAAGGGTAGCCATTGATTGTTGCAACCCTACATTTTGCAGCCAGCGGCATGGAGGCATGGCCGGCATGGCTTTGGCATATTTTTGGCACGGCCAAAATTAGGGTTTTGGCATAGTTTAGGCGCGGCCAAAATTAGGGTTTTTTGGCATTGGGCCAGAAGTTGCCATGTGTTTGGTGGCGAACTTGTACGGCTAAGATTTGTATCTAAGAAGGAAATGTCGACGTTGATTGTTGCAACCCTTCGTTTGGCAGCCAGCGACATGGAGGCATGGCCGGCATGACTTTGGCAATGATTTACGCACGACCAAATTAGGGTTTGGACGGCATGGCTGGCATGCCTGGAAGGGCTGGAATGCCATTGGCGTGGCTAGCAGGGTTGGCATGCCTTTGGCGCGGAGATGTGGCTGGCATGACATGCCATTGGCACGATGGCGCGGCTGGCATGGTTGGCATGCCTTTGGCGCGGATATGTGGCTGGCATGGAATGCCATTGGCACGATGGTGCGGCTGGCATGGTTGGAATGCCTTTGGCGCGGAGATGTGGCTGGCATGGCATGCCATTGGCGCGGAGATGTGGCTGGCATGGAATTCCATTGGCACGATGGTGCGGCTGGCATGGTTGGCATGCCTTTGGCGCGGAGATGTGGCTGGCATGGCATGCCATTGGCACGATGGCCCGGCTGGCATGCCTTTGGCGCGGAGATGTGGCTGGCATGGCATGCCATTGGCATGATGGCGCGGCTGGCATGGTTAGCATGACTTTGGCGCGGAGATGTGGCTGGCATGGCATGCCATTGGCACGGTGGTGTCGCTAGCATGGTTGGCATGCCTTTGGCGTAGAGATGTGGCTGGCATGGCATGCCATTGGCACGGTGGTGTGGATGGCATGGTTGGCATGCCTTTTGCGCGGAGGTGTGGCTGGCATGGCATGCCCTTGGCACGGTGGTGCGGTTGGCATGGTTGGCATGCCTTTGGCGCGGAGGTGTGGCTGGCATGGCATGCGGTTGGCACGGTGGTGCGGCTGGCATGGTGGGCATGCCTTTGGCGCGGTACTGTGGCCGGCATACCTTTGGCACGGTGGTGCGGCTGGCATGGTTGGCATGCCTTTGCCGCGGTGGTGCGGCTGGCATGGTTGGCATGCCTTTGGCGCGGTAGTGTGGATGGCATGTGCGGATATGATGCCAGTGAATACTGAGGGTTCTGCTGTGGAACATAACATATATGTAAAAAAAAAGGTACCCTGGTAAATTTCTCGTAGACGTATTGAAAGGCTCAATAAATGTGCTAGTGGAGATATTGGTACTCACGGCTCCGTTTCCTTAAAGAGTGACGTCACGTTAGACTAAGGTTTTACGGTTTTAACCCTAAGCTAAAAACCACCGTTAACATTAAGTCCCCTGCTTATCTCGGAACAGGGGCCTTGTTGCGAGGTAAGCATGAGATGGTGACAGACGAGGACAAAATCGAAACGGAAAGTCATGAAGAGATGGTCAGGAAGATCCGTCTAACATTTTTCTAGAGGTAAAGAGAATCCACGACTCTTGCATTGGTGGCTTTGCATAAATTTGTCTAGTGGTGCTGCTGGCTAGGCCGTGGAGTGGTAGATATGGTTACTGGCTGAGATGCAGACTGTTGGCATCAGCTTGGAAGGGAGCCGCTAGCATAGATTTGGCGTGAAATGGAGCCGTCGGCGTTGGTCGGCTTGGAATGGTGGAAACTGTCTTCGGTCCAGGCGGAAACTTGCTTCGGTCCGCGGGATGGTGGAAACTGTCTTCGGTTCAGGGAATGGTGTAAACTAGTTTCAGAATTTCGGCTACCAAACGGTGGTGATGACGCTGGAACTCCGGCTATCAAACGGTGGTGATGGCGCCTGGTAACTTCGTTTAAATTAGGGTTTAGCATGACGAAACCCTAATTACCGCTCCTTACTAAAATCGTTGTAGAATTCTCGTACGAACTTGGATTTTGATGGTCGGCCCCTCCATTTTAAACAGAAAAGAATTTCCTATCTCCCACGCGGGAATATTTAGGTTTTTAGCTCGTTTAGAAAGTGAAAACAGTCCGACAAAAAAACTCAGAAGAATTCAGGAGGGATGTTGCAGGCCCGAGGTAGCATAGTCGCACCCAGTCATCTATTCTCGTTCATGGATCAAGAAGGAATATTTATTCTGTGCAAACTATAGAAACTCCATCCGCATGGAAAGAGGTATCGAGCCTCTTCTGTTTTCTGTTGTTCGTCCGGGTTCGTGCTTTCGTCTGCAGTGTCTCTCCAGTGGATTCCAAAATTTACCAAACTCCATCGCATTCGTGGGGTGGATGGATGAAATATATGCTGGACAACGATCATGTCAAGGCTAATCTTGGAGATTGTGGTTGCGTCGTCGATCTATCCTCGACTTTAGGTTGTTCAGTGCCTGGACTTTCTAATCGCGGCGATGATATGCTGTGGATGCTTGTATGGTCGAAATCTTCCGGAGCCACTGGATGAAATATATGGGTTGGGAGACTGTTCAGTTTCCGATGTGTTGCTATCAAGTCTTCAAGGACTTTGTTCCAAGCGATATCCTTCGAACCATCTTCTGAGTCTTGGACTATCATATGGAATGAGAAGCGGTGAGCAGTCCCCAGTTATACTCCTGTTGGATCCGATGGCATGGCCGAATATGTGAGTGTATATTTGTGGCGTGCTTTTGGAGTCTTCGATGCACATGTACGGCTTCATGTTGAGAAATTCCTGCGGCTCGTAAAACTTCGACAGTGATGATGTTGAAATCAAAAATAACCTGGTTGAGGGGAGTGAAAGCATCTCGTGCTGGTAGTCCCCATGTGTAGCCTACTTTCATTTCATCGCCTTAAATCCAAGTCCATGGGATTAGATACAAGCTTATTGTACTCTTCTGGATGTGACTCTGGGATGTCCAGAATATCACATGGACGAAATATTCTGGATAGCGAAGAGGTAGAAATGAGAGAGTTATGTTGTTTATTGTGGCTCTCTCTGTTTCTTCAAGAAAATATTTCAGCTTCGTCTCTGGAGTTATCTCATGAGTCTTTGATGGTCGTCAGGATAGACTGCGATGAGCAGTCCCCAGTCGCACTTTTCTTTAGTTTTTGAAGTTGTTTCCTCTAAGCAGGCTTGGGATCCACCGCGGCCTCGTAAAGTGTTGCAGGCGTCTTCTAGACAAAGAGGTGATGATATTCTGACCTTGTCTTGGCTATGATCTTTTGGTTGACTGTGTCTTTTGAGCTTTGACAGTGAAGGGATTCCATGTAGTTCCTCAGTCCCCAAATATGGTTTACATGTTTCCATCTTGTATGGTCGTGCTACGGTGAAGCTCTGGATGGTATCAACAAACGAACAACACCGGTTCTTGGAAACAGATGTGATCAGAAGAGACTACATTGTCGTGGGAACAAAGTAGGTTGGCTGGAATTGTATGGGCGTCCATGGAAGTAAAGGGTTTGGCTGAATGCGTAAGCGATCAAATTGTCCATGACCACGAGATTTGGTGGGATAAAACAAAAGGTGGCCACGGCTACGAAAATTGGATGGTTGCGATCATGATCCTTGACATGGGGAGTGTGGTGGCACGAACCTTCGCAGGAAGGAGTGGCGGTTACGGCACGATCCTCTGCAAGGAAGAGCGACGTCTATGACACGATCCTTGGCAGGAAGGAGGCGTTGACGTGGATTCGGTTCTTGGAGAGGACGTTGAAACTTATGGGGCAAAAATGCTGAAGCTTCGTCTTCGGATCCTGGAGCAGCTTGTGGAGAGAACGCTGAAGCGGAGCGGTTGCTGGAGCGAACGTTGAAGCGGAGCCGCTGCTGGAGAAAACGTTGAAATGGCGCCTTGCAACTTAATGTGATTTGTAGATAGTGGTAAAAGTGGTTCGATTCTCAGACTTGTGAAGGATATTAATTAAACTTAAATTCTAATATTAAAATAGAAAACTCACTAAAAATTATAAGAAACTCAATCAAAGATGATATCAATACTAAAAGAAACACCGAGGCTAAGATTCCACTATTTTCCAAGTTCAAAGTGATTAAACCAATACTTATATTTATGCAATTTTCTTGTTTAATTTGATTCTAAAATATTACAACAAGTAGATTTTCAAAAGTAATAATTGTAAATACCAAGTATGAAGCATCAAAAGTCTTAAAACTAAGCATACTCCATCAAAATAGATCACAATCACTCAAATAAAAATCATATTCAATAATAGTTCAAGGCAAATAATCATATAATTATTGCAAATAAAAAGATAAAATAGAATATACCACTTTTTATTGGAAAAATAGCTTCCTCTATCGCCTCAGCAATGGGGTTTAGCTCTTCATATTAATCATGATCTCAAAATATGTGTTTGTTGCTCAAAAGATGATTAGAAGAGTGAAAAGTAATAACACAGACTGTTTGCAACAGTGTATTGGTGTTGCAAAACAGCTGTTACAATGGAACTGTTACAGAAAAAATGTTGCTTTGTAACTGATTTTAAGACCCTAAAATACGACTGCCCTGCACAGCTTAATGTTCTTCAGCTGTTAAACAACGACATTGTTCTGCGACTGTTTACCGTGCGCCAATGTTCTTCGCGTTCTTCTTCTTCAGTAGCAGCAGCAGAAACAGAGTTTGGTAAAGCTCTGATTTCTTCTTCTCTGGCTCTCCTTAGGTTCCCAAACTCTCGACACCTCTTCTATATGACCCAAGACATCTATTTATATCAAAAATACCGATTAAATCTCTCCCAAATCTTCCAAAATCTCTTTCCTTCTCTTCACGGCCAAGTTGCGGCAATTTCTTGTTTTAGGATTTCTACGCGTTTCTGAGCTTTCCTTTTTATTCTAAACTCTTCCTTAGATAGATACAAATCTTTGGGAAGGTTTACAGCGTTTAATCTCTCTAAAATTCCCTAAAACAGGTCACACACGTGACTTTCCATATTTTTGTTGTGAGAAAAATCCGTCGATTGAGCCCAGTCTAATCGATTTAAACACCCATATCAGATTCCTAGACCCATAAGGAGTCTATCCTATGAAAATCAGAGGTTTAATCGACCTCAAACTCCTCCAAATCACGATTGCCAAAACTGTTCTTCACTGCACTATTTTCCCGCCAAAACCTGGTTTTTGAATGTTGAAGATGGTTGCCCCTTATCCAGAGTAGGGGTGCGATTAGCAACTGCCTGGAAATGGGATGCCCCTTAGTAATTAGGTTACCCCTTATCCAAAGTGAGAGTCCGAATAGCAAATGTCCTCCGGGTGCTTTCCGACAACTTTTCGAGCCAATTTTTTCCAAAAATGTTTATAGCCAAAAATACCTACAAATAAATAAAACACCATAATAAGTACAAAAATGAGCCCTAACAATATATAGAATCGAGACAAATCGGACACAAAAATGTGTCTATCAAATACCCCCAAACCTATTATTTGCTAGTCCTCGAGCAAAAATAAAATAGAAATAAAATCCTAACTCACTGTCGCAGGCATCGTCGATTGCATTTAGCGTATGCAATAAGCCTTTAAACCCCTAGGTGTCCCTAGTGGGGAGTGTTGTCTCCGGAGGGCTTACCAGAGGTATACCCACAAAACCTTTATACTCCAGACCCTAGCTATCTACACAGAACCTTGGAAGGCACTAAAGAATCTCCTTGGTTGGCATACTTATTGACTACAGGAGGAAGTACCCTGATGCGAAATTCCAATTGTTGTACACGAGTTTGCACTCAAGCATACTAAAATTCATATGAAGTGACAGAGCTCTACTCAGATAGTCGCACTATGGACATCAATATCCGGAGTCAAAACTAATCACATGGATAGATCAAGAAGATGGATATAGAAAAACATAGATGGTTTTGATGTTTACTAGGTGAACGGTGTTTCTCATATCTGTCTGAAGGCCTCCGCCAAAATGAACCTATCCTAATGGACTGAGATACGGTCTGACTAATATCAACACACTGGCATATACAAGGGAACCAGTGTGATAATCCTAACTCTAGGTCAACACAACTGGCATATACAAGGGTTCCAGTGGTCGACTTTATTGAATTTATTCCAGTTGGTCTGATGGTCTGGTCTCTTTTTCTTTTTTTTTTTTTTTTTTTTTTTTTGTATCTCAATCACTCTAATTCACCCTAGCATTGGTAACAACTTGAATCGTGAGCCCCACCTAATCACTTAGAGAAACATAGTTTAAAAACAAAACAAAATAAAAACAGAAGTGAAAAGGACTCAACGAGATATGGTGAAACTATCATGTTATTTCTAACACCTGAGCTCTGTGCTTTTATGAATAGACTCTTTAGATGTTGCCATCTAGTCAGATTGGTTCCTCAACTCCTACAACCAAAATGCTTCCATCCACTTAGATTGGTTAGTGCCATCCTTAATAGGGATAAATTTCTAGGCTCTGGAGTTTATTTATTGCAACGAAAAGGTAACAAAAAGTTCTACCCCACCCCCAAACTTAAATCTAACATTGTCCTCAATGTTTCTAATCAAAGAACAGTACCAAAAATATAAGTAACATGAGGAAATAGTAAAGAGAGAAGTCGGAAAGATAGTACCTGGGTGAAGTGTAACCAAAAACCTACAAAAATATTATACAACATACAAAATCGCCTCGATGGTCAATCAAGGTAAACAGGGTCCTCCAGAGGGACCTCCTCAACATCACCTGTAGGAAAAGGCTCTAAAAAGGGCTTCAATCGCTGACCGTTAACCTTCGAAGAACTACTACCATCTGGTGTCTCAATCTCAACAGCGCCATGAGGAAAAACAGTACGGACACAAAAGGACCGGTCCACCGAGAGCGCAACTTCCCGGGGAATAGATGCAAACGAGTGTCATACAGAAGAACTTTTTGACCTGGAGAAAATGACTTTCGTAAAATATTCCTATCATGCACAAGTTTCATTTTGTTCTTATACTCCTTAGCACTATCGTATGCATCTCTACGAATCTCGTCCAACTCATTGAGCTGGAGCTTTCTTTGAGCTCCTGCCTTGTCAAGTGAAAAGTTTAAGTTCTTAATAGCCCAATAGGCTCGATGCTCTAACTCAACAGGCAGGTGACATGCCTTGCCAAACACTAAACGATAAGGTGACATTCCAATGGGTGTCTTAAACGCAGTACGGTAAGCCCATAAGGCATCAGTAAGCCTCGACGACCAGTCTTTCCTATTTGGATTAACTGTTTTCTCTAGAATACGTTTAATTTCCCTATTGGAAACCTCTACCTGACCACTAGTCTGAGGGTGATATGGGGTTGCTACTTTATGGGTAATACCGTATTGTTTCATTAAAAGAGAAAACGGTCTATTACAAAAGTGTGAACCTCCATCACTAATTATAGCTCGCGGCGTACCAAAACGTGTAAGTATATTCTCTTTCAAAAACTGGACTACGACCCTGTGGTCATTCGTTTACACGGAACCGCCTCAACCCACTTAGACACATAGTCTACAGCGACAAGTATGTAAAGATAACCAAACGAAATAGGAAATGGACCCATAAAATCAATGCCCCACACATCAAAGACCTCAATCACTAAAATAGGGTTCAAAGGCATCATATTTCTACGGGAAATGGTTCCTAACTTCTGGCAACGCTCACAAGAAACACAATGACTATGGGAATCTTTAAACAACGAAGGCCAGTAAAATCCACACTGCAAAATCTTAGCAGCAGTCTTCTTAGCACTAAAATGACCCCCACATGCATGTTCATGACAAAAGGAGATAATACTAGACTGGTCACTCTCAGATACACATCTCCTAATAATCTGGTCCGGACAATACTTAAACAGATAAGGATCGTCCCAAAAGAAATGCTTAACCTCGGCTAAAAACCTAGAACGATCTTGCTTACCCCAATGTTGAGGGGTTCGACCAGTAACAAGATAATTCACTATATTTGCATACCAAGGTGATTGGGAAACAGAGAACAATTGTTCATCAGGAAAGCTATCCCTTATAGGAAGGGAATCACTAGGGGAACTAACAACTAGCCTAGACAAGTGTCTGCTACTACATTTTCTGCACCCTTTTTGTCTCTAATGTCTGGGGAAAATTCCTGTAACAATAGGATCCATCTAATCAATCTAGGTTTGGTATCCTTCTTAGATAAAAGGTATTTCAAAGCAGCATGATCTGTATAGATTATGATCTTAGAACCTAATAGGTAGGACCTAAACTTATCCAAGGCAAACACGATGGCTAAAAGTTCCTTCTCGGTAGTTGTGTAGTTCATTTGGGCATCATTCAGAGTTTTGCTAGCATAATAAATCACATGAAGTAATTTGTTTTCTCGTTGTCCTAAAACGACGCCTATAGCATAATCTGAAGAATCACACATAATCTCAAAGGGTAGGTTCCAGTTAGGTGCCTGGACTATCGGGGCAGTAGTGAGTAAAGTTTTAAGCTTCTCAAAAGCCTCTAAACAAGCATCATCAAAGACAAACTTAACATCTTTTGCAAGCAAATTGCAAAGAGGTCTAGAAATCAAGCTAAAATCCTTAATGAATCGACGGTAAAAACCTGCATGCCCTAGGAATGACCTAATATCTTTTACGGTTTTTGGGACCTGTAAAGTCTTAATAAGGTCAACTTTGGCTTTGTCTACCTCTATACCCTTTGAAGAGACGATGTGCCCTAATACAATTCCTGATTTAACCATGAAATGGCATTTTTCCCAATTAAGCACTAAATTTTTTTCCTTACACCTAGTCAACACTAATGTCAAATGATGCAAGCACTCATCGAAAGATGAACCAAACACTGAAAAATCATCCATAAAGACCTCTAAGAACCGTTCTACCATATCAGAAAATATGCTCATCATACAACGCTGAAAAGTTGCAGGGGCATTACATAGCCCGAAAGGCATGCGTCTATACGCAAAGGTACCAAAGGGACAGGTAAAAGTGGTTTTCTCTTGGTCTTCTGGGGCAATAACGATCTGATTATAACCGGAGTAGCCATCTAAGAAGCAATAGACTATGTCCAGCTAATCGCTCTAGCATTTGGTCGATAAAAGGAAGGGGAAAGTGATCCTTCCTTGTGACCTTGTTCAATTTCCTATAGTCAATACACACACGCCATCCCGTGGTCACTCGGGTTGGGATTAATTCATTATTATCATTCTGGACTACAGTGATACCTGATTTCTTGGGGACAACCTGAACAGGGCTGACCCACTTACTGTCTGAAATTGGGTAAATAATACCCGCATCTAACAACTTAAGCACCTCTTTTCGAACTACCTCTTTCATGTTAGGGTTCAGTCGACGTTGCATCTCCCTAGAAGGTTTGGAGTCTTCCTCTAAATGAATCTGATGCATACACACAGTAGGACTTATACCCTTAATGTCTGCTATAGTCCACCCTAAAGCTTCCTTATTGTCTTGAAGTACATTTACTAGCCTACTTTCCTGATCACTATCCAAATTGGAAGCTACAATCACAGGTAAAGTCTCAGATGGGCCTAAAAACACATACTTTAGAGTATCGGGTAGTGGTTTAAGGTCCAACTTTGGGGGCTCTTCTAAAGAAGGAATTAGGGTAGTCTCAGAAACTGGTAACGGTTCGAACCTAGCTTTCCATCTATCAGTGTCTAACACAGGGGTAGAATCTAATAGAGCATTCACCTGTTCAATAGTGCTATCGTCGTCAAAATCTAAACCAAAATGGGATAGACAACTTTCTAATGGGTCTTCAGACAAGATGTTTGGTAATGACTCCTGAACTAAGGCTTCTATCATGTTCACCTCCTCAACACATGTGTCATCTAGCTCATGAGGTTGCTTACTGACATTAAAAATGTTCATCTCCATAGTCATATTACCAAAAGATAAACTCATCACACCATTTCGACAGTTAATGATCGCATTAGACGTAGCTAAAAATGGGCGACCTAAAATCACAGGTATCTGGTTCTCTGGGTCAGGGACAGGTTGGGTATCTAGGACCACGAAATCCACTGGATAAATAAACTTGTCGACCTCAATAAGAACATCCTCGATAACACCTCGAGGGATTTTAACAGACCTATCAGCTAACTGCAGTGTCATCTGAGTAGGTTTCATTTCACCAAGTCCTAGCTGTAAGTATACATGGAATGGCAGTAAGTTCACACTGGCTCCTAAGTCAAGTAAAGCTTTTTCTACCCGGAAGTTACCTATTGTGCAAGCAATGGTAGGAGAACCTGGGTCTTTGTACTTTGGAGTTGTGGTGTTCTGAATGATTGAACTTACGTGACTAGCTAAAAAGGCTTTCTTATGGACGCTAAGTTTTCGCTTTCGCGTACACATATCCTTAAGGAACTTGGCATAAGCAGGAATTTGCCTAATTGCATCTAATAAGGGAAGGTTTATGGTAACTTGCTTAAAAACCTCCACTATGTCATTAAAGTTCGATTCCTTCTTTGTTGGTACTAATAGCTGAGGAAATGGGGCTCTAGGCCTAAAATCAGACCTTTCAGGAACCGAATTCACATCATCAGAAACTTTATCAGTCTCTTCAGCTACTGGTCCTGAGAGGTGAGATCCTGAGGGGTGAACTACAGTATGTTCACTATCGGGTATGGTTACCTTATTATCTACAAGTCTACCACTTCTAAGGGTTCTAACAACATTCAATTGATTCGATGGTTTTGCACCTAATTCATGAACTCCTCTAGGGCTGGGTTGTGTTTGACTAGGAAACTTACCTTTTTCTCTCAAAGAATCACTTATCAGACCAACCTGCGTTTTTAACTCGGAAATAGCCTGACTATTTTCTTGTCCTATCCTGTTAATAGCTTGTAGACTCTGTTCTACGGATAACTGGAATTTTGCAGTTTGCTAAGTTAACAAGGCAAGAGATTCCTCTAAACTTAGGATTTTCTTATCTGACTGATTCTGAAACTGAGCTAGTCCTGAAGGATTCTTAGTATATCCAAAACCTGGTGGAGCACTAGAATTACTAAACTGACCTTGACTTTGGCCCTTAGACCACGAAAGATTCAGATGGTTTCTCCAACCAGGATTATAGGTTTCTGAATATGGGTCAATCTTTTGACGGTTATCAAATCTAGTGTTATTATAAAGAGCATTGGCCTTCTCTTCAATATTCTGGCCTTCCCAAAAAGGCTCCACTCTACCACTAGTCTGGCCCACTTATAAGGCTTCTAACCTTTTTGCTATAGCAACAATTTTGGCATCTAATTCATAGCCTCCTTCTACCCTATTAACGTTTCCTATACTTAAAATAATTGTTTTCTGGGGTGCCCTACTATTTTCCCATTGCTGGGTTTTTTCGGCGATTTCATTAAAAAATTCCATCGCCGCATCAACAGTTTGGTTTTCAAATCCACCAGTGCATAGAGACTCAACCATGGTCGTTGTGGAATAATCTAAACCCTCATAAAGGATCCGAACTAGCCTAACCTTTTCTAAACCATGATGAGGACACTGGGATAATAAATCATTGAACCTTTCCAAATACCTATATAAAGATTCTCCCTTTTGTTGTGAAAATGTGCATATTTGCGTCCTAATAGACGATGTTTTGTGGCTAGGGAAAAACTTATTGAAAAAGGCAGATGTAAGTTGTTCATATGTCTCAATTGACTCGGAGTCCAAACTATACAGCCACGACTTGGCCTTATCTTTCAAGGAAAATGGGAATAACCTAAGTTTCAAAGCATCATCATCTAAGCCTCTAATTCTTAGAGTACTACAAATTCCTCAAAATCCCTAACATGGTAATAAGGGTTTTCATTTTCTTTCCTTAAAAAGATTGGGAGGATCTGTAAGGTCTCAGGTTTCAGTTCATAGGGTGCCTCCGTTTCAGCTAACTTAATACACGAAGGACGGGTAGTCCCAGTTGGATTCAACAAAGCTTTCAAAGTTGCCATTTCTGACGCTATCAGAGAAACAAGGATTCTCTCCTCAGTCAAAAAACTTTCAAAATAAGACTCTTCAAAAGCCGGACTTTATAGATTAAGGTAATCGAGACGCTTCGAACTACTAGGTTTCTCTTTAACAAATCTACCTAGTGCGTATCTTTTACATTCAGGCATACAATAGAATTTTCTAAATTGGAAGGGTAAGCAAACACAGATCAAGGCCGACTCAACCAAATCAAACCTATTGATTTCTAGCAAACAAACAGCATGATGGCTCCACTTAGATTGTTTCTAGACCAGCTTCTAATCCTTCGAACGGAAATTCGTTACAATTTAAGAAAATCCCTCTGGAATCAATCCGAGTTAACGTAGGTTGAATAGAGGCGAGGGAAGCTTGGTGGAGCTTTGATACCCAAGGCCTCACCGGTATTACAAGGCGGCGCAGTCACGCATTCAACTTACAGAAACCATCAAGAACTTCGAAGTATGCTTAAAAGAATAACCAATATTTTTCGAATGACTTTCTTGTTAAGCTCATTACCCTATCGGTCTCGCTCTAGTCAAAATTTTAGGCTTAGGTTCGCGTAGGTTACGTGTTCCTAAAGCGGGCAAGAAGGGAACAGTGATGAAATCCGAACCCTTATCTTGTATGGCCAGGCCTTTCCCTTTACTAGAAAAATAAATGTCTGTATTAAGTCCTCAACATATATGAATACGAAGGAGTCCAGTAACTCGCTGACAAGGGATTCGCGAGTGTTTAGAATCTTACCTCCGTAGTCAACTCGGGCCACTGACTCCGATGTCTAGTGTACGAACCCAAGGTGCAGAGACAATATCGTAATTGTCCTCCTTCTCTGCAAACAGTTTATATTTAAAGTACCCTTCCGTAGGGTAATAAAAAATATAATGTCCCAAAGTCCAAAAGTCCAAAAGTCCAAAAAAATAAATAAAAATTACAAAAATAATAAACCCTAATACAGTTTTTTTTTAAATAAAATAAACAAACCGTAAACTAAAATTGTCTAAAATAGAATTGTCTTCTTTTCTATTCTTTTTGCTTTAATCTTTAGCTCCAAGTCTTTATGAAATCACCAAACTCCTTGGCTCAATCTTCTTTATGATCCAGAACCTGTAGACACAAGATAAATACCCAAAAACATAAAAAAGGACAAAAATAATAAAAAAAAATAAAAAATAAAAAAATAAATAAATCTAAAACCCTAAAAACAAGTCCGCGTCGGCGGCGCCAAAAATTGATGTGATTTGTAGATAGTGGTAAAAGTGGTTCGATTCTCAGACTTGTGAAGGATATTAATTAGACTTAAATTCTAATATTAAAATAGAAAACTCACTAAAAATTATAGGAAACTCAATCAAAGATGATATCAATACTAAAAGAAACACTGAGGCTAAGATTCCACTATTTTCCAAGTTCAAAGTGATTAAACCAATACTTATATTTATGCAATTTTCTTGTTTAATTGGATTCTAAAATATTGCAACAAGTAGATTTTCAAAAGCAATAATTGTAAATACCAAGTATGAAGCATCAAAAGTCTTAAAACTAAGCATACTCCATCAAAATAGATCACAATCACTCAAATAAAAATCATATTCAATAATAGTTCAAGGCAAATAATCATATAATTATTGCAAATAAAAAGATAAAATAGAATATACCACTTTTTGTTGGAAAAATAGCTTCCTCTATCTCCTCAGCAATGGGGTTTTGCTCCTCATATTAATCATGATCTCAAAATATGTGTTTGTTGCTCAAAAGATGATTAGAAGAGTGAAAAGTAATAACACAGACTGTTTGCAACAGTGTATTGGTGTTGCAAAACAGCTGTTACAATGGAACTGTTACAGAAAAACTGTTGCTTTGTAACTGATTTTAAGACCCTAAAATACGACTGCCCTGCACAGCTTAATGTTCTTCAGCTGTTAAACAACGACACTATTCTGCGACTGTTTACCGTGCGTCAATGTTCTTCGCGTTATTCTTCTTCAGCAGCAGCAGCAGCAGAAACAAAGTTTGGTAAAGCTCTGATTTCTTGTTCTCTGGCTCTCCTTAGGTTCCCAAACTCTCGACACCTCTTCTATATGACCCAAGACATCTATTTATGTCAAAAATAACGATTAAATCTCTCCCAAATCTTCCAAAATCTCTTTTCTTATCTTCACGGCCAAGTTGCGGCAATTTCTTGTTTTAGGATTTCTACGCGTTTCTGAGCTTTCCTTTTTATTCTAAACTCTTCCTTAGATATATACAAATCTTTGGGAAGGTTTACAGCGCTTTAATCTCTCTAAAATTCCCTAAAACAGGTCACACACGTGACTTTCCATAATTTCTGTTGTGAGAAAAATCCGTCGATTGAGCCCAGTCTAATCGATTTAAACACCCATATCAGATTCCTAGACCCATAAGGAGTTTATCCTATGAAAATCAGAGGTTTAATCGACCTCAAACTCCTCCAAATCACGATTGCCAAAACTGTTCTTCACTGCACTATTTTCCCGCCAAAAACCTGGTTTTTGAAATGTTGAAGATGGTTGCCCCTTATCCAGAATAGGGGTGCGATTAGAAACTGCCTGGAAATGGGATGCCCCTTAGTAATTAGGTTACCCCTTATCCAAAATGAGAGTCCGAATAGCAAATGTCCTCCGGGTGCTTTCCGACAACTTTTCGAGCCAATTTTTTCCAAAAATGTTTATTAGCCAAAAATACCTACAAATAAATAAAACACCATAATAAGTACAAAAATGAGCCCTAACAATATATAGAATCGAGACAAATCGGACACAAAAATGTGTTTATCTCTCGGAGCCTTGATGGTTACAATGTTGAAGTCGGAGACCGCGTCACTCAACGTTCTGTCAAACTCGACATCCTTCAAGTGAACAGTGGTTAGGAGTCCCCAGTTCCATCTATCAATCGTGCTTTCCATGCAAGGTTGGGGTTTGAGAACGGCTTCCCTGGCTGGAAACAACTGCTTTCCTGATGCAGTGCGGTTGAGAAATGCAAATATGTCTTGATGCTGCGCCTTGGAGAAATATAGAATCTCACATAAATGTTCCGTCATAGACTGAACGATTTTGTGGGAGAAGTCCCCAGAAATCATGCAGCTCCTGACGGAAGAGGGTCTTTGTGAACTCAGGAAGGTTACTGATTTCCTTTGCCTCGATTTTGGAGAAGTCGTTCCTGATCTTTACGTGTGATGAAATTGGATTGTTGATTCCCTTCTACTGGGCGTCCCAGATCAAAGCAATCCTCTTCATCTATAAACGCACTTCCTGCTGAAGTGTCTGCGTCGATGTTAAAAGTATTCCTTGTCAACCCCCTCTTGGGTTGAAGTGACTCTTATAGTGGCCACTCCGTCAGTGTCTTGAGGAAAATAGGTATCTCTTTCTGAGTTATAGCCATGTCTGTCTGAGCCTTACGAGAACCTTTTGTCTTTCCATCAAATAAACAGTGGTAAAAGGAGGTCGGCTTCTTCTGGCTCTCCAGTCTCTCATTCTGATGGTGGAGTAGCGGCGGCTCTGGTGACGGTTGTACTTGAAGAAATGTTAGGGGTGGTGGAAGCGGCTCTGGTTCTTGTGATCGTAGGTGTATCGTGTAGAGATGGCGCAGTTTTGATCACGAAGTGCTGGAGCCATGGCGTTATTTTGAAGGGTGGGATGGTGCTGCTTTGACTGGTTATGGAGCAGAGAAGATGACGCTAGACTTTGGATGGATGTGGAGTGAAAATATGGCGCTGGAAGGTGCAACCTATTAGCGCTGGAAAAGATGCAAGCTGCTGGCGCTGGAAAGATGCAAGATGTTAGCGCTGGAAAGATGCAAGTTGTTAGCGCTGGGAGGATGCAAGTTGTTAGCGCTGGAAGGATGCAATATGCTGGCGCTGGAAAGGATGCAAGTTGTTAGTGCTGGAAGGATGCAATCTGCTGGCACTGGAAAGATGCAAGCTGCTGGCACTGGAAAGGATGCAAGCTGTTAGCGCTGGAAGGATGCAAGCTGCTGGCGCTGGAAACATGCAGGCTGCTGGCGCTGGCTAGGAGTGGAGGGGACACGGAGATGGAACCGGCTAGGATGCGGAGATGGTGCCGGCTGGGGCGTGGAGATGGCGCTGGCGGTCTTTTGGCGCTAGCTTGGCCACGACCTGTTGGCCCCATGGAGCGTTGCTATCGGTCCCAGTTGCCGCTTCCTATGTGTAACAAAAAATAAGAAACCTTCCTCCATTCGAGATCCAAAAATATCGTGCCTATAAAAGGCGCTACCCATCTTCTTTATCCTGTATCATCAGTTTTATTCCCTTGTCTTGGAGCTAGCGGCAAAGCAGTAGCAACACAACGAGCATATTCCAGGTATGTATTCCAGCGTTCCTCCTTTAACTTGTTCTTCCATCTTGGTGCAAACCCTAGCCATATGCATGTCCGTCGTAGTTTTATGGGTGACACCGTCCTGACCGCGATAAGTCCCCAGTCACTCCTCGTCGTGTGATAACTGATAACTGAGACATTGATTCCTGAGCGGATTGTTTGCTTCTACCATCTTGAGATCGGAATTGAAAGATGAAACTGGAAATCGATATTCCAACCGAGAGATTGACCTCCCACTGTGGTCTACAATTGTTTGAGAGTGAAAACAGTTTCTGCTGATTTTGGTAATTTCGAGTGTGTGGGTGAGAAACGAGTTTAAACCCTAAATAATGTACTGCAAGGGAGGACTTTGATTCGAGAGATAAATATGTACAAATCCGGCCTAAACCAAGAAATGGCCGTTCCAGACTTGCTTCGGTCACAAAGTGAAGGAGAAGGGTTGGTCTAGGGAGGGAAGCGAAGAGAGTGTTGAGACCAGAATAGTTGATTCGGAAAGAGTAGTTGTTTGACGACTTGTATCAGAAAGTGGAAAGCTAACAGATGGGAAAGCTAACAAGTGATTTCTGAGTGTTGTATTCTCCTGACCAAAACTTATTTTTGGTGGAAATAGGTGAGACCTATTTATACAAGTCGCAACAAAACGTACCCTGGCCTCGTAAGAAGTGGAAACGGTTGAGTAATGGAAGAAAGCGGTAACGGGTAACGCCTGGAATTGATGTTTCGATAATGAAGGAAACGTTTCACCATTACTTCTTGTATTTACTAACCGCCTCACTCTTATGACACTTTCCTGTAACGGGCGTATTGCACGCCGCACGCTGTAAACTGCCAGACCAATACCCTGATGAGCATCCCCCAGTTTGTGACATGTTTTGATGTCTCGAGTGTTTTCGTGGAAAACATGTAGCACTTTTCCAGAATGTGTAATAGGGTTTTGACTTCAGAAGAATGAGTATCTAACCTCTCCAGTGGATTCCAAAATTTACCAAACTCCATTGCACTCTTGGGACAGATGGATGAAATATATGCTCGGCAATGATCATGTCAGGGATAATCTTGGAGATTGTGGTTGGGTTGTTTAGTGCCTGGACCTTCTGATTGCGATGATGATATGTTGTGGATGCTTGTATGGTCGAAATCTTCCGGAGCCATTGGGTGAAATAGATGAGTTGAGATACATTCCGTTACCGATGTGCTGCTATCAAGTCTTCAAGGACTTCGTTCCAAGCGACATCCTTTGAACCGTCTTCTGACTCTTGGACTATTGTATGGAATGGGATGCGATGAGCAGTCCCCAATTATACTTCTGTTAGATCCGATGACGTGGCCGGATATGTGAATGTATCTCTGTGGCGTGCTTTTGGATTCTTTGATGCACGTGTACATCTTAATGTTGAGAAATTCCTGCGGATCG
Organism: Papaver somniferum; assembly: GCF_003573695.1. Lineage (NCBI taxonomy): Eukaryota > Viridiplantae > Streptophyta > Magnoliopsida > Ranunculales > Papaveraceae > Papaver > Papaver somniferum. Next base: position 5,920,549 of record NC_039359.1, read on the forward strand.
TAAAACTTCAACAGTAATGATTTTGAAATCAGAAATAACCTGGTTGAGGGGAGTGAAAGCATCCCATACTGGTAGTCCCATGTGTAGTCCACTTTTGATTGCATCGCCTTGAATCCACGCACGGGATTTGATACAAGCTTATTGGGTTCTCCTGGATGTGATGCTGGAGTGCTTGGAATATCACATGGACGAAATATTCTGGATAACGAAGAGGTAGAAATGAGAGAGTTATATATGTTTTTAATCGTGGCTCCCTCTGTTTCTTCAAGAAAATATTTCAGTCGCGTCTCTGGAATTATCTCATGAATCTTTGATGGTTGTCGGGATGGACTGCGATGAGCATACCCCAGTCGCACTTCTCTTTAATTTATGAGCAGGCTTGGGGATCCGTCGCGGCCTCGTAAAGTTTTGCAGGCGTCTTCTAGATAGAAAGGTTATGATATTATTACGCTACACCCTTGAAGAGTAAATTACCTTGTCGTGGCTCTGACCTTTTGGTTGACCGTGTCTTCTGAGCTTTGAAAGTTAAGGGATTCCGTATAGATCCTCAGTACCCAAGTGTGGTTTACATATTCCTTTGTAGTGATTGTTGCTATGTTGAAGCTCTGGATGGTATCAACAAACGAGCGGCAATAGTTCTTGGTAGCAGATGTGATCATAAGAGACTACATTGTCGTGGGAACAAAGTAGGTTGGCTAGAATTATATGTGCGTCCATGAAAGCAAATGGATTGGCTGGATGCGTAAGCGAGTAAACTGTCCACGATCACGAGCTTTGGCGGTATGGATGAAAAGATGGCCACGACTACGAACCTTGGCTGACTGCGATTATGATCCTTGACAGGGGGATTTTGGAGGCTACAACACGACCCTTGGCTAGAAGGAGTGGCGGTTACGGCACGATCCTTGGCAATAAGGAGTGGCGGCACGATCCTCGGCAAGGAGCAGTGGCAGCTACGGCACGATCCTTGGAGGGAAGAAGTGGCGGCCACGACACGATCCTTGGCAGGAGGGAGGCGTTGAAGCGGCTCCGGCTCTTGGAGAGGACGTTGAATATTTATGGAGAAAAATGCTGAAGCTTCGACTTAGGATCCTATAGCATCTTATGGAGAGAACGCTGAAGCAGAGCGGCTGCTGGAGTGAACGTTGAAGCGGAGCCGCTGCTGGAGAACGTTGAATCGGAGCGACTTCTGGAGAGAACGTTGAAGCGACTCCTGGAGAAAACACCAGTGAGGGCTCTATTAACCCTTGACTTCGAAAAACGACTTGATACGATATGGCATATGGGAAGACGACACAAATAGTGTTGGTCGGCAAGTCGTGTTTTTCTCCTCATGGGAAAGAATACGCTTCTTCTGTTTGATTTTTCCTTGCAACTCTCAGAGCCTTAGGGTCTAGACTTGTTTAATGCCACTAGAAGGAACGTTAATACCGAGTATGATTTCAGCGCTAGTGTTTTCAGGGTTTGTTGCTGATCCGGACTTAAGTTCTACCATCTTGACATCGGGATTGAAAAATTAAATCGGAAATTGGAAATTCATATTGCAACCGAGAGATTAATCTCCCACGGTGGTCGCCAATTGTTTGAGGGTGAAAACTTCTTTTGCCGGTTTTGGTAATTTTGTGTGTGTGGATGATAAACAAGTCTAGACCCTAAACAATGCACTGCACGGGAGTACTTTTGATTCGAGAGATCAATCTGTACAATCCTGGCCTAAACCAAGAAATGGTCGTTCCAGGCTTGCTTCGGTCACAAAGTGAAGGAGAAGGGTTGGTTTTAGGGAGGGAATCGAAGAAAGTGTTGAGACCAGAATAGTTGATTCTGAAGGTGTGGTTGTTTATGACTTGTATCAGAAAGTAGAACTGGCTAGAAGGATGGAAAGCTATCAGGTGATTTATGGATACTGTGTTGTTCTCCGACCAAAACTTATTTTTTGGTGGAAATAGGTGAGACATATTTATACAAGTCGGAACAAAACGTACCCTGGTCTCGTAGGTAGTGAAAACGATTGAGTGGTGGAAGAGTGGAGTAACGTGTAACGCCAAGAATTTATGTTTCCATAATGAAGGATCCGTTTATACCATTACTTCTTGCCATTACAAACCGCCCCGCTTTATGACACTTTCTTGTAACAAGCGTATTGTACGCCGCACGCTGTAAACCGCCAGACCAATACCCTGATGAGTATCCCACAGTTTGTGACATGTTTGATGTCTCGAGTGTTTTCGTGGAAAACATGTAGCACTTTGCTACGTGTGAAAAATTAAAATTGAGAGGATTTCCATAAGAAAATAACATGTGAGGCTATTGGATGGTCGCCTGAAACTTGCCACAAGCCTGCCAGCTCGGTGGCGAACTTCGATGGCTGAGATCGCATCTCATGAAGAATGATAGTCGTTGATTGTGGCTATCTTGTGTTGGCGCCTGATAATAGCGTAATGTCGTTTTGGTGTATGCTAGTGGCATTGCGGCAGGGTTGGCATGGCTCGCGCATGCCGGTGGTAAGGTGGTGCAAGTGGAGCCTGGGGTATCCATGGCCACTGGATTTAGGCAACTGGTCGTCTAAAAGTTGCCACGAGTCTGTCAGTTCGGTGGAAAACTTGGATGGTTGTGATAGCATCTCAAGAGGAAGGGTAGCCGTTGATTATGGCTACCTTCTGTTGGCGCCCGATAATGGTGCAGTAGCGCCTTTAACGCGCGTCAGTGGCATTGCATCATGGCTGGCATGGCTCGTGCATGCCAGTGGAACGGTGGTGTAAGTGGCGCCTAGCGTAACCATGACCACTGGTTTGAGGCGGATGGTCGCCTAAAAGTTTCCACAAGTCTGTCAGTTCGGTGGCAAACATGGATGGCTGATATCGCATATCATGAAGAAGGGTATGATACGTTTTGATCTCTTTACCTTGGAAGCTATTATTATAGAGGAGGAATTCAGAATAATAATAGACGAAAAGACTTAGAAAACAGAGACACAAGAAACTAATGTGAATAAAAATATCCTCTCTAGATTATGAACAAGAAAACGATTGCAATTCTCTCTTTGTTACGCTCACAATCTTCTAAACAGTGGATCAACCTTAAACTATTTGCTAGGTTTTCTGTATCTAGTATCTGTGTCCTTAGCTATTAGCCAAAGCCCTCTATTTATAGCCTTCATCGTACTCAGCCGACCAAGGACTTCTATTAGGAATCTATTTCCTAAACTAAGATTATTTCCTAAAACAAAACTCTTCCCTAACTAGGAATTCTGCCTAGAGCAGGATTATTCCCTCAACTTATCTTGAGGTTAACTAAGTTCCCTAAAGGAGTACAGATACACATGTATCATGAGTCCCCCTTTTAAGAACTTGAACTCCTGTGAGAGTTAAAAGTGAAGGTTAGGTAACTCGAGAGTCCCTTTTTCCTTATTAAACCACTTGGCCTTGCTAGGAACTTGACCTTTACATCCAATTATAAAAGATTCTTTCTCTCCTTGTCGTGTTTTAGTCACTCTTCGTTTCAAGATGCAGTCTTCCTTGAGTGGTTCATATCTATCAAACCATAAGTCTTCTACTCGTGGTAAGATCATAGTGTCGTTGCCATCATCATCTAGTAATGGTGGTTCAAACAACTTCAAGTATTCGGCATTTATTACCGAGTACATTCCTAGATAAGGTGGCAGATCCAGACGAAAGGCATTGTCACCAATCTGATCGAGAATATGAAATAGTCCATACCTCAATGGCTTCAACTTCTTACCTTCCACCTTTAGTCGTTCCTTACCTAATTTTAACCATACTAAGTCACCAACACCGAAATTACAAGGCACGAGATGCTTGTCATGCTTTTCTTTGTATTTGGCTTGTGACTTCTTTAATTGTGCTTCAACAGTTGCATGAATCTGAGATATCTTCTCCAAGAACTTTTGTGCCTTTTTTCGTTCACTTCCTTCCTTCCCCCCATAGAGGTGTCAATAGAAAATACTAGATCAAAAGGGCTAGGTGGTAAGTAACCATAGCACGTCTCGAAAGGAGATTTTCCCGAAGAATTGTGAAATGCTCTATTGAAAGCAAATTGTAGATATGGTAAACTCTCATCCCAAGTTCTAGGATGCTTAGAATTATATCCCCTTAACATGTGAACCATAGTCCTGTTGACCACTTCTATTTGTCCGTCTGTTTGTGGATGAAAAGTTGTACTCTTCTTCAACCTAGTGTCCATCATCTTACATAAAGAATCCCAAAAGTGACTAAGGAATCGACTATCCCTATTAGAAATAATCGAAGTAGGTAAACCAAAATGCTTCCACACATGCTAAAAGAAGAGCTTTGCTGCACCGGCTCCCGTTACCGTCTTTGTACATGAAATTAATGCAATCATCTTACTGAATCGGTCGACCACGAAGAACAAGTAATCACAACCAGACTTGGTCTTTAGTAACCCACCAAGAAAATCCATAGAAATACTCTCCCAAGGTCTCGATGGTACTGGTAATGGTAGATATAATCCACGTTTTCTGTTAGAAGGCTTATAAGTGCTACACAACTTACACCCTCAAACCAACTCATCCACATCATCTTGCATCTTTGGCCAAAAGACATAATGCCGGAGGTTAAGTAGAGTTTTATTCATCCCAAAGTGTCCAGAAACTCGGGAAGTGTGTGCCTCTCTCAACCACTGTAAACGATCTCCATCTTCTGGTATGCAAATCAACTGACCTTTGTATAACAATCCATCTCGGAGTTCATACTCGTTTTTCAAACCACTCTTTATACCTTCTAACACCTTCTTGAAGTCTTTAGCGGATGCGTATGACTCTGTATACTCTTGAGGAACAATTGGATGAATTCTCATGGCCACCATTAAAGCTCGAACTGGAGGTCGAGATAACATATCTGCCAACTTGTGTTTGTTACTCCCTTATTGTACTTAATGAGAATATTGAAAGTCATCAAGTAAAACATCCACTTCATGTACCGGTATTGTTGTAGTTTCGTCTGTGCATGTACATACTCCAATGGTTTGTGATCTGAATGTACCACTATTTCTTTAGCTAAGAGATACACTCGCCAATGCTCGATACATTGATATAAAGCATAATTTTTTTTCCATAAGGTGCATAGTTCTTAATAACACTTGAGAACAATTCTGAATGGTACTCCACTGGTTTACTATCCTGTAACAACACTCCTCCCAATGCATAGTTAGAAGCGTCGGTCTCAATTTCAAAATTACGTTGTAAGTTAGGCAATGCCAATACTGGTGCTTCTGAAATTTTCCTTTTTAGTAACTGAAAAGCATCTTCATGGGTTTGCTTCCATTCAAACTTTTCCTTAGCTCCCGCCAAACCATGTAATGGTCCTGCATTAGTCGAAAAATTTCGGATAAACTTACGCAACTATGTGCAAGCCCCTAAGAAACTTCTGATTTCAGTTACGGTACTAGGTCTAGGCCACTTAGTGACCACTTCAACCTTCTTTGGATCAATATTCCTTTGTCAACCACCAACAATGAATCCGAGATACACCAACTCCTCCTTCCCAAACTCGCACTTCTTCACGTTCAACTTCAACTGGCTTTCATGTAACACTTTAAACACCTTCTCAACGTGAATGAGATGCTCTTCCCAAGTTCTGTTGTATATTAGGATATCATCCAAGTAAACAATCACAAAATCTTCTATAAAAGGTCGTAACAAATCATTCATCAAACGCATAAACCTCGCTGGAGCATTACATAGACCAAAAGGCATCATCAACCATTCGAACAAGCCTTGTTTGGTTTTGAAAGCAGTCTTCCATGTATCATCTTCTCGAACTCTCATTTGGTGGTATCCGAATTTAAAATCTAACTTTGTAAAGACACGAGATTTTTCCAACTGATCCACCATGTCGTCTATCCTAGGTAAAGGGTGGCGATTCTTGATTGTGATCTTGTTCAATGCTCTATAATAAATACACATACGTCAGCCTCCATCTTTCTTTGGCACCAACAACACTGCTGATCCACAAGGTAAAACACTTAGCACTATCATTCCTAATTCTAGAAGTTTCTGGACTTGTTTCTTGGTCTCATTAGATTCCTCTACAGTTGTGCGATAAAGACCTACATTATGTAGAAAACTTTCCCCGGTCAACATGATCTCATGCTCCACACTCCTTTTTGGCGGTAATCCTGTGACATCTGAAAATAAATCCTTATACTTCAACTTCAACCTCTCTAGGTCGCCTTCTTGTTGTGCAGACAAGGCTGCCAAACAAACTCTACTCGGCTTCTCCTCAAGAGAACGGATCACAAGGAGAATGAACTTCGTGCTAGCATTCACCAACCGCTTAGCCTGAGTGGCTGTGATTAAGCTTGCTCCCTGCAGAAGAGATTTTATAGCCCGAATCAAAAAAAATTCTCCATCTTTAGTAAAGGTGTACTTTTGCTCCCTCCTATGTAGAGTTGCATCTCTATCCCATAGGTAAGGGCTACCTGGTATTACCTGGCAGACATCGAAGGAACTACGTCGCATGTAACTTCGTCAATATATGACTCATCTAGATCAAATTTGAACGTGCACTGCTGTGAAACTTGTAAGCCTCCTTCCTTTTGAAGGCATCATAAAGGGTATAGTTTTGGATGTTTGATAGTCTTCAAACCTAACTTCTGCACCAAAGAAATTGAAAGTAAATTCTTCTGACTTTCCGGGTCAATAACAACATCAACTAGTGATGTTTTGACTTGCATCTTCACTGTGAAGAGTTGCTCCCTGAGATCATCTTTTGAAGGTCTTTCTTTTTCGCCGGTCATAAGAGAAAGCTTTGAATTGGGTTCAGTTAGTCCATGGACTTCTTTTGGAGTTTGAGTGACTAGTGCTGCCTTCTTGGCTTCTTTCCTCTACAACCTTTTAGGTTTTAGATGAGGGTTTTTAACCCAACACTTTTCGAAAACATGACCTGTTTGCTTGCAATGGATGCAATACAAACCTTCCTTATAATTAGACTTCCCTTCTTCTTTGATCCTTTCACCTCCTTTCACAGTGGTACCAACAGATTTCACCTTAGAATTTACCTTTGAATCGGATTTCTTAAGCCTGCCCTCAATGGCATTAGCTTTTATACTTGCTTCAGCAATAGTATCTACTGAAAACATCTTCAACTCCTTCCGTATATACTCATGGAACCCAGAAATATACCTCATATAGATAGTATGATCTTCCAAGTCCAAATCCAAAACTACAACTTGATTCTGAAATTCCGAAGTATATTCTTGTACGATTTGGTTGTATGACTGCTTCAAGTTGTACCACTTGAACCATCTCTCCTCAAGGTAGCCAACCAGAAAAAATTGTTTCCTTACAACTGCCTTGAATCTTTTCCACGACAATACTCCCTTACCTTGGTTTTGTCTTTGATAAGCTTTCCACCAGGTTAGAGCATGCTTTTGTAGCTTCAATGCCACGAAAGCAATATTTTCTTTTGAACCACATTCAAAGAAAGAAAAATACGTCTCTAGACGTTCAATCCAATCATCCAGTTTCTATACATCGACACTTCCATCATAAAGTGGAATATCAACACGAAAATCAATTTTCAGATTCTTACCATGAAGTTTAGTTTAAGTAGAACTTTTGAGAAACTCACTTTTCTTATTTTCATCCTCATCTTCTTCCTCTTCTTCTTCATCCTCATCCTCATCCTCTTCTTCCGAAGCTTCAGGTGAAGGTATAATCTTTTTCTTCGTCTTCGGATTGGGTGTATGAGAACGAATACATTCAGTCAATTCTGCCAGGGTGGTTTGAATCGACTTCATGTCTGTTTGCAGCGTAGCCACATTTTCTTCCATAGTTTGTGGTTCGATTTTCTAGGATCATCATCTGGCTTTGTCATCCTTGATCCCCTTGTTCTCCTAACGTCTTCTAGCTTCTCGAGTACCTCACCAAGCTTTATGTAGACAGATCTAGTGAAAACCATAAACCACAGGGATCTACCATAGAAACTAACCTTGCTCTTGGTACCAACTTGATACATTTTGATCTTTTTACCTTGGAAGCTATTATTATAGAGGCGGAATTCAGAATAATAATAGACGAAAAGACTTAGAAAACAGAGACACAAGAAAATAATGTGAAGAAAAATATCTTCTCTAGATTATGAACAAGAAAACGATTACAATTCTCTCTTTGTTACGCTCACAATCTTCTAAACAGTGGATCAACCTTAAACTGTTTGCTAGGTTTTCTGTATCTAGTATCTGTGTCCTTAGATATTAGCCAAACCCTCTATTTATAGCCTTCATCGTACTCATCCGACCAAGGAATTCTATTAGGAATCTATTTCCTAAACTAAGAGTATTGCCTAAAACAAAACTCTTCCCTAACTAGGAATTCTGCGTAGAGCAGGATTATTCCCTCAACTTATCTTGAGGTTAACTAAGTTCCCTAAAGGAGTACAGATACACCCGTATCAGGATAGCCGTTGATTGTGGTTACCTTCCGTTGGCGTCTGGCAATGGCACAGTGGCGCCTTTAGTGCATGCTAGTGGCGCTGCGACATGGATGGCATAGTTTTTGCATGTCAGCGGCACGATGGTGCAAGTGGCGCCTGGTGTAGCCATGTTCGCTGGATTTTTGGCACATTGGTGTTAGATTCAAACGTGGTGTGGCAACATCAGTTTTAATGGCCACATTGATCCCCATGTTTTGTGGAACATTATTTGGCTCGGTTGGCGCGACAACTTTGCCTAAATTAGGGTTTGGCATGTCGAAACCCTAATTAGCGTATATGGAAAGTAGTATGAGGTAGGTGGCACGTTTGGCATGTGCACTTGGCATGCCTGTTTGGCGTATGCGATTGGCATGCTTGGCATGCCGTTTGGCATGTGTGCCTGGCATGAGCGTTTGGCATGTGCGCCTGGCATGTTTGACATGCCGTTAACATGTTAGCATGGTTTTGGGAAGCCAACTGGGTAGGGTAACCTTTTGACATAATTTCCACCCTTTTTAAAGAGGTGGCAGGTTTAGAGCAACCTCATTGGTCAATGAAAGCAGGGAGCCGTCCAAGCATGGGCATGGCCACCCTTTTGGTGCACGTGGCAGGTTTAGTGCGACCTGATTGGTCGATGGGAAATAGGGCCGGAAAGTATGGGCCCAGCCACAAATTATGTGCATGTGGCGAGTTTAAGGCGACCTGATTGGTCTAAGGAAATAAGTCCGGTTTAGGATGGGCGTGGCCAATGGCAAATGGCGTCGGTCGGCCTAAGGCATGGCCACGCCTCTCTTTGTTGTTGATCCTATCCTGCGGCTCCTTGTTTTCTGATTCTGGGAAAGATTTTGCATCTGCTAATCCATGGAGGATTAATTACCTAGTTTGCCTAGGCTTAATTTTGACAATCAAGGTCTGATATACCGTGCAAGGCGCAAAACTCTAACTTTTTCAAATTAGTCAGGATAATTGATTGAATTCTATGTGTTGACACAGAGTTCTTTTAAGTTCATTTCCAGAGAGTAGCATTCTTTCTGGTTGAATACCTTATGCAAAGACCTTATCCTTGATATTTGTAAATTCGTGCTACTCTGCTGCGAGTGAACACAAATTGTCATGCCATTCAACATTAAGGGTTCAGCCGGGGAACATAGCACATAACGCATTCAAAGAAACTTATATTAATTGAGTGTAGGCAAGGTGCCGAAATTTACAAAGCATCTGGGATGGTTGCTACATGCGCCAGTCTGGATAAATATCATGTAAATATATTGAACGGCTCAATAAATATGCCAGTGGAGAGGTTGATACTCATGGCTCTGTTTCCTTACAGAGTGACGTCACATCAGATGCAAGGTTTTTACAATTTTAACCCTAAGCTAAAAACCATCATCAACAACTATAAATAAGATATAATATACATATCTCTTTTACTTACGCGTACCAAAGGATATGGAGGGTGGTAACCGTGTCTACACTATGGAAGGAAGCAAAAAAAAGAGAAAAAGCTTTTGATAAGGAGGCAATAGGATTTCAAGATCGTCCTCTTACCATCACTTATTTCTATGCCTGCGATCATGTTGACAAAGACCCTACTCAAATGTCCTCTGACCTAGTAGGAAATCTATTTTGTGATTTTGAAGTCGTACATGGACAACTATCTCTTGCAACAAAAATCTTGAGTATCTTAAGGCAGAATTGAGAAAAGCTATTACGGATTTGGGATTCGTTCAATCACAAATTGTTGAATTTATCTAAAAGAACTGTGAAGATACTGGAAGTGTTTAGCTGTGTTTTTGTTTTCTTAGATTAGTTTCTCTTTTGTTTTATCTAGGAAACTTCTCATGAGAATTTATTCTTACGTTTTTTCTAAGAAGGATAACTAGGGTTTGGTATAGCATTATTTGTGATTACACAAGCTATGTCCAGCGATTTTCATCTTGCATGTTTTTAGATTTATATATTTAAATTCTAATTTTTGGAAGATTGCAGTATTTTAATCTTATGGATTTTTATATATTTCATCTATTTGTATGAGATATATGTGCCTTTGCGTGTATTTATATTCGTGAAACGAGCTGATATCTTATATATTCTCAAAAGTTAAGTCTATTATGTATTTATGAATGTATGGATAAAAGATAGAATGACCTATTGAAATATTCCGCGGTACTGATCTTTCCCTGATCCACTTTTATGTGAAAGTACTGTATTTGCTCCTAAGAATCTCTTATGTCGATCCATACCGATTAAAATAGTCTAAAAGGTTTCTTTATGAATAGTTTATTAGATATGTACTGGATACAAGTCCATGTGATTTTCTAATGTCCAAAGAAATCCTTCTTTTCTTGTAAAAGTAAAGGCTCGTGTTGTTCTTTTGAATGACATCAAATAGCGGAGAGTTTTTAAATGAACTTGTGCTTAATTGCTATATATTTGTGGGGAGATAGGTTGTGGAATATTATTGGGGTTAACTTGTATCTTAATATACTCCTTGATGATATCTTTGGTCATGAATTGTATTTTGGAAATTCATTATGATCCCGTAATTTTCGTACCTTTGCCAATTTTATTGACAAAACGGGGGAGGGGGAATTATTTAGTAGTTCATACAACATACATATGGTTTACAAATCATTATGTAAGGGGGTGTAGATTTCAATTTATAGGTTTCACCTATTAACAAAAGACGGAAGTATTGACTAAGGGGGAGAAAACATATCGATGTAGTATTATTTCAAAGTTATAATACAATTGGACTTTGATAAAGATAATAATACTATGACACTTGTAGATGGTGGATTTTCAACAAAGGGCAAAATCGTAAAATCATGAGGCATGTTTTTGACACGGCTTTCAGGCATGCAACGATTCATATTTTATGAAGCCATAATGAATATGTTTTCGAAAAGCCTCCACCAGCTGAGCGTTCGATCCCTGGCATTTCATCGTGACCTCTATGCAGAATAACGTATTTGGGCGGTTCTCTGTAGATTGAGAGCTTAACGCCTTCAGGACGTCGGTGATACTCACTGTTACCTGACAGCGGCAGAGAGACCCACCTCCACATAGAAGAATAGTTGGGCGGCGGACGCCTTCAGAACGTCGGTGACACTCACCGTTCCCTGATTATGTGGAGAGATTGTGCATAGATTCAGGCGGTTCTCCGTAGATTGAGAGCACTAACGCCTTCAGGTCGTAAACAGCATCGTGACTCCCTGACTATGCACTATTCAGAATAAATGTGACGCTTTAACTGGCTAATATATTTTCTGCAATAGATTAATTCTGCTGCGACATTCACCACTATATTCCCAAAATAATCTATTATTGCTCCTATTCCATGGTCGAATCCACGGACTGATCCCATGGAATGGCAATAACAATTGCTCCTATTCCATGGTTGAATCCACGACCTGATCCCATAGAATGACAATAATAATTTCTACAATTCTATGATCGAATCCACAACTCGATCTCATAAAATGGCAATAAAACAATTGTGCTATCACATTACTTCGATTTCATGATCGAATCCACTGATCTCATGAAATGGTAATAGATAATATTAATTACTCCGATTTTATGGTCGAATCCACGATCCCATTGCATGGTAATGCCTGTTTTATTATTCTGAATTCGTAGTCGAATCCACAGCTAATCCTGCGAATTAATAATGAACAACTATTCATTTTTATTACTCAGTTTCATGAATTATTCTCCACTGAATTCATAGATTAGTAATAAATACTCAACAACCGGGCATCTAGACCATCACTGAGTAAGCCCCACAAAAATGGTGTGAGGGTACTCGACAATGATGCACGACTGAGCACCCGGATGCACGAACGAGTGTCCAAAATATGAAATAATGAGGAATCCTTCGCAAAAACAGGAGAAAACAATAAATATTAATAACATAATAAGAGACACCCAGGTCCGTGCCTCTCCCATTATTTTCCTTATTTTTTGTTATTTCGTGAACTCACAAAAACTCTTTGGTTTTAAAAACTTTCCTTGTTTTTGCAAAACTCGTGAATTCTCCATAACTTGGTGGATTCACGAAATGATATTATAAAATAAGGAGAGGTGTGCGGGACCGGACAACCTAAACGGCCGGCCATGCCTAAGCCGTGGCCGGTCCCACACCTCACAATCCTTATCTTTTTATAATTATTATTCCCTAATCTCACGAAACTCCTCCGTTTTAACAAAAACTCGTGGATTCTCCATAACTTAGAGGATTCATGAAAAATAATAAAATAGGGAAAGGTGTGCGGGACCGGGAAACCTAGCCGTCCGGCCATGCCCTAGCTATGGCCGGTCCCACACCTTGCAATCCCTAATCTTGCATAATTATTATTTTCCTCAATTCATGAAACTCCTGGGTTTGAGAAAAATCCATGATTTCTCCATATTTTCTCAAATAATGCTCAAATCACCAAAAACCAAAAGCCAACATAGTCACACGAATGGCTAGCCTCTCACGTCAATTTTAAATATTAAAACGCTTTTATTTTAATATTTTTAAAATATTGATGAATTGAGCATACATGCTCATTCCAACAAAAATCGAGAATTCTCAGTCAAGATGAAACTCTTCTGAAAATTCACGATATTGCTCGAACGCGCATCAGAAAATACTGAAACCCTCAGTATGGAAACACGGACGCCACAACAACACATGCTCGCTTTCATGACCGACCAGGGTCATTCCTAGGGCTTGCACAAGGCTGGTCCCATACATTTTCATAATTCTGACCTAATTTGCTCAATTGCTCATACTGGGACCGAACTCTCTCCAACCAACTGGGGGATTCTACAAATGACCAACAACTGGTCCCGTGACCACCAAGATCCGGTCCCATGCTCTCTTGGTTGGTCCTCATCTCTCATACCTAGGTTTTATCACCTAATACTGAATCCAGCAATATTTCAATAAATGATGAAACCTGCATTAATCATCGTTCTTTCACCAACTCTCAAACTGAGAACCCTGGTGCGTGCTCACTCGAGCACTGGGCATCACATGGACGCTCATCATCCCATGTGGTCGGTCATTCTTCACTCATGACCAATTTTCAGCAATTCACCAATTGTTGAAGGATTGATCAAAAATTAGGGTTTCGAACAAAATCTCCACGAATCACCATTCTGAGCAAGTTCAAACACAAAATAATGTTGATTCATCAATCAACATCCAAATTAATAATATTCGGTAATTCACCAATATTTTTGATTAATACTTTATTGGGTCACGGTACCAGTAAATAATTCTTCGAATTGAGCAATACTTGCTCAGTTGCTCGAATATCGATCCAACCATCAATGTTTAGTAATTCATCAGTAGTTTGTCGAATTGAGCAACACTTTCTCAATTGCACGTCAAATTACCAATATTCAGTATTTTGTTGAATTGAGCAACACTTGCTCAGTTGCACACCAAAATTATTGAATTCGTCGAATTGAGCAATACTTGCTCAATTGCTCGAGAAACTCTCGATATTCGGCAATTCGTCTAATTGAGCAATACTTTCTCAGTTGCTCGACAAACTCTCAATTTTCGGTAATTCGTCGAGTTGAGCAATACTTGCTCAGTCGATCTAGTCAGTAATTCATTGACATCTCATAGAAGTACATGTTCAATCCATGAATCGCCGAGCATTTACCATTTATGCTCGATTCAACAAAACTAGACTCACAGTCTAAATCAGTCAACAACTGACCAACTAATACACGTCTACCTTGCATACTCCACAATTCGTGAAATATCAATCATGTCAAAAATGGGGGATATCTCTTAGGGTTTTGGTCTGGCGGTCTACGGCACGTGGATTCATCCACAACGAAAAATGTGCGTAAGTCGTGTAAACGGTTGAAAGAGTTAGCAAAGTAGTGGGTGCACGATGAGTCAAGTATCCACATGACGTGGAACTGACTTTACCACGATATCCCACTTTCCCACTCTTTCACTCAAGAAACCGCCACACTTATAGGGATTAGTGGTGCATCATTCTTGCAATATAAATAAGTCTAAATCGAGGACAACATGAGGATGGAATTTCATCAATCATCAATTATCATCATTATCCGCCAACAACTCGATATAAACTTATTCACAGAAATCAACTTCAGCAGTTCAGCAATATTGCAGAAATCTTCAACACACCCACAATCCTTGATCATCACTGATCCAACACAACTCTCAGCTTCCCTCCTAGAGATCAACCCATCTCTCTTTTTGCGACCGAATTGACTCTGGAACGGCCATTTTCTTGGTTTAGGCCGGAGTCACACAGATTGATTTCCCGAATCTAAGCACCCCCTTTGCAGCGGTGCATCTGTGTGAGGTTCAGCAGTTCGCTCGGTTGAGGAGTCTCGACAGCACGCTCGACTCTCCACTTTCCTAGAAAACCAGCAAACCGTTTTTCCCCATTTACAAATTGGCGACCACAGTGGGAGATTAATCTCTCGGTTTCAATCTCACATTTTCGCAAAATGGTTGATCTTAGGTCAGGTTCAGTTACAAATCCTAACGCGAACATTGCTAGCACTAGCAACAACGGTGGTATTCCAGAAACCATTCATGCTTCCAACAATGGTGGTTACACTACTCCTCCTCGAACCAACGTGGAAAACCATCCTCTCTTCGGCCGGTCTCCTGAGGAAATCAGAGAAAATCCGCATACCATAGGTGATCTTATGAAGGTGCAAGAGACTCTTGCCAAAAATCATATTGACATGGCTACAACACAGAAAGAGCTATGCAATTATCTCAAAACTCTCACTGACAAGATGTCATACAAAACTCAAGAGAAAGGAAAAGACAAGGAAACGTCTCCAAATGTTGATCCCGAAGTTATTCCAGTCCCTGACGATGATGAAACCCGCAAAGCTGCAGAACCTGAACCTGCCAGTTTCATCACCCATGAAGACCTGAAACGTTTTATGGAGAATCGAGGAAAAGGCCATGCATCGTCACCCACCTCTATATCCCGCTGCTACACAAAGAATTCCCCTCCCAAAAGGTTACACTTCTCCAACGTTCATACTCTACAATGGAACGGGAAATGCCCGAGAACACGTCTCTCGATTCTTGGAAGCATTAGGAGAGCATGAACACAACCATGTTATTCGCTTGATAGAGTTTTCAAAAACCCTGACGGGTCGAGCGTATACTTGGTACAACAACATTTCACCAGGGAGCATAGATAATTGGGGAGAAATGATCAATGCTTTCTACCGGAAGTACTTCTTTGTCTCTGAGCAAATTACTCTTTCTAACTTGGGAAGGATGGCTCAGAAGGCTGCCGAAAATCCGAATGATTATGTGAAGAGGTTCAGGATTCAAGTTTTGGACTGTCATGATCCAAACGTTACTGAACAACAACTGGTGGACTTGTGCATCAGTGGCATGATCCCAGTTTACAGGGATTTGCTGGAAAATCTTTGCTTTCAGACCTTTTCAGAACTTCATGAAGCAGCCAAGCGATCAGCGACTACTGCTCCCGCGTTGCTAGAAAGAAAGAAAACTGTCAAAGTAGAGGAATCGAAAGACAATCAAAGCAGCAATGCCCGACGTCTGATAAAAAAACAGTATAATGTTGAAGCCTCCATGAATGTTGCTGAAGGGAGCAAGAGAAAAGCCGAGGCACAGCAACATAAGAATGCTTCTTCAACGTCTCACCCTCCAAAAGCTCCAAGGAAGGACACCAGACTAGAAATGCACAACCACCGAATCAACAGGATGATCAGGAAGTACCTGACTTCCGTTTTCCAATTGAAGAAGTGATCGAACTACTAGAATTCTGGGTCCAAGATGGTGCAATCAAACTACCTCCTGTCAAGAAGGAACCAACTGCGGAACAAATGGAAAACGCACGTTACTGCCACTTCCATAGGTACGTCAGTCATACAACAAGTGATTGTAGAAATTTGAAACGCATATTCAAAGAGAAGGCCGACTCAGGAGAACTGAGGACTGAAGAAGTGCACAGAAATCCTCTCCCAATCAGAACATTCACACCCTCTGAGCAGCCGGTCAAGGAAGCGGTTCAATCATTAATTGAGCACGTATGCGAGTTGTTATACCTGTGAAAGGCCCAGAGAGATGATATGTTTGCTACGCTGAACCATATTGTGTCTGGAAAGCGGCTAGCAATCTAGCAGACGCTCCCTGAACCTCCAGTAACAGACAACGAGATGTATGACTGGGGACTTCTCACTATGGTGCATCTCAAAGGAAATGAATTCAAACGAGCATTAGTTGACGTTGGCACTGCTGTTAACATCATCCCTTTGAAAACCCTCAGAGATGGTGGCATCACTCGACAAGAAGCGACTCATGCTCCTATTTCAGTCAGAGACCACGAAGGAATCTCCAGGGAGGCTTATGGTTACATCATTCTCAACATAAGAAACGATTCAACCTGGACAGAAACTAAATTCTTTATAATTAAGGAGGATCCGGGATATGACATGATTCTTGGGCGAGCATGGATTCATAATGGAAGAATTGTTGTGGTATCTTCATCCTCAGTTGCACAAATCTCCGTCGAAGAAAATTCTGACTCGGAAGATGATCAACCTTTCGAGCATTTGGAGAAGGTCCAAACCTTAACATGACTCACACAAAAGCCCGAGGAAAGCGCACATGAATTTATCAGGAGATTCCGCATGCAGGCAAGTTTTATCCCCCCTCATAATTCCATATTAGCAACTTTCAAATATGCTACCCTTATCCGGGGACTCAATCATACTCATGACCAAGCTATCATCAAATGCTATGAGTGGGTAGTCTCGCCTCAGCAGTACTACACTAAATGGTTGGAATCTCTCCGAACTGAGGACCCCATTGAAAGGTTCATCGCTGAAGATCTGGCTCGGTTCCACAAGCATTATCCAACATACTCTCCTCTGCGCGAGTGTCCACATGTAACACAACCATGGAACTCCACTGCTTGGGGAATCTCAAATCAGCATAAGATATTCAAGGCGCGTACAACCAAGCCTAACAAATTCCAGGAAAGATATTTAGTTCTTAAGGCAGCTAAACGTGATCTCCATTTGTGCAAGGAGCTTCAATTGGGAAGGAACTTTTATGGTTGCAAGATCCATAATTGGAGGATACTACAAGTTAATCAACATGGATGGCAGGACCATACCAGTAATTCATGAGAATTGGCTCAAAGCTTTTGATGTCTGAGGTTTTCGGCAATTCAGGCGTTCCCTGCCAGACACAAAAATATTTGATTTGCTTTTAGGATTTTCTTTCACATGTATTTTCAATTCCTCCAAAACGTTTGCAATACTTGCATCCAGTATTTGAATTCAGTAATTTATCAAAGTTCTTTATTTAAGAAAAAGTCTCTATCAGATCCAAACTTCAAAAGAAAATCCTCAGCCACTCACGAATTCAAAACCAATCAAAAACCAAAATAAAACCTTACATCTCTCAGAAGTTCAATGTTCGAAGATTATCGGAAGAAAATTAAAGGAAGCCATCGAAGTATGATTTCTGCTTCTCAGCATTCTCCAAGACTTGCACAGCCGCCGTCTCCAACTCCAGCTTTTTGGTCAGCTCAGCAATCTTGGTCATTTTCTCCATCACATCATTACTATTAAAAGGGATGTTCTTCACTACTGCATCCTTGATAATGTTGATCTTCTGACGAAGCCACTTCAACTTAAAGCCAAGTCTCTCAAAATTCTCCAAGTTGTACTCCCAATCAAAGAGTACATCTCGAGTAACAGTACTTCTGGACCTGGTTCGTATGTCATCTATAACACGCAATATGTTTCCAAATTTCCTTTTCAAGAAGTATCTACGATCAGGATCCCTGGCAACAACAATATGACCATACATTTTCCACAACTTCTCATACATGTTGGCACACCCAGTAGGAACACTGAATCCACTAACACACACATGATACGGGAGTTGAGCACCAAATGGAGGCTCACAAACAATCCCTGCATTGGGATATTCGTGTATTACTACATTATTCTCAACTACTGGAGCATCCTCCATTGTCATTACAGCATCTTCTTATGGGACAGTCTCTTCTGTTCTTTCCTCGGTTTCAATAGCAACTGGAGTCTCAGTTTCCTCTATGGCTTCAACAATGATATTCTCAGAACCTGGAGGTGGAGAGTTGGTGATGTTACTGCTTTTATTCACCACATTGCTCGAATCTTCAACATTGGTTTCGTTATTCTCAACTTCGGTATTTGGTACCTAATACGAATATTACATGAGATTAGAGCAGGAAAATAAAAGGCAACCATAAAATTCAGAATTTAAGTGAACTAAAATCATCTAAGTTCCTTATTTTGCACCCAAAACATGATCAAATGGTGTAGAATCCATGAAACGTGTTTTCAAACAAGCTCATCATCTGAAGAGATTCTACACTCCCATGTATTAAACTACTAAATGGGAACAATTTGTAAGGAATTTGAAGTTGGGTCATATACCATTCTCTTTGTATGGAAGTCCTCTACAACATGTCAAAATTTCATAACGATCAGATGAACGAGCAAGGAGATGTGTCCAAAACATTGTACGACATGCAATCTGAAAAAGTTCTGAATATCTCCAGAAAGTTTACGGTTTCTCCTTTTTCATTCCCTAAACATGATCAAAAATTAAAAATATTCGTTACTAAAGCTTGGAAATTTCCTGGGATTGAAGATACATATGCATACATCGAAAATCCGACTCCAAACGAGGATTCTACTGTGTATCTACTAAAAGCTGAAGTCTGAAATTTCCTGGTGGCGTGTTTCGGAAAAATTACTCGTATACTCGCATGTACTTTCACTCATTCATTCATAAATCAGCAATAACATATATCTATGAAGAGTTCACATGAGGTATACTTACTAGGGGAGTCTCTAAACCATTTGAAGGCTCGACGGTATTGGAGTCTCCGTTGGCAACTCCTTTATCTTCATTCAATTCGAGATTTCGGGAACTCTCCATATCTCCATGACTCAAAGAAGAGTGTGCTTCATCAACATGATGCTCATCTACAATGACTTCCTCCTGGATACATCAACAACGATCATCATTAATTCATCCAAAGGCGTGTTACACTGATTACCTTGAGGAGGGAATACTTACGTCAACTTCCTCGTCAGTGTTGTATCCCTGAATTATTCGACCAGGAGCAAAACGAAGACCACCAATAACAAATGGATCAAAATTATGAAACGAATTAACAATATTCTTTTAAGATCTTGATCACAGGGACGAGAAAGTCGCAACAATGAAGAAAAGTATTAACAACTCACCAAAGAAGCGGAGGGAGACTGTATATCGTTCGGGATCATCCTATGAGATGTCTTGCTCCTGCCTTCTCCTCCTTGAGGACTTTCTTGAAGGTTTGGAGAGTTTACATCAACTAGAAATCTCACAGCACGGCCGTCCTACCATGGAGTCCACAATACAATTAAGAAGCGTGATTGGCGTACTTTGGCTAAAATCATGAAAAAGGTACTCACATGTGTCACATTTGGGGACGTCTTACTTTTGTCGCCACTGGAAAGATATCTCAGCCTGGGTCGATCAGAGATCATGTCAGAGGAAGGGAACTCTCGAACTGGGGACTTAACATACGTTGCAAACTCATACAAGCTCAAGTTGCTGACGCCAGAATTCTATGTAACCCGGAGTCACGAAATTAGCACGATCAGAGTATGGGAATAAATACTCACTTCCCTCCATATGAGTGCAGTCCAGATTAGTCTTCAAATACTCAATTGATGGTTTGTTCATTCGGTGACCCAGAATACACTGATCAACACCCATCTGTCGAGCCGCTCTATCAATATTGTATTCTTCTACCCGGAATTCTCCATTCATTACTGATATCAAGAAACCAGAAGTACAACTCAAGACAAAAGATCTCTCTCCTTCACTCAGACCAGCACCAACACTCAACGTGATATTCTCGTCAGTAGTATTGAAAGTGATCAATTGTGAGAAAAGAGAAGGAAAACAGACACCCAGGGGCGAAAATTGAACTCGGACTCAATGTCCAAAACGTCAGTAATGCATATCTTGTATTGTGTTTTCTTTCTAGACCAGCGCATGATCCTGGCGTTATTCTTCTCAAGGAAGGAGTGACGAGTGTCGACCTTGGGGCCTTGCAAAATGCTGTGGGGTATTGGGGCGTAACTCTCGAGATGCTCCCACATCAAGGCTTGGAGGAACATGGTATTGGCATATGTCTCGACTTTCATGAAGCCATCAGAAATACTGGAGTCTATAACTAGAGAGTCTAAATTGGCGAACAACGAACCCAAGAATAGACTGCCAATGGGAATTTTCTCACCTTAAACGGCTTCAGCAAGTGTCCACAATCTTCAAAGATATCCCTGGAAATCCACAAGCATAATAAAGCAGCAATTGTTAAAGCGCCATCAACCGGTTATTCAGGAATTCTATCTCTCGGCCACCAATGTGATAACCGTTGATCATAGCAGGATGCGGGTGACTCATTGAATTCGTGCATCTTGGCCTCTAATATGTTAGATATCTCCTTCTCCTATGATGAAATCTCTTCAGGGAAATTACCAGTAATTGGAAGGTGCAACAAAGCAACTACATCTTCTAAAGTAATGGTGAATTCTCCCCATCTGCATATAAACGTGTGAGTAGGAACACACCAACGGGTGAGCAAGTCTACCATACCTGGTATATCATGGTTGATGATTAAATCTCCAGCAACTTGAATGGCTCGTGTTACCTTGGCACTATCCAATATGGTCCTAACACCGCTATGACCCAGCATGTGTCTTTCCCATCCAGAGAAATGCATCAGGGGATTTCGTGAAAGCTTGAACTCCACATGATAAGCCGAAAAGTGTTTTCCTTGCAAACAAAACCGGATTACTGCTTGAGGAGATACCAATTTATGCTGAGTAGTGCTCCTGGGATTTATTAACAACCGAAACGAGGAGCCTAAGGGACGCGTTTCTGGTCTATATAGATACGTAAAGAACTTATCCTCAGCAGTTGGAATGTTCTTAGTCTTGGGACTTCCCTCTTTCTCCTTGGAAATCTCAGAATCATCATTTCTGGAGGAACCATCACCTCTGGAAGAGGCGTCTGTGGAAACATCCTCTCTCGAAGAAGCATCATCTTCAGAAGAGCTACAAGACTGAGCCATTTTCACAAATTTGCTGTAACATACATACACGAATTTCATCAATATAATGGAATTAAAGCAACAACACAATTATGATGCTCATATTGACGTCTACAAAAATGGTAATCCTTAACTCTTACCTATTTACAATTTCACGAACTTAGTGATAACAACGTAAAACCTCAAAACTTGCTCGTTCTTTCGAACCTGCAAAGTCGGTCATAAAACATATTATTCAAGAGTCAACACTGACTTTTCGATAAACTATGAATAATTCACATAACTTTCCATGTGAACATTCGCTGATTTTTACGTGTACATACACTATAAAATCACTAAACCCACACATACACTACGAATTCATCGACTCATGAATTATTTGCTTTCAACAATTTTCATAAATCAAAACTTGATTTATATTCAATAAAATGTGAACAGGTCATGTACCTTAAAAAAAATCGTGAGTTAATAATTCACGTAAATATATATAAAAAAAAAAATTGCTCAATCGAGCATCCGTCTATGAAACGAGGGTCTTTTCTATTTTTTTAAAAGTCTACATATTTCAAACAAAATTTTGAAAGTTCATAAACAAATTTTTATCATGAACTACAGGTTTTTTCAAAATTCCTTTAACCCTAAGGATTATTATTTATTACTTTTATGAACAAACCTACGTTTCTAAAAGTATTTACAAAATTCATGCTTCGAAAACAAACTTGGGTTTTCATGAAACCTAATAAACAAAACTTTTGCTACTGCAACTAGACCATGTCTATTCAAATTTTTATGTATCTCTTCCATATTAGGGATTTTTGCTTGTTCCTTCAACTAACGAACAAACGGGCATATACATACGTTTTCTAAAAACCCTTCATAAATCCTATGCATGCATGCAATTAGGGGATTTATCATTTTGCGAACAACGCATGAATCATAAAACTAACAGCAAAAAGAAAAAAAAGAAATTTGGCTGACCTGTCGCTGGCCGGAAATTGGCCGGGCGTTGATCGGTGCTGGTTTTCCGGCGAATTTTTTTTTCCTCCTCCCTGGTGCTGCTACTCGCGTGAAGTTGGTGATGAAGCTTGGTTGACCAAAAAATAAAATAAATTTTTAGGGTTATTCCCTTTTATATCAAATTTATTTCCAAAACCTAATAAAACATGGGTTTCCTTTATGGGGCTCGGGCCCGTAAATCCCAGACCGACCATAACTAAGCTTCTGAACGCCTAAATCAGCAGTGCCTCATCTCTCCACGCTCACGAGATGACACTCTATATTACTATCAGGGTCCTCGTCTGTGCATTTGCTCGTACATGACATCATTGGGGTAAATCGAGGATTCCGAAACTACCTTTGTAGACTGAGTTCGACCGCTGATCTCTTTGACTGAAAATCACCATTTAATGCTTACTGCGGAACATGACTGTTCCTCACTAAGCAGGGGACTTAATGTAGATGGTGGATTTTCAACAAAGGGCAAAACCGTAAAATCATGAGGCATGTTTTTGACACGGCTTTCAGGCATGCAACGATTCATATTTTACGAAGCCATGATGAATATGTTTTCGAAAAGCCCCCACCAGCTGAGCGTTCGATCCCTGGCATTTCGTCGTGACCTCTATGCAGAATAACGTATTTGGGCGGTTCTCCGTAGATTGAGAGCTTAACGCCTTCAGGACGTCGGTGATACTCATTGTTCCCTGACTGCAGGAGAGAGACCCACCTACACATAGAAGAATAGTTGGTCGGCGTACGCCTTTAGGACGTCGGTGACACTCACCGTTCCCTGATTATGTGGAGAGATTGTGCATAGATTCAGGCGGTTCTCCGTAGATTGAACACTAACGCCTTCAAGTCGTAAACAACATCGTGACTCCCTGACTATGCACCATTCAGAATAGATGTGACACTTTAACTAGTTAATATCTTTTATGCAATAGATTAATTCTGCTGCGACATTCACCACTCAATTCCCAGAATAATCTATTATTTCTCATGTTCCATGGTCGAATCCACGGCCTGATCCCATGGAATGGAAATAACAATTGCTCCTATTCCATGGTCGAATCCACGGCCTGATCCCATGGAATGGAAATAACAATTGCTTCGATTCTATGATCGAATCCACGACATGGAAATAACAATTGCTTCGATTCTATGATCGAATCCACGGCTTGATCTCATAGAATGGCAATAAAACAACTGTGTTATCTCATTACTTCGATTTCATGATCGATTCCACTGATCTCATGAAATGGTAATAGATAATCTTAATTACTCCGATTCTATGGTCGAATCCACGATCCCATGGGATGGTAATGCTTGTTTTATTATTCTGAATTCGTAGTCGAATCCACAGCTGATCCTGCAAATTAATAATGAATAACTATTCATTTTTATTACTCAGTTTCATGAATTATTCTCCACTGAATTCATAGATTAGTAATAATACTCAACAACCGGGCATCTGGACTATCACTGAGTAAGCCCCACAAAAATGGTGCGAGTGTACTCGACAATGATGCACGACTGAGCACCCGGATGCACGAACGAGTGTCCAAAAATATGAAATAATGAGGAATCCTTCGCAAAAACAAGATAAAACAATAAATATTAATAAAATAATAAGAGACACCCAGGATCGGGCCCACCAGCCGGCCGTGCCCTAGCCATGGTCGGTCCATGCCTCTCCCATTATTTTCCTTATTTTTTGTTATTTCGTGAACTCACGAAAACTCCCTTGGTTTAGCAACTTTCCTTGTTTTTGCAAAACTCGTGAATTCTCCATAATTTGGTGGATTCACGAAATAATATTATAAAATAAGGAGAGATGTGCGGGACCGGGCAACCTAAACGGACGTCCATGCCTAAGGCGTGGCCGGTCCCACACCTCACAATCCTTAGATTTTTATAATTATTATTCCCTAATCTCACGAAACTCCTCCGTTTTAACAGAAACTCGTGGATTCTCCATAACTTCAAGGATTCTCCACAACATCAAGGATTCATGAAAAATAATAAAATAGGGAAAGGTGTGCGGGACCGGGCAACCTAGACGGCTAGCCATGTCCTAGCTATGGACGGTCTCACACCTTTTAATCCCTAATCTTGCATAATTATTATTTTCCTCAATTCATGAAACTCCTGGGTTTGAGAAAAATCCATGATTTCTCCATATTTTCTCAAATATTGCTCAAATCATGAAAAAACCGAAAGCCAACATAGTCACACAACTGGCTAGCCTCTCACGTCAATTTTAAATATTAAAACACTTTTATTTAAATATTTTCAAAATATTGATGAATTGAGCGTACATGCTCATTCCAACAAAAATCGAGAATTCTCAGTGAAGATGAAACTCTTCTGAAAATTCACGATATTGCTCGAACGCGCATCAGAAAATACTGAAATCCTCAGTATGGAAACAGGAAAACCACGACAACACGTGCACGCCTTCATGACCGAACATGGTCATTCTTAGGGCTTGCACAAAGCTGGTCCCACACGTTTTCATTATTCTGACCTAATTTGCTCAATTGCTCATACTGGGCCCGAACTCTCTCCAACCAACTGGGGGATTCTACAAATGACCAATAACTGGTCCCGTGACCACCAAGATCCGGTCCCATGCTATCTTGGTCGGTCCTCATCTCTCATACCTAGGTTTTATCACCTAATGCTGAATCCAGCAATATTTCAATAAATGATGAAACCTGAATTTAATCATCGTTCTTTGACCAACTCTCAAACTGAGAAACCTGGAGCGTTCTCACTCGAGCACTGAGCATCACATGGACGCTCATCATCCCATGTGATCGGTCCCTCTTCACTCATGACCAATTTTCAGCAATTCACCAATTATTGAAGGATTGATCAAAAATTAGGGTTTCGAACAAAAGCTCCACGAATCACCATTCTGAGCAAGTTCAAACACAAAATAATGTTGATTCAGCAATCAATATCCAAATCAATAATATTCGGTAATTCACCAATATTTTTGATTAATATTTTATTGGGTCACGACACCAGTAAATAATTCGTCGAATTGAGCAATACTTGCTCAGTTGCTCGAATATCGATCCAACCATCAATGTTCATTAATTCATCAGTAGTTTTTCGAATTGAGCAACACTTGCTCAATTGCACGTCAAATTACCAATATTCAGTATTTTGTTGAACTGAGCAACACTTGCTCAGTTGCACACCAAAATTATCGAATTCGTCGAATATTGCTCAATTGCTCGAGAAACTCTCGATATTCGGCAATTCGTCTAATTGAGCAATACTTGCTCAGTTTCTCGACAAACTCTCAATTTTCGGCAATTCGTCGAGTTGAGCAATACTTGCTCAGTCGATCTAGTCAGTAATTCATTGACATCTCATAGAAGTACATGTTCAATCCATGAATCGCCGAGCATTCACCATTTATGCTCGATTCAACAAAACTAGACTCACAGTATAAATCAGTCAACAACTGACCAACTAATACACGTCTACCTTGCAGACTCCATAATTCGTGAAATATCAATCACGTCAAAAATGGGGGATATCTCTTAGGGTTTTGGTCTGGCGGTCTACGGCACGTGGATTCATCCACAACGAAAAATGTGTGTAAGTCGTGTAAACGGTTGAAGGAGTTAGCAAAGTATTGGTTGCACGATGAGTCAAGTATCCACATGACGTGGAACTGACTTTACCACGATCTCCCACTTTCTCACTCTTTCACTCAAGAAACCGTCACACTTACAGGGATCAGTGGTGCATCATTCTTGCAATATAAATAAGTCTAAATCGAGGAAAACACGAGGATGGAATATCATCAATCATCGATTATCATCATTATCCGTCAACAACTCGATATAAACTTATTCACAGAACTCAACTTCAACAGTTTAGCAATATTGCAGAAACCTTCAACACACCCACAATCCTTGATCATCACTAATCCGACACAACTCTCAGCTTTCCTCCTATAGATCAACCCATCTCCCTCTTTATGACCGAATTGACTCTGGAACGGCCATTGTCTTGGTTTAGGACGGAGTTATACAGATTGATTTCCCGAATCTAAGCACACCCTTTGCAGCGGTGCATCTGTGTGAGGTTCAGCAGTTCGCTCGGTTGAGGAGTCTCGACAACACGCTCGACTCTCCACTTTCCTAGAAAACCAGCAAACCGTTTTCCCCATCTATAACACTGTATAACAATGACCAAGAAAATTTGTTTATCAATATGTTTTCTTTTTGTTAACATTACGAATATTCAACAACAATAATGCTGAGCTGAACACGTTCAGTATCGCTGGAAAATCTTGAAGTGACAAAGATTCAAGAAGCTGAAGAACCAAGGAAATCAAGCATGATGGATAGGAAGCTAAAAAGTTTTATTTATTTTGTAATTCATATGTATTGATAGTTTTGTCACTAAAATTGACAAAGGGAGAGATTGTTAGAGCACTGCTCGACCGAACTCGCAAGCGTTGTTATCTCAAGCAAAACTAAATATTTGATTACTAGTCTACTACTAGTCATGTATCGGTTTAGGATAAAAGTGTGTAGTTGAGCATTATACTTCACGACGTTCACCATTTGAAGACGAAAATCAACCGAAGGCGTTTGGAGGAACTATATCGACAAAAGGTATGTGAAGACTATAAACTTATCTATCACTCAAATTTGTCTATTCTATCTATATTCAATGAGAAAAAAATCGTAATGGCTATGTGGACTTTAAACACCATACACAATGAATGTTTCGAGATGAACTTAATTCAAATATGTTTCTCCAAATATGAGTATTAAACTTGGAAGTCTTTTACGAACAATTTATTGTTCAAGATGATCATGTGAGAATACCCTTGAAGATGGTATGTGTGATATTATCATCAGACAGGAAAGTCTCAATTCGATTCATTCCAATCATGTGAAAATAAACTTGAAAATTTTATGTGATCTGTGTGAGACAATCATTTAATGTTAACTTGGGATGTTTCGTATTGATTAGGTAATGAGATTGACTCGGAACTAATGGTAGATGAGAGTTTTAGAACTACTATCAAAAGTATGGATACAGTTTACTATGTGTACTATGTATATTAAATAACTAAACTAATATGGATCCGGAACTCTAGTTTACGAACTTGGTGCATCTTTTGATCTGTAGTTGTTGTTCGCGAACTGTGTTCGCGAACTAGCTCAGCTGGTTAAGTTCCTGAACTTTTTTTTCGTGACCTCTGTTCCCGAACTGGTACTTTCTATAGTATTCGGCATGATAACTTTGTGTTCACGGACTATGTTCCCGAATTAAGTTAATTGTGCTTGTGGATCAGGGTTATTCGCGAACTGTGTTCCCATAATAAAGTACCTGAACTGTTAAGCTCATTCTTATACGTGAACTTGGTTTGCGAACAGTGGCATAGCAGCTCACGAACTTATTTACCCTATCGATTATTGTTCAAGTGTTTTGGATGTTTCTATGAAATATTAGCACTTAAATAACTCTCAAGAACACATATTAGATACATACTTGATCGCCGATTAATCATTGGATGATTATCAAGTCTAGTCTAAGGTGTTCATTAACTTGGCTAACTTCGGTTAACTAGTATTGAGCCAACTCATTATACACGGTTTAGGTACGGTTCATCCATATCCAAATGAATGAATGTTTTATTTGCGTATGACTCAAGCTTAACCATCTAACGGTGGATATTAACATTTAGTTTCTAAGCTAACTTAGCTTGAATCTCAAATTAGGTTTTTCATCTAACGGTGAAGATTGATTGCTTTGTTACCAAGCTATCTTAGCTTTGATTCTAAAAAACCCTAATTTGAAAGTCTATATAAAGAGATCCTCTTGATACTGGGAAAATTAATTCCCGACACTTTCTTGTGTCCTAGTTGCAAACTAGAGTTGATTCTCTCTTAAACTAGTTTCCAGTTCTTCTGTTAAAACACTATTAGGTTTACGACTATCAAGATTTCTCTTAGAGGATTCGTGAATCCAGGGCCGACTATTTTATCTTTGATAGTCTGGTTATCCTGATCTTACCATTTATCGTTATGAGCTCAACTCGAATTTGAGTTACCTCGAGATTTATCTCCGATAGGTAGGATACAAGTAGTCACAAAGTACCTTCGTCTCAAACTTTGTCATTCTGCAACACAGTACAACTGCTAGTCGGTTGAGTCTCTGTTGTGAGGTGATTAGGAAAATGTAGGCTGCTCTCCGGGAGACATATGACCGGATTTTCTGATAGGTTTTATAGATCTTTTGATTGGTCGAACCAAGATTTCATTCCACCTTGATCTAAGCAATCAGAACTATAAATCAACCAATAGATATATCTGCGGGAAACGGGTTTATTTATCAAGTCTTCGACTTTGAGTCGTAATAACTCTTAGTTGTGGGTGAGATCAGCTAAGAGAATCAAGTACGCAAAGTCTTGCGAGATTCAAGAGGCGTAAGGAACGCAACTGTAACTTAATCAGTATGATACTTGGTTAGGGCTCAACTATATTCCAGTGTGAAGTTAATTTTAGTAGGCTAATGTTTGTAGCTGTTTCATACGGTGTGGTGTTCAAGACTGGACAAGGTCCCACGATTTTTCTGCATTTGTGGTTTCCTCGTTAACAAAATTTCTGGTGTCCGTGTTATTTCTTTTCCGCATTATATTTTTTATCTTTATAATTGAAATATCACAGGTTATGCGTTAATCAATCATCATTGATAAATCCGACTTGTTTGTTGGATATGACTTTGATTGATCTTGGATATTTGTCTTTGGTTCCGTCCAAGTTTTTCTCTTCAATATAATCATACTTATGGATTCATCTTTCATATTTGTTGGATTGTGCTTGTATAATAGAAATAGGTAAAGCTCTTTAGTATTGTTCCTTGATTGAGTTTTACTCTCGGAATAGTATTAGGGTTAAGTCCATTCAAGTTGTCGAACGAAATATTGGGTGGTTTTGTTTGACCCCCGTGTTTTCAGTAAGATATCCACATGGCTAGCTACTCACCAAATTTTTGTTACGCTTATTCCATAAAAATTAACTGATAGACTGGTTCTATTCAAATAATATTTCGGCAGCAGAAAGATAATAATACTAGAGGTACTTATTTGAAGAATTGGAGCTACTATTTTAATTCTAAGTGTAGAGGAAGTCTAAGTATTAGGCAAGTTGCTTGGAGAATGTTGCAGGATTCTAGTGTTTTATGGGTTCAAACCCTGCAAGGCTGGTTAGATTGTCCTCGTGGATCTTCTTAAGCACAAATATTTTTACTAATTGTAGTTATCTTCCTGATGAGGTAAGTACTAACATGGTTTGAAAATGGTGAGTAGTTTGTCAAGTTATAAAAATTTTAACAAATTATTGGTCGGAAGTTGTTTATCGTACGCATATACAAATCTGGATAGATGTGTACGTTCTTGCTCTAGATGAACATTTAGCCTCTACTTATTATTCTGCTAATCCGCATATTGTTTCTCAATTGATTGATAGAGGTACTAGAAATTGGGACTTGAACTTTTACAGTTAATCAATTTCATATTGACGTTGTAGAGAAAACCTGTAAAATTAGAATACCTCTTATAGGAATGATCAAATTAGACATGAAACAAGAATGGGAAATTTTCTGTGAGTCTGCTTATGCCATTCTTTTAAATGAGTCTCAACGGAATGCTCTAATTCCTAATTATATCTTTTCCTTGAGAAGTCTCTGGAATATGCAGATTTTTCCTAAGGGTCTGGATTTTCACTGATGTATCCAGAATTACCTTCCAACTATAGATAAGATAGTTTGTACCTAATATTTGTAATTCTTGTCCTTTGTGTCGTAATTTGCAATGAAACTATGCAACATATTTTAATACAATGCTATGCGGCTAACATAATTTGGTTTGCTATGACTCTTGCTTTTTAGCATGATAAGCAATGTTGATTTCACTGCTCGGCTTGTTGATATATTCTCTTATAATCAACTTATGAATGTAGATATGCGGGAAACAATAAGGTTTGTGGCATATGTTAGTTTGACATACTTGAAAGTCCAGGTGCTCTATATCTTTAAAATAATCCAATTTAGACCAACTGAACTTATTAATTCTGTTAAGAAGTTCATTTCAGATATTGGAAATGAGAGGATTCCAAATGAAATCCTTGTTACTACTAACTTGCATATAAAGAAAAGGTGTCCACGTGCTGGTCTTGCTATCAAAGTCAAATTTGATGTCTCTTTTATCAAACATAATCTTCCTAATGGTATTGGAATAATAATTAGAAATGACACATGTGCATTCCTCCGAGCAAAAGGTGATAACTCAAAAACTTTAGATGAGATACAAGAAGAAGCAGTTGTAGCAATGGAGGCATCTAGATGATCCAAAGAAAAAACATTATCGTGCTATATTTGGAAAGCGATAATAAGAATATTGTGGATGGTATCAATGGTGCTTTCAGCAGAATAAGCTGGACTAAAAATAGTGTAATCTAAAAATGTCTTGTTTTATTTAATAGTGATAGTTAGACTTACTCTCATCTTAGAAGTGAAGCAAATGGAGTAGCTGATGAATTAACAAACTTTACTTGAACTAGTATGATCTATATGGTTAGATGGTCCTCTAAATTTTTCTCATTCTAAAAATGGAGAAAGATAATGTAAACACTTAGATTTCGTCCTAAAATATTCTCTTTCTTATTAAAATAAAATAAAAATAATCAATCTTGGTATATATCCCGGAGGCATGCCTAGCTAGCTGGCTCCCGAGCCTTTCTTTTTCTTAAAGTTTGGGCTTGCAGGTCATTATTTGTTTTTTTCCACTCGTAACAACATCTTTCCTCCCTTTCCCATAGGTTAAGTTTTTGGATGTATTTCCGTTTATGTAGCTACTAATTTTTCCCAGAATTATTATCATTTTTCCCGTTTGACCTATGTTTAGCCTAAAATAATAAAGAGTAAATTATTTATATGATCCTAAAAGTATCGGGTCTTACTCTCATGGCCCTAAGGTCATTTTAATAATATTTGACAATTATTCTGATGGCCCTAGAAAATGTTATATTATAAGGTTACGATAATAACCTTTCTTAAAATCACAAAACCATCGTTAAACCCATTTGAACAATCAGTTTCTTCCCGCCTCTATCTCTCTCATCAAACCACTCGATCGGAGATTTCATTAACCAAAACTCGAAATCAAACGAAAATGAGAATCAAAACTCAAAATATTTCATCATTACCATAACTTCTAGATCCATACGAAGAAAGAAAAAGTCGTTTATCGTAATCAACGAAAAATTGGTGTACAATGAAGAGAAAATGTCGCCATATTGATTTCTCGTTTCATATGAAGGAAGAAAACTAGATTAAAATTGATTTACAGTGATAAGATCTTGTATAAGAAGAGGAATCACTACCGGAAAGAGATCTTGTGCATGAATTATTACTTGGTGTTCTTTTTTCACATGTAATGGCGTCCATGGGATGCTTCAGACCCAGGCGATACATGGCAGGCCACAGGATTCTGGGCATTTTATACATCCCTTGACAAAAACAAAAGAATAATAGATAAAGAGCAGAAAATTGCATTTAAAAGGTGGTTGTTTCATCGGAAAGATCGAAAACACTAAAAGAGAATGATCCAATTGTAAGTTCAGCAAAATCAGGTGGATGGTTTAACGCTTCAGCATCAAACATAGTCGCGAAGAACCCAACCGCTGACTCAGCACCTCGAATGTCTATAAGTTGTTGGACATAATAAACGCTCACCACATGATTAAAAAAAATTCACCAGACCAATGTGAAACTTCTGATTAAATAAGTTTAACCATTTTAAAAGGTTATGAATCCCACTGAAAAGACTAATACTATAAGAATCTGAACGAAATGCATCGGTATTACTTGATATAAAGATAGTAATATCACCAACTTTATCAAGTCTTCTCCAAATCTTTTGAAGATATGTATCAAGATAGCGCATATTTGAAATGGAGTTATAAAGACCTACAACTTTTTTCAAGTTTAGTAACATATCATAAACATCTTAAAGTAAACCTTTGTAGGCTATTAAATTATCTACCACTTCCAATGCATTTGTTATTTCTCTCACACCAACTTTAAAGAAATGCTGAGACACATTCATGGTTAGTTTTCTAGTAGTATAAGGATTTTTAGTTGTACTAGATTTTGTGCCCGGTGCATAGTATCGGGCAGCTTTTTCTTTTAATCATATTTATAATTTGGTGTGATGTGGTTTCGCTTCACCTCGTCTGCATTTTTGATTTGGTATGGCTCGGCTTCGCCTCTCCCCGTCGCTTTGGATTTTTTATTTGGTGTGATATCACCGCATTTTGAGAAACATTGCAAATTGTTTAGAATTAACTATATCAAACAAAAAATTAACCCACTCTTTATGAATCAAAATTCGGGGAACATAACACAAATAGTAATGGCTACCTTGTGGCGATGCATCCCAAGAGAAGGATTTAGTTCGTCTTATAAAGTAGGTAAAACCTTCTTATCGAGCATACACTCAAAAGATTAAGAAAATCTCCGGCACATAAAAAGAGGGATTGTGATATAAAATTCAGGGATGAAATAACAGTAAGAAAAAATAGAGTGTTTTCCTGTAAGTAAACAAATCATGATGCAGCTTGTATGAACGATCAAATAAAAAATGGAGAGTTCTTAGACAATAAAAATGAACATTATGTTAAGAACGCAAAATGTCTGGTTTATGACATAATTTCGAAAATTTTATATCATTTATCACTTATCAGTAAGCATAAGAAAAAATGTATTAAGAGTACATGTAGGTATAATAATCTTAATCACTTGTTACCTCCCTAAACCTCCATACAGGTTTGCTGCTACCCTTCATTCATCAAAAAAATAAAAAACTTCATTAGCCAGCGAAATTTATGAAAACAAAAACAGAAGAAGCACAAAATAGAGTACTACCTAGTCTTGTTGCCTCGTCGAAGTTTCTTTTCTCTTTTGTTCTTTTGATGCACAACACAAAACTCATTATAGCGTGCTTGATGAAGCTTAACAGAGTTTTCTAAAGCGTTCCCATTCACCGGAGCTCCACGTTCACTAGACCTCCACGTTAATTCTCGCTTCTGGTTGATTCTGTTCCCACCAGTTTTTTTTGGAAAACTTATTAAACTTAAACAAAAATAAATAATCAGGAAAATATTTTTTTGCCAATAATAAGATAGCTAAATATTAAATTATTTTTTTTGCCAATAATCAAGAGAATCTTTTGGGCTCATGAAATATTATTTGGCCAATTACATTTAATAAAATAATTACCTAAATTTACTAAATCTTATTTAATCTTGGAAATATAACAAAACAACTTCAACATTACCAAAAAAAAAAAGATTTCATCATGATAAAATTAAATATATGCAATGTTCCATTTACAGTTTTTGTAATAAAATTTGCCTAATTACAACACCAACCCACGGGTAAAAGAAAATACTTGCGATTAATTTTTTTGGAAGCTACGAATAAGTTATTCACGGTGATTACACTTCCAATGACGAAATTTATTTTAAAAAAAAAAGATTAATTTAATCGTGGGTGTTAACCTTTCGATCGTATAATATGTATCTCTTGCGAACAACTTTATTGTTGATCCTGTTTGCATACAAAAAAATAACAAATCATTAAATTTGAAACAGGAAAAATGGGAGAAAATATTGATTAGCATATAAAAAATCGAGCAAAACAAAAAATCGAGCAAACAAACATCATTTCCACATTACTTTTCTTAATTTTATTAGAACCATAATTTAAAAAAATAGATAAAAAATAAAACATTAATTAAATAAGGTGGATTTATAGTTTTGTTATATTTTGATATGCCGCATATTTTGTATACTAAAATTATTGAAAAAAATATATTCCATAACAAACAAAAAATGACGATAATCTAAAATATTTTTCTAAATTTGGTCAATAATGAAAAGATTTCCTAAATGGATCCGCAGAAAGAAAAAAAGAACCCAAATATAAAACGCTTAGGTTATTTGCACCTGTTGATTAATTGGTAATTTGTTGTGCAGATGCATCTGTTTTAGCTCATCTAGATATGTGTTAGGTTTCATGTTAATACGTGAAAAATTCTGCTGAGAAACAAATGTGTGGATAACACTTTTTTTTCTTAGATTTATTACTATATATCTTAGTAAGACATGCTAAATTTCATATTATTACAATATATCTTGAAACTACTAAAGGTTTTTTCCCTTTATCAACATTAATCTAAAAAATCATGTGTTAGAGCATAGCTCGGTTGAACCCACCAAGCGTTGGTATGTCAAGTTTGGTTGTCATATTTTAGTGAACCAAAACTCATTTAAAGAAACGCTTGATTATGTACTAGAGTCAACTTCGTATAGGTTATCTTGAAAGTATTAGGATATGAGACATTACAAGTATTGCGAAGACTTGAAGAACTGAAGAAGCAAGGAGCTACAACGACAACATCATCCTTCCACTTGACGTTAGTGATATTTGACTTGAACTGTTTCATTCCCTAACATATCTTTCAAGTCGTGCATATTGAAACATAACTGTGAAGCATGAATGATTGTACTCTAGTTAGACGTAGTATTAAGGAATACAATACGAGGTCTATTACATAACCATTAAACTTTGTATATAAGACATCGACATAATCGTTGGAATGCTATTGTGATTATGTATGGGTATGAGGTAAAGATTTCATCCTATGAAACAATGTTTTACATTCGTTTAAAGGAAGTAAATTCATGAACTCGTTTTGTGAATCGAAAGGGAAATCTCTAGGCTTATTGGTATTGTCATTCATTGCATATTTTTTGAACTACCAATATGTGTGATTAGTATAACCGCTCGTGACTTGTTTATGTTCTTGGTAAAACTATTCACAAGGCCTGCCTTTTGTATTGGTATGACTTTTATTAGTGAAACCGATCTTAAGTAATCACCTGAGATGGTATGATCGATTTAGTGTTATTGGTATGACCAACTCTAGGCAAAGGGGAACCGATCTTATGAATAGGTGAAACCGATCACAAAAGGGGAATCGATCCTTGTAAGATGTGCAACACGTTTTTAGT
Source organism: Papaver somniferum (assembly GCF_003573695.1). Taxonomy (NCBI): domain Eukaryota; kingdom Viridiplantae; phylum Streptophyta; class Magnoliopsida; order Ranunculales; family Papaveraceae; genus Papaver; species Papaver somniferum. Next base: position 5,956,264 of record NC_039359.1, read on the forward strand.
AGATAGGGGAACCGATCCTATGAACATGTGCAACAAGTTTTTAGTGAAAGGGGAACCGATCCTATGGACATGTGCAGAAAATACAAGTAGTTACCATAAGTATGTGGGGAACCGATCCTAGTACCTAGTCAACCGAATTTTTGGAAAACTAATGTGACTATTCACAATACTCACATGGAGGTAGAACCGAAACTTGTTTTGGTAGAACCGTTAAACCCATGATTTGTGATTTAATGTTCTTAATCAATCACATAGTTCTTGAAATTCAGATGAACCAATCCTAAACTTGTTTGGAAGTGTGGAAAATCGGTTTCAAGATTGTAAGTATGAAAGAGGACTTACAAAGTAAAGATGTCGACATTCTTTGAACATGTGCAGTAACGCTTATCTTTTATTGTTCAAAGATATTCCTTAATAGCTAAAGGAAAATCTCGGATCGAAATATAAGTTAAGAATCTTTTAATTAAGGTTGTTAATTTTATTTTTAGAAAACTGAAAATTGGTAATGTGCATTTACTAATTGGAGATATTCTAAGAGATTTTCGGTTAATATTTGGACAAAGCATTTCCAGGAATTATGGAAACCGAATCTGGAATATGTTGCATATCTTGAGAATATTTTCGGTTTTGGAAATTCATTGGTGTCCAAACTTCCTTATCTATAAATACCAAAGTTTGCATTTCGAGCAAACTAATCCTCAGATCCAGCAAAACTACCTAGTTGTGTTGTTACTAGTGGAGTCGCTTATTCAGAGAGGAAAGTAACCTAATTCGGCGAAATCTCTTACAGCCGTTCAGTTTAAAGACTTCTTTGGGATTGAGAACCTCTATTAGTACCGTTGGTGAGAAACTAGATAATTGCGGTTTATTATTAGTTTTCGATTTATTTGATTGACTAACGGTTGTTGAACTTTGATTGCATCTAGTTTGTTTATGCTTGTGAATCTTCTCTTCTGATATAAGATTCACTCAAACTAGATCGAAGTTTCGAAGAGGATCTTTAGACTGTTTGTAGATCTAAAGACGTCTTATGATAATCCATTGTTAACAGACTCCGTTCTGTGCGTAATTGATCACAATAGATTCAAGTTGATTGTGTGCATGTGTTTATTGAAGATCTAAGAAGATTTGAAGACAAAGAAGACTTTGAAGATTTCTGATTTGGGTTCATAATCTTTGGTGTACGCAATACTTGTTTCGGTTAAAGAGGATCCAACTATAATCAGTTTATCCTTGTGGTAGATTGGATTGATTAGTTGAGTAGATCGGCATCAATACGATTATTTGTGATTCAAGAATCTAGGCGATTACTTCGGTAGTCGTTAGTGGATAGATCTAAGGACCCGACAAAGGAGTTTATTGAGATAAATGGAAGAGCCTTTTGTCGAACTCAAATCACTTGGTTGAAAAGAGTTGATACCAAACAGATTTTTTGTTCCTTTACTGTTTGGAATACGAACCAAAAGAATTGTTCCAAGTACGTGACTTATTCATAAGTTGGAGGCGTGAGAATACATACAGAACTAGGTGAACTACAGGTTTAGTTGCTTGGTATCAACTATACGAAGTTGATTTGATTTTATATAGCGGCTTAATCCTGAGAGTATTCAATTTTGGACAAGTTCCTGAGGTTTTTCTGCATTTGCAGTTTCCTCGTTAACAAAATCTTGTTGTGTCTTTTAATTTTCTTTTTCCATAATTATAATTGTTTTTATTATAATTAGAAGTAAAATACACAAACTTTAATTCCTATTTACTTGATAGTAATCATGTTGTGTTTGGTTAAGTCTGAACCCTTTATCAAGTAAACATACTTCGTTGTTGTATTGTCTCGATCTCGTGTCCATAGAAGATCACACGAAGTGTGAAACGATTAGTTGTATTGTCTCGACTCAGTCCATAGACAATCACTTTCGGAGAAAGGACTTATAGGTGGAAAAAATTTAGATTGAGGTATATTTGGGTACCCTCGTCTTTTCAATTGGTATTAGAGCGGGCAAACACGAAAAGATCTGACAATCTGTGTTTGATGCGATCCAACCTATAAGACATGAGTCAAAGTAAATCTAAGTGAGAGCGAAAACTAAAGAAAGACTCAGTTAACGTATCGCAAGACGTTGAAAGTTTTGGTTTTAAGAAATGTTTAAAAGGGGCTTTTTCGTCAAGTTCTACTTGCTCTTCTGAGAATAAGTCTGAATGTTCTCAAGATGAGATTAAGTTAAGTCATGTATTCGTAATCAATGATTCGGACTCTGAAAGAAATCTTCTTGATGACGAGAAAAACATTAATTCATCGAAAATAGAAACATTTCATCAAAACGAATTAAGCGAAAAAATTCTCTCATGTTCAACTGAACTAATTCTTGCATTCGAAAGAGAAAAGAATCTTCTAGACGATATATATTATCTGCAAGATACGAATGATAAACTTGCTATTGATCTTGACTCCACAAAGTCTGAATTTGGTTCTCTAAAAAGAGAAGCTTCATTAGAGTTACATTCTCTGAAAGAAACGCTTAACAATTGCCTTGAGGAAGCAAAGAAAACTGATTCTAAATATATACAGAATCTTGAAGAAAAAGCAAGTGCTAGTCTTTCTCGAGCAGAACTTTTAGAGAAAGATCGTGATGCTACTCTTGAAAAAGTACATTTGTTGGAAGAGAAACTCGCTGATTATGATGCAAGGATTAACTCTCAACAAAAAATATTTGAAGAGAAAGAAAGTGAATATCTCTCCCGAGAAAAACGCCTTGAGGATGATCTATCCAGTGCTCTTGATAGAATCAAGATGTTGGAAGAAGAAAATTTGGACCTTAAAAAGTTCAATGCTAGCTCAAATAATTTAACCTCAATGTTAGAAGCAAGCAGAAATCATCGTGGGACACGAGGATTGGGCTATAAGGGAATAGATGCTTCAAATATTAGCAAAGAGGTAAAATTTGTTAAAGCTAAAAATTCTTCTAAACCAGAGGCTTCCATTGATGCAAAAAATGCTCGTATTTCTTGTAAAGAAGTAAGACAAGTCAAGCCTAAAAATCATGTTCAATCATTTTCTTCAAGTATGACAATCAAAGAGAGCACTTCTGCTAATGTCAAGGAAGAGACAAAGTTGGGCAAGGATAAGAAGAACAAGAGGATCCACAAAAAGGTAACATTAAAACTCACACTTCGTATGTTACTAAGCATTGTAGTTATTGTGGTAGTAAAGGTCACGTGGAATGGGGATGCATTATTCGTAAGTTAAAAGACACACTTTCTTTTGTATCAAACGAATTGTCTAAGATTGCTCCCTAAAGGAACTCAGATCGGTATTGTCTTAAGTTTAGGGAAACGAATTATTATGATGATAGTTCAAGTTTTGCATATCACTCGACAAGTTCGTTTCATAAAAGACCCAATTATAGAAAGAGAGATGACGTTTTAAATGCAAAAACAAGATCTGATATTCCAAATTGGAGAAAAGGTGTTTTGCAAAATATTCGAAAGGACAATGATCCTAATGGTATGAAGGAGAAAGCTGCTCCTGCGAAACCCAGCTCTAAATGGGTCCCATAGTCCTCCATAGCCAAGAAGGGACCAAAAGTTAGTCACAAGAATGACTCTCAGCTGTTAATTGTTGGTGACAATAAATACAATAGTTTTCTTGAAATACTAAAGAAAGACATCATGTCTGAAATCTCTTGTACAAGTGAACATTGTGATAATGACACTCTTCATCACAAGTCAAATAAGAAAAACAAGAGATGGAAAAAGAGAAAACAAACCAAGCAAGAGGTCAAGAATGATGATTCTGTCTTAGTCACTCGTGACGAACAAGACAAGGATCAACTCAACACAACCTAGTTATGTTGAATTGTGCATGCTCACCTTTGTGCTCAGTCTTTTGAAGGGTAAGGAAGCATGTTAAACTGAGCACATGATATCTCGGTTATTATACGACTAATTAACATCTTTAGGGAGATTTATTTTCTCCTATACTCATAATTTATCTATCTATATTTGAGATTTTGATAGAAACGGTAATTTTGAGTTTACGATGTTGATATATACTGATCATATATATGTGTAGCTCTTGTTTTTACGGTTAAAAAGAGACAAAAGTCACTGAATTCCGACATCGTATGCAAAAGTTATGCCAAAAACAGTTTAGTATTGTGATCTTTCACCAGCAACACATGGGTACCGATCCTAGTGAGAGGTGCAACACATGGGTACCGATCCTAGCGAGAGGTGCAATACGAAGGAGTGTAAAACTGTTTTGCCTATAACTTCTTCGTCCGAGCTAGGAATGACCTCATTCTTTTTGCGTTGGTTTCGTAATTGAATTTCTTACAAGATTGAGGTAATTGCAATACTTGATTTTATGTTGAATATTTTTGGTGTATTGCAAATTGATTTATGGGATGTTTGATTTCGGTTTCATGACCTTAATATTCGATCTCATATGTGGAGAACCCTTATGGTTTGGGTGACTTTTTGGTTTAGAAGGATTAAGTTCTAGCCCATGTTGGTAGTATTTATCAAAGGATCATGAGGGGTTCTGATAGAAACAACATGTGAAAAGTCACAATATGTTGAATCGTTTGGTTTAGCATAAAAGCATATGTGTTTCACGGTTTTCAACTTTTGCTTGCAATAGTTAAAACCGGTTTTCAACCTTTCTCTGGTAAAGGTTGGTTGTTGTTATTCTTTTGTTTTGCATAAGGATGACAACATAATGATATTTCGTTATCAATTCTCCCTGGAATAAGATGCAAACATATTGGAGAAGTGGATGCAAAATTTGAGGGAACGACTTTGTTAGTTAATCGTTTTCCTGTTTAAGAAAAGCCTGAGTTTATTGCATATATTTATTGCTTTTTCTTAACAAAATTTCGGTACAATTGATATTTTATTCCATTATTTGTGTATGGATGTGTGTGTGATTTAATTGGTTCCGGTTAAAAAACACTATTGTTATCTTGCCTTATTGTGTGGTATCAATTGTTTAGGCTTACAAAATTTCGGTGCTTTAATATCTATGTTGTTTCAATTGCTTCCGCTTGAGGTGAATAATTATGCAAGTTGATTTATTTTGGTTTTTATGAATTGTTTATGGATTAGCGAAATAAAAGGTTTATGGGATGAATTGTTTAGTCCAATTCGATTCCGGATAAGAGAAACTAAGTTAATTCTGATCTTAGTTAGACTTATCAAAGTGGAAGTTTCGGTTTTTCAAGTCTAATTGAATTCCTTAACAAGGAATGCTAGTTAACTAACCTAGTACTTGTCTTGTTTGAAATTGAAAGGTCTAAGTTATATGGATAATTAGAACATGATGAGAAAAATAGAGTTATCTTTATTTTGGTCTTGTCGAACAAGTGATAAGCATGTAAATGCTACATTTTATACCCATATTTATATTAGCTTGGATACAATATTTTAGTTGCTAATTTTTTTTTATTGCTTTTGTAGAAAGTACAAGTGAATACGATCATCCAGAGAATAAACAGCAAAATGTGAGACTTAATGGTGTTTGCGACGAAAATTGCAAAATGTGGTTGGCCTGGTATTTCCATATATCAGCAAACACAATGATGAAACGTGGTTGGCCTGGTATTTCCATGTATCAGCAACCACAATGATCAAATATGTTGGCCTGGTATTTCTATATATCATCAACACTTATTATGCTGGCCTGGTATTTATATATATCAGCAGCACTTATTATGCTGGCCTGGTATTTCTATATATCAGCAGCACTTACAATGTCGGCCTGGAATCTCCATATATATCAGCAGCGTAGAATTATTTCAGAGCCGAGGTCACAATGGGCAGACAAGTTTTAATTTTCTCTTCAATTAATGCATGGTGAAGCGAGTCGACGTCAGCACGCTAATGCCACCTAAGATTGGTCAAGAGTGACTTTATTATTGTTAGCATAAGAATGGAAGAATATCACCTCCATGACCACGTGCAAATCAAGAAAAAGGAAAGATTAACATATCTTGTCCCTACATAAGTTCTCTTGCTATATATATAGAGAGAGAATCTGAAGGAATTTTTGAGACGAAATGACGTCATTTGTGCAAATACAGTTAAGGTGGGTCCAACAGATGCAAGAAAATATCATGCTTTTTAAATGAAATTAATTCATTTCCTTGGTGGTTTCATATACTATGGAAAGTGGAGATTCGCTGATACTTTACAATGTTTCGTCATATTATGACACGCGGCATAATATTATTGGGCGGATTGTATTTCATGACATGTGGCAGACTTCTATTGGGAGGTGATGTGGCGACGACGTGAATTCATCTGTGGGCTATATTTATGTGTTGTTTCAAAAGTAAAATGGGGGGGGGGGGGGGGGAACCCGGCCACAGTGCCGCAACAAAGGAAGGGTTTTGAAGCTTTGTTTTCGATTCTTCATTTTTCATTAGCTAGAGTTTAATTTTAATATGTTTATGAATTTTGAGAAAGCCATTTCTACCTAGTGTTATGTTAGGGTTTAGGTAGAAACCAATAAATTGTGTAAACTCTATATTTATATGCTCAATAATGATTTGAATGACTAGTAGTTTTTCTTCATATAGCTTGGTATTTTATTGTTCATATGATTTCATTGATTATTTATGCTTTTCAATTGATATGGCGTGCTTTGGTTAAATCCCTTGACGTGATATGATTTAGGATTGATAGGTAATGCTTTATAATCGCTATCCATGAAGCGAAGAAAACTATAGCGGAGAAACAATATTTGAAAATGCATGGAGTTTATTTTTAACGAATAGTAGAATTTTCATAATTAATTGGTGGAAACCGAAAACCCTAATAACCAACACTCATTTTGTTTATCTTTAAATTATTTATCATTTCATTTTGTTCCGAATTTCTAAAAATCCTTAAAACATTATCTTGTTGATTACTTAATTTTTGGTATTAGTTGGTAGAGTATTTCACACTCCTCGTGGGAACGACCTGTACTTGCCATTGTCTACTAGTTAGACGTTGTGCACTTGCAGTATATTATTGTAGGTTTCCGAGCCTACCAAGTTTTTGGCGCCGCTGCCGGGGAGTGGTAGAAAAATACTCACTAGTTGATATCAGCGTATATAGCTTATTTTTAATTTTTGTACATAATTTCTTTTTCTTTTTCTTTTAGATTTATTTTAGCTCTTTTTACTCAGTTTATTTGATTTTTTTTAGGTACTTTAGTTTGAAGTGCAGGCAAAAAGAAAGTATGCAGTCGCAAAACATTTACAAGAGCCACTTGGAAGATACATTAGAGATTTTATTAGCTCATTTTTGGTATGATTTTGATGATGATAGTGTTATTTGTGAAGTCAATGCCTTATTAGACTCCACACCACTGCTAGACACTAATAAATGGAATCCCAAACTAGAACCTCTAGTTCTGTCTGAATCTCGACTAGTTCAATCAGTCGACAATGCTCCTACCTTGACCCATAAGCCATTAAGTTCTGAATTTTTTCGTCTCGATGATATTCATAATGAAACCGTTTTAGATGATAATGGGTCTAAGAGTCGTGATATTATTGCTCCATTGAGGCCTTGTTCGGTGAGTGAATTTGAAAAAATATCAGTCGTGGAAGTTATTTACGCTGACTTAGAACCAGATTTAGGGAGTACAATAACTGTTCAATTCTTTAGACAATCTTTAGTAATCATATGCGAACCTGATTTACTTCATATTCAAGGTTCGAATTATGCTTTAAATAAGATTGAATTCAGTTTTATCTCTCTGGGTATTAATCTTTCTTACTGTAGGTTCATGTTTTCAACTAATCAGATTAGTTGGGTTGATACCCAACTCTTCAGGCTTTATATATATAATTCGCAGCCTACCTTGGGGTACCAACCCCACATTGTTTGAGAACGTGCTACTGGCAAGTCGGGAAACAAATACATTTCGCTTCATGGGAGTCAACTAAGGGGATTTTTCAATGATGTTGTAGTAATAGGTTCGTTGAGACTTGTGAAAGCAAAAGATTCTAGATTTAATTTTAATACTAAAAATATAGCAAACTTAAATAAAAGTGATATGAAAAATATGGAGAAGATTGGGGCTATGGAATCCACTATTTACCAATATAAAAGTGATTTATATTCTCTAATTATAATCATGCAAACCATGCATTCAAATTGATTCTTAATATTGCAATAATTTATTTTTTAGAAATAACAATTGTAGACCGAAGGTATGGGACATCAAAACCCTAGGCTAGCATGCTCTATCAATTGAAATGAAAATTGTTTAACAAAAACCATTTTATCAATTTATTTATCTAGGCAAATAATCATATAATAATTGCATAAATTAGAGATTACCACTTTTCATTGATGAAATAGCTTCCTCCTTCGCCCCAGAGGATGGGTTTAGCTCATCATTGTGTAAACACGCTCAAAATATTTGTTCATTGCTTCAAAAATTGTTTACAAAGATGAAATGGAGAGAAAATGATGAAAATCGGGTGTTTGCAACGTTTTTAATTGTTGCAAAATACTGTTACAGAGAACGATAAAAGGAAAATGTTGTTGTTTACTATAGCTTCTAAGAGCCACGCCTCTGTGTGGTTAACACTGTTGATAAACGACTGTCTTGGTTAGTCTGTTCTTCGTTTTCTTCAGCTATGCAGCAGCATAAATGGTAGCTCTGCAACTCGATTTTTCTTTGCACTGTGGTGTTCTAAACTCTCCGTACCCCTTTTACGACCCCCGGACACTTCTTTTATACTCAACAGGACCTCAAAATATCACTAGTTAATGCCAATATCTTCTCTTTACTCACTCTGCATATTACCGAGATTTTTTTCCCTGTTTAACTCCTACACGCTTCTGTTGCATCCAAACATACTCCAATTTTGCTCAGAACTAGAACAGAAAGATCCCAACACTTTAGACACACGCAATCCTCAAACACTTCCCAGAAATAAAGCCGAGAATATATTTCTTCCCTGATTGACTGAAACACCGAGGAAACTTCATTTTTCTTCAACCTACCGGGTTACCAGTCCTGTTTCGTCTTAACAGGCCCATACAAGTCCAAAACCATGAAAGAATTCCCACAAAATCTTCCCAAACTCGATTCAGCAGTTACGCAGATGACAACATATTTCTCCCGTGCACGAACTGCCCTGGTTTGATCCCTTGGATTATCTAGCCAAATTCAGTCAAAACAGACAATCATACAACGCCTGTTACGCACAAACAACTCATCCCAAAGAATCTCAGCTATTGAATCTCTCTAAAACGACTCTAATTCTGATAATAGTCTACCACATTTTCCCGCCAATTTCAAATTTAAATTCGTGAAGAAGAAGGTTTGCCCCTATCTGAGTCCTGGGGTGCGAATAACAGGTGTTCAACTGAGGTGCCCCTTATCCAAATCTGGGGTCCGTTTAGCAAATGTCCTCCGGGTGTGCCTTTAGCAGTTTTTCGAGCTGATTCTTCCAAAACGTTTATTTCCAAAAAATACCTACAAACACATAAAACACCACAATAAGTACGAAATTGAGTACCAACAATACAGAAAATTGAGGACAACTTAGATACAAAAATGTGTCTATCATCAACCCATCAGATTTGTTCCCTGCACTCTATCTTTTATTTTTAGTTATTTAGTTTTTGCATATGTATTTTAGAATTTCCCACCTTAATTTCTATGTTGGATGACTCAATTACATTGAGGACAATGTAATGTTTAAGTGTGGTGGAGTGGCGCTTTTGCTAGGATTTTTATTTAAAAGAAAAAAAAATCTATTGTATAATCTCTGTTTTGCTCGAGGACTAGCAAAATATAAGTGTGGGGGTGTTGATAAGCATGTAAACGCTACATTTTATACCCATATTTATATTAGCTAGGATACAATATTTTAGTTGCTAATACTATTTTAGTACTTTTGTAGAAAGTACAAGTGAATTCGATCATCCAGCGAATAAACAGCAAAATGTGAGACTTAATGGTGTTTGCGATGAAAATTGCAAAATGTGGTTGGCCTGGTATTTCCATATATCAGCAACCACAATGATGAAATGTGGTTGGCCTGGTATTTCCATATATCAGCAATCACAATGATGAAACGTGGTTGGCCTGGTATTTCCATGTATCAGCAACCACAATGATGAAATGGGGTTTGCCTGGTATTTCCATGTATCAGCAACCACAATGATCAAATATGTTGGCCTGGTATTTCTATATATCAGCAGCACTTATTATGTTGGCCTGGTATCTCCATATATATCAGAAGCATAGAATTATTTCACATCTGAGGTCACAATGGGAAGACAAGTTTTAATTTTCTCTTCAATTAATGCATGGTGAAGCGAGTCGACGTCAGCACGCTAATGCCACCTAAGATTGGTCAAGAGTGACTTAATTATTGTTGGCATAAGAATCAAAGAATATCACCTCCATGACCACGTGCAAATAAAGTGCAAATGAAGAAAAAGGAAAGATTAACATATCTTGTCCTTACATAAGTTCTCTTGCTATTTATATATATAAAGCATATGAAGGAATGTTTGCGACCAAATGATGTCATTTGTGCAAATACAGTTAAGGTAGGCCCAACACATGCAAGAAAATATCATGCTTTTAAATGAAATTAATTCATTTCCTTGGTGGTTTCATATACTATGGAAAGTGGAGATTTGCTGATACTTTACAATGTTTCGTCATATTATGACACCGGCACAATATTATTGGGCGGATTGTATTTCATGACGTGTGGCAGACTTCTATTGGGAGGTGATGTGGAGACGACGTGAATTCATCTGTGGGCTATATTTATGTGTTGTTTCAAACTGAAAATAGGGGGCACCCGGCCACAGTGCCGCAACAAATGAAGGGTTTTAAAGTTTTGTTTTCGTTCATTTTTCATTATCTAGAGTTTAATTTTAATATGTTTATTGCTTTTGAGAAAGCCATTTCTACCTAGTGTTATGTTAGGGTTTAGGTAGAAACCAATAAATTGTGTAAACTCTATATTTATATGCTCAATAATGATTTGAATGACTAGTAGTTTTTCTTCATATAGCTTGGTATTTTATTTTTCATGTGATTTCATTGATTATTTATGCTTTTCAACTGATATGGCGTGCTTTGGTTAAATCCCTTGACATGATATTCTTTAGGATTGGTAGGTAATGCTTTAGAATCGTTATCCATGAAGCGAAGAAAACTATAGCGGAGAAACAATATTTGAAAATGCATGGAATTTATTTTTAATGAATAGTAGAATTTTCATAATTAATTGGTGGAAACCGAAAACCCTAATAACCCACACTCATTTTGTTTATCTTTAAATTATTTATCATTTCATTTTGTTCCGAATTTCTAAAAATCCTTAAAAGTTATCTTGTTGATTACTTAATTTTTGGTATTAGTTGGTAGAGTATTTCACACTCCTCGTGGGAACGACCTGTACTTGTCATTGTCTACTAGTTAGACGATGTGCACTTTCAGTATATTATTGTAGGTTTCCGAGTCTACCAACAAGTGATTGTATTTATACAATCGGTTTAGTAAAGGAAATAAGGTGCTTAGTCGATTTTTGGTTTGCTAAATTATTAGGGAAAATTACTTCGGGAAATTGTTTCCTTGGTAACATATCAAAACAAAATTACTTTGTAGTTTCAGTTTTGATATTGGTTATCAAAAACGGTGTATGGAACCCTCGTGCTTAACTCTGATAGGTTTGCAAGTCTATTTTGAGATTTGTAAGTTCCTTTCGGTTTGTCCTTTATTTTTTCGTTTCTTGTCATTTTGTGACAAAGGGGGGAGAAATATATGAAGTAAACAAGTGATACTGGTATTGATTTATATTGATTGGTATCACTAAGAGAAAGGACATTTGTGCTTAAACGTTTGTCTAACTAAAAGAGTAAAGCATAGACTAAGGGGGAGTAGCATATCATATGATACTTGTAGTTATATGAACAACAAAGGAATGAAAAAGACGTGCGGATTGAAAATCTACCTATCTTACCTTTAGGGGAAGTATTAGCTTTGTTATTATAATTTCAACAACGACATTTATGGATTGAATGTATACATGTAATTGTGTTGTCGAATTCGGGAATCAAGCGTATGTGTAATGAATTCTTGTAATTTTTTTATCCATATGATGTAAGAGTTTTGTCACTAAAATTGAAAAAGATGGAGATTGTTAGAGCATAGCTCGGTGGAACACACCAAGCGTTGGTATGTCAAGTTTGGTTGTCATATTTTAGTGAACCAAAAATCATTTAAAGAGTCGCTTGATTATGTACTAGAGTCAACTTCATATAGGTTAGCTTGAAAGTATTAGGATATAAGACATTACAAGTATTACGAAAAAAACAAGAAGTGAAGAAGCAAGGAGATACAACGACAACATCATTCTTCCACTTGAGGTTAGTGATATTTGACTTGAATTGTTTCATTCCCTAACGTATCTTTCAAGTCGTGCATATTGAAAACATAATTGCGAAGAATGAACGATTATACTCTGGTTAGACGTAGTATTAAGTAATACAATACGAGGTTTATTGCTTAACCGTTAAACTTTGTATATAAGACATCGACATAATCATTTGAATGCTATTGTGATTATGTATGTGTATGAGGTGAAGATTTCGTCCTAGGAAACAATGTTTTACATTCGTTTAAAGGAAGTAAATTCATGAACTCGTTTTGTGAATATAAAGGGAAATAGCTAGGCTTATTAGTATTGTTATTAATTGATATCTTTTGAACTACCAATATGTGTTATTAATATAACCTCTCATGACTTGTTTATGTTCTTGGTAAAACTATTCACAAGGCCTGACTTTTGTATTGGTATGACTTTTATTAGTGAAACCGATATTAAGTAATCACATGAGATGGTATGATCGATTTAGTGTTATTGGTATGACCAACTCTAGGCAAAGGGAAACCTATCATATGAAGAGGTGCATCCAATCACAAAAGGAGAATCGATCCTTGTAAGAGGTGCAAAACGTTTTTAGTAGATGGGGGAACCTATCCTATGAACATGTGCAACAAGTTTTTAGTGAAAGGGGAACCGATCCTATGGAAATGTGCAGCAAATACAAGTAGTTACCATAAGTATGTGAGGAACCGATCCTAGTACCTAGTCAACCGAATTTTCGGAAAACTAGTTTGACTATGCACAGTACTCACATGGAGGTAGAACCGAAACTTTTTTTGTTAGAACCGTTAAACCCATGATTTGTGATTGAGTTCTTAATCAATCACATAGTTCTTGAAAGTTAGATGAACCAATTCTAAACTTGTTTGTAAGTGTGTCAAATCGGTTTCAATATTGTAAGTATGAAAGAGGACTTACAAAGTAAAAATGTCGACATTATTTGAACATGTGCAGTAACGCTTATCTTTTATCGTTCAAAGATATTCCTTAATAGCTAATGGAAAATCCCGGATCGAAATATAAGTTAAGAATCTTTTAATTAAGGTTGTTAAATTTATTTTTAGAAAAATGAAAATTGGTAATGTGCATCTACTAATTGGAGGTTTTCTAAGAGATTTTCGGCCAATGTTTGGACAAAGCATTTCCAGGAATTATGGAAACCGAATCTGGAATATATTGTATATCTTGAGAATATTTTTGGTTTTGGAAATTCCTTGGTGTCCAAACTTCCTTGGTCTATAAATACCAAAGTTTGCATTTCGAGCAAACTAATCCTCGGAGCCAGCAAAACTACTTAGTTGTGTTTTTACTGTTAGAGCCGCCTATTCGGAGAGGAAAGTAACCTAATTAGGCAAAATCTCTTACGACCGTTCAATTTAAAAACTTCTTTGGAATTGAGAATCTCTATTAGTACCATTGGTGGGAAACTAGATAATTGCGGTTTATTATTAGTTTTCGATTGATTTGATTGACTAACGGTTGTTGAAATTTGATTGCACCTAGTTTGTTTATGCTTGAGAATCTTCTCTTCTGATATAAGATTCACTCAAACTAGATCGAAGTTTCGACGGGGATATTTAGACTGTTCGTAGATCTAAAGAACTCTTGTGATAAATCCATTGTTAACAGACTCCGTTCTGTGCGTGATTGATCACAAGAGATTCAAGTTGATTGTGTGCAAGTATTTATTGAAGATCTAAGAAGATTTGAACACAAAAAAGACTTTGAAGATTTCTGATTTGGGTTCATAATCTTTGGTGTGCACAATACCTATTTAGGTTAAAGAGGATCCAACTATAATCAGTTTATCCTTGTGGTAGATTGGATTGATTAGTTGAGTAGATCGACATCAATACGATTCTTTGTGATTCAAGGTATTGATTGCAAAATCTAGGCAATTACTTTGGTAGTCGTTAGTGGATATATCTAAGGACCTCACAAAGGAGTTTATTGAGATAAACAGAAGAGCCTTTTGTCGAACTCACGTCACTTGGTTGAAAAGAGTTAATACCAAACAGATTTGTTGTTCCTTTACTGTTTGGAATACGAACCAAAGGAACTGTTCCAAGTACATGACTTATTCATAAGTTGGAGGTGTGGGAATACAGACGGAACTAAGTGAACTATAGGTTTAGTTGCTTGGTCTCAACTATACGAAGTTGGTTTATTTTGTATAGCGAATTAATCCTGAGAGTATCCAGTTCTGGACAAGGTCCCGGGTTTTTTCTGCATTTGAGGTTTCCTCGTTAACAAAATCTTGTTGTGTCATTTACTTTTATTTTCCGAAATTATAATTGTTGTTATTATAGTTTAAAGTAAATTACACAAACGTTAATTCCTATTTACTTGATAAGTAATCCTATTTTGTTTGGTTAAGTCCGAACCTTTTTATCAAGTAAACATACTTCGTTGTTGTATTGTCTCGATCATGTATCCATAGACGATCACACGAAGTGTTAACCGATTAGTTGTATTGTCTCAACTCAGTCCATAGACAATCACTTTCGGAGAAAGGACTTATATGTAGGAAATTTTTTAGATTGAGGTATATTTGGGCACCCTCGTGTTTTCAATTGGTACCAGAGTAGGAAAACACGAAAAGATCTAACAATCTGTGTTTGGTGTGATCCAACCTATATAAGATATGAGTCAAAATAAGAAAAGCAAAGCTAAACTTATGAATAACTCAATTAACGTATGTCAAGATAATGAGAATAATATCTCAGAGAAGGTCAATAGAAATTGGTCTCGAAAGTCTTTTCAAATCAAAGAAAAAGTCTATGACTAATGACTTGATTACGAGTCAGGTTACTGATCAGAAAAGAATGAGTCCGAAACTCAAGAAACATGTTTTGGATCCGACTCAAATTCCTAGTGAAAAATCGTCTAAAAAGATATTCGATTCACTAGCCTGCCCAAGTTCTGAATTTCGAAAGGTGTTAGGAAGATTTTTCAAACATGTTGAAAACTATTCAGAAAAGGGAAAGACCATTGACAGTATAGATGATGTCACAAAACTCATTGTTCAATTAAATGTAAGAATATTTGAAGGAAAGCGAGAAACACTCAGTCTCCAAAATAATCTGGCAGATTATATGGAACAAAACTGTCCTTGTGCAATAAAGTTCATCAAAAAACTACGAAGTGTGAAATTCTTACTCAATCACTGGAACATTCACAGATAATAAGGTCCTTATTGAGAAACTTCTTACTGTAACATGTCAAGAGGTATATCTAAACAGATGTTTAGAAAAACATTTCCAACAAGTAATGGATACCTTAAGAGGACATATAAAATGTCTTGAACAGGAGACATTAGCAAACTGTCGACTGACAGATCTAGATCACACGGTTTCAAATTCAAAGAACATACCATCCTGGACACAAGATGTAATCGAGGATATTGCATATCGCAATTTTCATAACAAAGAGGATGGGTTCAAAACCCACGAAGAGGAACATGATGATGTTCAAGAAGGTAGAAGATATCCTCAAGAGGTATTTGATGAGGAATATCCTCATCCCAGAGCTTAACCACATTGGAATGTGCATCCTTACAATGCCCAATCTTCGGATGTAAGGGAGAATATGTATCCGGGCATTCTGTATCCTGTAAATAATTTCTTATTCAGTATAGAGAGCTTACACAACCTACATGAAGATGCAATTTTCTGGCTCTATGTGTAGAAAAATTGTATTGCAAACAACTTGTGTAAAACAGGATAAATTTCCAAGCTAAATATATCTCTTGATACAAATCTAGAAAGATAATTTCCTTTCGAAGAAAGATGTAAAGTTGTAACACATTAGATGCGAAAAATCTTTTCAAATCTTGTCAGAATTATTCATTTAAGACTGATATCTATTTTTGGTATGTGTTAAAGGTATTTCAATTATATGTACTCATCGTGCCTGAGAACGTATACTAAAGAATGAATTCTCAAACAAGATCTCAGGCAAAACTCCTGAAAGCCTTGAGTGGAAATTGTTCATCTTGATAATGCCTTCAAGAAATATGGTTGTGAATATGTCGAAAAGGAAAAAGATGATGTAACGCATCTCCTTGTACAAAACAGTTTGGATGCTAAGGTTGATATTATCAATCTACGACAAGTCCTCCTCAGTACTATCGAAACTCATCATAGACAGGCAGCATTACTAAGAAATTTTATCCGTAACCAAAGAAAGCTGATTATACTTGGAATCGGTAACATGGATTTTGCTCGAAATATTAATCGAAAGGTTAATGCTTTAGCCTGTGAACATAATCAAGGTACTGTGTGCAGAATCCGAGATATCAGTCGAGATGTTATTGATGAAGATCCTGAAAAATTTGAGGAAATTGAAGATGATCTTTAAAAAAGAAAATCTTTTGAAGAATAAACATTAGTTTTTGATTATTTCAATAAAGTCTATTATGAATGAAACTATCTTTTTATTATGAATAAAATTATTTGATTTATAATTTTTCTTGTGATAGTTTTTAATTTACATAGCTTGTGCTTGAATGCTTTATATTATTGCTATGTATATTTATGGGATGTTTGATTTCTGTTTTTTAACCTTGATATTCGATCTCATAATGGTTGTGAACCCTTATGGTTTGGGTGACTTTTTGATTTAGCAGAATTAAGTTCTAGCCCATGTTGGTAGGCTTTATCAAAGGATCATGAGGGGTTTTGATAGAAACAATATGTGAAAAAGTCACAATATGTTGAATCGGTTTTGGTTTAGCATAAAAGCATATGTGTTTCGGCGGTTTTCAACTTTTGCTTGCAATTGTTAAAACCGATTTTCAATATTTCTCTGGTAAAGGTTGGTTGTTGTTATTCTTTTGTTTTGCATAAGGATGGCAACATAATGATATTTCGATATCAATTCTCCCTGGATGAAGATGCAAACATATTGGAGAAGAGGATGCGAAATTTAAGATAACAATCTTGTTAGTTAATTGTTTTCCTGTTTAAAAAAAGCCTGATTTTATTTCATATATTTATTACTTTTGCTTAACAAAATTTCGGTACAATTGATGTTTTATTCCATTATTTGTGCATGGATGTGTGTGTGATTCAATTGTTTTCGGTTAAGAAAAACTATTGTTATCTTGCTTTATTGTGTGGTATCAATTGTTTAGGCTTACAAAATTTCGGTGCAATTGCGGTGATTTAATGTCTATGTTGGTGCAATTGCGGTGATTTAATGTCTATGTTGTTTCAATTGCTTCCGGTTGAGGTGAATAACTATGCAAGCTGATTTATTTGGTTTGTATGAATTGGTTATGGATTAATGAAAGAAAAAGTTTACGGGATGAGTTGTTTAGTCCAATTCGATTCCGGATAAGAGAAACTAAGTTAATTCTGATCTTAGTTAGACTTATCAAAGTGGAGGTTTCGGTTATTCAAGTCTAATCGAATGCCCTGACAAGAAATGCTAGTTAACTAACCTAGTATTTGTCTTGTTTAAAAGTTAAAGGTCTAAGTTATATGGATAATTAGAACCTGATGAGAAAAATATAGTTTTCTTTATTTTGGTCTTATTGAATAAGAGATTGTATTTGTACAATCGGTTTGGCAAAGGAAATAAGGTGCTTAGTTGTTTTTGGTTTGGTAAACTATTAGGGAAAATTCTTTCGGGCAATTGTTTCCTTGATAACATATCAAAATAAAATTACTTTGTAGTTTCGGTTTTGATATTAGTTATCAAAAATGGTGTGTGGAACCCTCGTGCTTAACTCTATAGGGTGCAAGTCTATTTTGAGATTTGTAAGATCCTTTCGGTTTGTCCTTTATTTTTTCGTTTCTTTGTCATTTTGTGACAAAAATGGGGAGAAATATATGGAGTAAACAAGTGATACTGGCACTGGTTTATATTGATTGGTATCACTAAGGGAAATGACATTGGTGCTTAAACGTTTATCTAACGAAAGAGTGAAAGCATAGACTAAGGGGGAGTAACAAATCATATTGATGAATAACAAATACGTGCGGATTGAAAATATACCTATCTTACCTTTAGGGGGAGTATTAGCTTTGTTATTATAATGTCAACAACGACATTTAAAGGATTGAATGTATACAGGTTATTATGCTGTTGAATTCGGGAATCAAGCGTATGTGTAATGATCTTGTTTTGTGAATCGAAAAGGAAATCGCTAGGCATTATTGGTATTGTTATTCATTGCATATCTTTATAACAACCAATATGTGTGATTAGTATAACCGCACATGACTTGTTTATGTTCTTGGTAAAACTATTCACAAAGGCCTGACTTTTGTATTGTGATGACTTTTGTTAGTGAAACCGATCTTAAGTAATCACCTGAGATGGTATAATCGAGTTTGTGATTTGTGTATGACCAACTCTGGATAAAGGGGAACCGATCCTAGTAAGAGGTGCAACACATCACAAAGGGGAATCGATCCTTGTATGAGGTGCAGCAAGTTTATAGCAGAAAGGGGAACTGATCCTATGGACATGTTCAATACGTTTTTAGGCAAAGGGGAACCGATCCTATGGACATGTGCAACAAGTACAAGTTAGATACCGTATATATGTGGGGAACCGATCCTAGTACCTTGTCAACCGAATTTTGGAAAGCTAGTGTGACTATGCACAATACTCATATGGAGGTAGAACCGAAACTTGTTTTGGTAGAACCGTTAAACCCATGATTTGTGATTGAGTGTTCTTGATCAATCGCATAGTTCTTGAAAGTAAGATAAACCAATCCTAAACTTGTTTGGAAGTGTGGCAAATCGGTTTCAAGGTTGTAAGTATGAAAGAGGACTTACAAAGTAAGGATGTCGACATACTTTGAACACGTGCAGTGAATGTTAATCTTTAATTGTTCATAGTTATTCCTTAATAGCTAAAGGAAGAAAATCCCAGGATCGAAACATAAATAAGTTAAGAATCTTTTGTTTAAGGTTTTTAACTTTATTTTACGAAAATGAGAATTGGTAATGTGCATTTACTGGTTGGAGATTTTTCAAAGAGATTTTCGGTCAATATTTTGGACAAAGCATTTCCAGGATGGCACATCTCATGAATACTGAGAAATTTCAGTAATTATTTCTGTATAGAATCGAAAGATTGGACGGCTCCTAGACAGCATGCCTGCTAGTATAGAGCAACAACGTCTTCAGGATGCAACCAGGTTTTCCCTGAATATATAGGAGAAATATGACACTCCAGCAAGTTCATATTGCTCAACTCTCAGATAATTAATGTTCCTAGATAGGAAGCCCTGCTAGTATTGAGCCATCAATTAATTATCTCTAATCGTAGCTGAATATTCAACTATATTCTACGATTCTTTGAATGTTTCGTTACTTCAATTTATGGTTTTCCCAGCAGAATTCCATGGGTTAGTAACAAGTATTCAACGTGCATGCATCTGAGCATCGAATAAGCCCTGACTAAAATGGTGCAAGTGTGTTTAACAATAATGCATAGACCAGCATCTGAATGCGCGAACGAGCATTTCAGAACACGAAGGAATGATGATCCTATTCAAAATAGGAAGAAAAATAATAATAATAAAATATTTGCAAAGGTGCCAAGGGACTGGGCTCACCAGCCGTCCAGTCATGTCGTGACCAGTCCCGCGCCTAATTTTATATTTTATCATATTTTGTTATTTTTCTCCGATCTCATGAAAATCCTTTTATTTGAGCAAATCTCCTTCGTTTCAAGGAAATTCCCTAATCTCATGATATTTCCTTATGTCAAAGAAATAATAAAATTAGGAAACGTGTCGCGGGACCAAGCCCACTAGCCAGCCGGCATGCACTGGCCGTGGCCGGTCCCACACCTCACGGTTCCTTATTATTTTATTATTTCTCTCATCCCATGAAAATTCTCTGATTTCATGAATTTTCCCTAAACTCATGAAAATTATTGTAAAATTAGGGAAACCGTGGGACCGGGCTCTAGTCGGTTGGTCATGCCCTACCCGGTCCCACACGCTCCTTATTTTATTATTATTACTTGTTTTTTTTTCCTCATTCCATGAAAACTTCTGATTTCAACAAAATACCTTGGTTTCAACAAATCTCTTTGATTTTATGAAAATTACATAAAATCATGAAAATTACATAAAATTGGGAAGAGTGCCCTGGGACCGTGCCCGTTGGCCGGCCGGCCATGCTTTGGCCATTGACGGTCCCACACTCCATCATTCCCTATTTTATTATTATTTTATTTCTCTCATCTCATGGAAGTTCCCTAATTTCATAAAACTCTCAAGTTTCATGGAATTTCCCTCAAATCATAGATAATACATAAAATCACATAATACTGGGAAAGTGTGGGACCGTGCTTGTCAGCCGGCCGGCCATTCCCTAGCCGTGGTCGGTCCCACACCTTGTAATTCCCTATTTTATCTATTATTTTTCATCATCTCATGTATTTTTGCTAGTTTCAGCAAAACCCAGCAAAACCCTGGATTCTGCATATTTTCTCAAAATGTTGCTCAAACGCGCATCGGAAAATATCGAAACTCTCAGGACTGAGACACGGACACCATGGTGACACGGGCACATCACCTTGACCGACCAAGGGTGGCCCTAAGGCTTGCAAACAGCCGGTCCCACACGTTTTAATGATTTTAACCTTATTTGCTCGATTGCTCATATTAGGTTCAAACTCTTTTCAAACAATTCAAGGTTTGCTCAAACGACCATCAATTGGTCCCACGACCACCAAGAGACGGTCTCATGACCTCTTAGACGGTACCTCATCTTTTCATGACTAGGTTTTATTATCTGACGCTCACACGAGCATTATTTTAATAAATGATTAAACCAGCATTTAATCATTCTTTCACCAACTGGTCCCCAAGAGACTTTGGCATTTTGCTCATTCGAGCATCTGGGTGTTACATGGTGGACTTATCATCCCAGGTAGCCGGTCCCTTCGCTCCGTGCGGTTGATTTTCAATAAATCATCAATTTAATTAAAATTAGGGTTTTTGAATCCAAAGCTCTGCAAAAACGTGATTCTGAGCAGATTTAAATACTGATAATTTTATGTTGATCACATGATCAACACTTTTATTTATTATACTCCACCCAGCAGTCAGTATCTTAAATTAATATTTTATTTGGTCCTGCTACCAACAATTCATCAAACGAGCAATATTTGCTCAAACTGGCAATATTTGTTCAAACCAGCAATATTTGCTCAGATTAAAGAATATTGGTTGAGCTATCAATATTCAACAATTCAGCAACACTTGCTCGTCTTAGGTTATCAACAAAATAATGCCTCGTCTCAGCAGACATTTAATTCATGAGTTTCAGAACATTTGCAAATCATGTTCAACTCAGCAATACATGGACTCATCGTCCCATAAAGTCAGCAATTGACTCCACAATCACGAGACATCAATCGTGTCATATGGGGGGATATTAACTAGGGTTTTGGTCTGGCGGTCTATGACACGTGTGTTCATACACGCGACGAGAATGTGAGCAAGTCGTGCAATCAGTTGGAAGAGTCAGCAAAGTAGTGGGTGCAAAGTTAACCAAGTCTTCGCACGATAAGCAACAGGTTTTGACATGATTTCCCACTTCCCCATTCTCTGATTCCAACAACTGTCACACTTCATGGGATCATGGTGTTTTCAACTTAGCAATATAAAATACTTCTGAATCATGATTGAAAGGACAAGGAATTTCTCGGCAAGTTCATACAGACAATCTTTCGTCTACACGAACTCATCGTCTGATCAATCACTCTCAATTGAGTAAAATTCAATATTTCAGAGCGTTCTTACGCTGAATTCACAACACACCTACAATCTCAGTTCACCATTGATCCCACACATTTCTCAGCTTCCCTCCTACAGATCAACCCATCCTCTCTTGTGACCGAATTGACTCTGGAACGGCCATTGTTCTTGGTTTAGGCCGGGGGCTTACAGATTGATCTCTTGAACTTAAAGAACTCCCTTCTTGCAGTGCATCTGTGTGAGGTTCAACATTTCGCTCGGTTCAAGGAGTCTCCACACGGACGTCTCATCCATTCCGCAAAAACCAGCAAATCGTTTTTCCCCATCTACAGTACCGTCCAAGTTTCTCTTCAATATAATCAGGATTACGGATTCATTCTTATATCCGTTGAGTTTGTGATTATATAAGAGAAAGAGATAAAGCTCTTTGATATTATTCTTTGATTGAGTTTTGCTCTCAGAATAGTATTGGGGTTTAGTCCATTCAGGTTACCGAAACGAATATTGGGTGGTGTTGTTAGACCTACGCGTTTTCAATATTTCTATATTTTCTGCAGAAAATTATTTGTGTGGATAGTATATACACAAAAAAAGGGTATGATTAATTTCTTCCCATAATGAAAAACATATATACCTTTAGAAAGTTTCACAAATCACCACAATTGCTTTAATAATTTAATTAATCTCAGCAACAACAATCACCAAATTTTACATCTTCATCACCTCATTATCACAAATCCACAACAACAACAATTCGAACTGACCAACATATCTAATATGAAAACGATGACCACAAAAACTAAAAGAAAATCATGAACAATATCTGGATACGACACACTAACCTCTAGATTCAGTAGCCGTGTCGCGTCATTTTCTTTCATTTCGTTAATTATCTACTCAGTTTCTTGGATAGTCTCTACACCTAAAAACACCTTGTGAACAACCATCAAAATCAAAATTAGTATACGTTCATCAAACTACTTTTCTAAAATAATTGAAACAGTGATTGGAGACTGAGTCACTCAAATTCAAAACATGACAATTAGTAAAGTGAATTGCAACATGGGAAATAAAAGAGATATAAACATAATATCAAAACAAATGTTCTTACCTTGTTCTCTTCCACTGGTGGATAATTATGATTTACACTATATAGTGATTTCTTTCCCATCTTATTCAACATGCATCTTCTTATAATTAAAAACAAACTGATCAAGCTCTCGAAGTTTCCTGATATCCATAGCTTCAATATAAATCTCAATCTGAACTCCATCTAAAACTAGGGTTTCGATTCACGTTTACACAAATGAATTTCTCCCTAATTCTCTCCAAAATCAAAATCAACTTTAATCTGATTATGAAAACTCCAAATTAAAATTGCGACCATTACTTCTCCTGTCTCTCGATCTAGATAGATAGGATTATCAGAGATCTCCATATTAAGTTTGCGATTGTATCTTCTTCTTCTCTGTCGATCTGTTTACGGAAGTGAAAGAAATCTGAAGGTTACTTTAGGTATTAATGTTTGACGTCATCAAACAATATAATTCCCATCCCATGACCCTGGATATTTTTGTTTTGGCCCTCTCTCTTAAATGAGCTCGAAAAATTCGAAGCTTTCTCATACCCAAGGTCAAGGGAGTAAGAAAGAGTGAGAAAAGGGCGTAACACTTGAACACAGGTTTCAGAGCTGCGAAGTGAGTCTGTCGAGGGAGTAAGAAAGAGTGAGAAGAGGGCGTAACACTTGGGCACAGGTTTCAGAGTTGCGGAGCGTGTCGAGTGACCAGCAACTACATTGATAACGAGAATTGTGCATAAGGTAGAAGAAGAAAATACAATTTGTTAGAAACAGTAAAAAATACATGCTGCTCGTGTTCTTCACTGCAGCATTAATGTAGAGTACATGAAGAACCAATTTCAGCGTTCAACAAAAGATTTATTACATTGTTACTGAACGAATAAATAGGGTTGTGATTCGACGAAGAACTAAGTTCCTGAGAAGTAAGAATTGAATCAACAAGAATATCAATTTTGGATTACATGTCTAATTATTTATGTTCCTAAGGACAAATATCATAGGTTACATTACAAGTCTTCCGGGATACTTTGTAGAGCAGGTTGCCAAGTTCTTCTTCCTTTGGCATGCTCGGCTCTTCGTTGATGTTTCCGTCTCATAACATGTAATCGTTGTTCTAAAGACAAACTCGACGATTGTTGCTGAATATTATTACCACTACTTTCCTTTCCATTGTCCATCATCTCTAGCATCTGTTTGAGATCTTGCTTCTTAACAAGAATTTTCATCCGAACGACACCATTTTCATCAGTATGAGAAACAACACCAGCTCCATGAAATTGTGCAATGGCTTCTAATAGGTTAGATTCGGTGGTGGTAGTGGTAGTAGTAGGCTTTTGATTTCTGGCTGGTAATGAAAGTCGGGACTTTCTCTTGGTTGCCGCCATCCCCTTTCCTTTTACAAACTTTAGATACTCCATTGATTTGATTTGTGGTGATATTATAAAACTTGGAATGTTATCAGATGTTATGTTTTCAAGATTGAGTCTGAGATTTAGGATCTAGCAGAACTTCCGATTTATATATAGGGTAGTTCGCAGTGGTTATGAATATAGTTGAACCCAGGTTGTATTGGACCCCCCCACATGCATAACTGTCAATCTATCCAGCTTAATAAACTACTACTACTAGTTTGTTAGCTAACATAATATTAAAAATTAGGGTTTGAAAAAAATTTAAATAAAAGAAAACAGGGGAACCTCTCGACGATGAAGTTCTCTTGGAGGTTGACTTTCTGAATTAGCAGTGTCAGCCCTTACCTCTAGGTACCCATGTGAGTTTGATCTTTCTTTATTTCAAATTTTTATAGCCCTGCATTTTCTTTAAGGAAAAAGAAACCGTATTCTTATCTGCCTTGGAATTAATTTAGTGCACCACCAACATACTATCTTAGTAATTGTAAGACTATTTTGTAGGACTAGGACCCATGGCATCGGATTTATTCGGGTATCCACATTGAAGTTCTTCATAAGGGTTGACACTTGACATGCATACGTTGGTATTGAATGGATGTTAGAGCTACTACTATTCCTTTTATCCCGCATTAACATGTCACATGTGTTGTCATTTTACGCGCTTTATTCATATGCATATCCGAGTCAAATTGATGATGGATAGACAGACCACCAACCCCTCACATGTTATGCCAACTATTGCGCACAACAATCGATATACAAAATTACAAATTAATTTCTTTGCGTAAGGAAGTCGCTGTATTGTGGGATTTCCTCATGGCGATAATCGGTCGCCAACCGTTCGGGCGTACCCCAAAGCCACGCCATTGTGGAAACCATCACAATCTGGCTTTTTACATATACCTCAAGTATAAAATGGGATGGACTATGGAGACTACTTTTGCATAATTCTAATTCACATATACCTCACTCGGAACAGAAGATCACGGCAAATGCAATTTAAGCAAAAAATATTACTCCATTTGTTTCCGCAAAAGTGGAAGTGTCTCGTGGGGTATTACATTTTAGCATGAAAAATGAGGTTAAGGGGCAAGTAGCATTCCATGATATACTTGCCGATTTTTACCAAAGTTTCGGAATAAAAAACCTTCACTTATTTGAATATAGTACTCTTTCGAAATTGTTAACATAGATATAAAGGATAAATAAACAAATATCTCACCAATTTTTTTACCTGATTTGGGCCTATCACTAGGAAACAAAATATTTCGTTAATGGCTAATTAGTGTTAATTTGGTCGATTTATTGTTGTTTAATCTGCTAACTTAAAAATCAACTGATGTTAATTGATCATCAAAACATCATAAGTTTCTTTTTTTTAAAGAACATCAACCTAGAATCGGTGGATGTTCATGTCCTCATAGACTGATTTTGGGTTGGTGTTCTGGATTCACGAAGAACATCAGGAATCAGTGAATACTACTTACTAATTAGACCGTTTAATATAATTGGTGGTTGTGGATGTATATATAAACCAATTGTTATGCAAAGAAGAATACCCAACCGAGTTATATAAAAAAAAATGATTGGGCACACATAAATTTCGGCCATATTATTCAAAACAGCCGGACTATGTAATTTATTAAAGGTGTTTTTTTCAAGTCCCGCCATATTATTACGAAATTGTTGGACATGTTTTTAAGTAATTTAACCAACAATCGGCAATCTCGATACATCCACATCTACTAATAGAAGCATATGACACTCTATAATCAGCGGAAATTGGTTGAAATAGCCGATTGTAACCAAAAAAACACCAAAAAATGGTCAACAAGCGGTCGATATGAATGTTCATATCAACTGATTATAGCCTAAAAACCGACAAAATAATTTGGCATTTCTTAACCAGGAATCGGTCAATTTGAATGTCCATATCGGCCGATTATATCCTAAATAACCAATAGAAAAATTGGTGATTTCCTTTAACCAAAAGCTGTCTAGATAAATGTCCACATTAACCGATTCTGAGTTGATGTTTTTCAACCACGAAAAACTCAAGAACAATTGATCGACGTGGTCATAAACATGGACTGATTCTGGATAAACACAACCCAGACTTCTTGTAATTTTAAATTTATTGATGGATAAACCAATTACGTTCATAATTAACAAATTAATGAGTTGAAATTGTAATGTTTAGTTTGAAACAAAAATAAAAAATAACGGAATAAAATTTTCTTCGAATCAATATAAATAATAGACGTAGTTAGGTTTTAGTTTTTGTTTTCATTTGGAAAATGATTTGAGTAAGTCTCAATTTTAAAAGAATAAAATTTGGGATTAAATTTCCATGATGAGGGTAACTTAGTATTTTTTTCTTGTTTAGGCACTTCTTATCCCGTTATTCTAGGTGAGATCAAAATTTATAAGCTTTTTAACCTACTAGCAAAACGCTAAAATATCAATTTGCAATAATAGTCTCTTAGACCATGTTTGAGTACCAAAAATAGAAGTCGAAATGTAAAAAATTTAATAAATGTAAAAGGGTACATTATTTATATGTCCCTACTTTTGACATCCAATAAATATATCCGCATACAGCAATAAATATGTCCCTACTTTTTAATAACCTTATCCATTTAAAATTAGATTACATTAATACCCTCACCTCCAATATTCAACTACCATTCCATCACCAACCTTCAATGACCACCACTTACCAACCGCCACCACTACTCCAGCACCATTGCAACACCACCACCAGTCCGCCACCCCCACCACCACTGACACCACCACCACCGGTCTACCGCCGCCACCACCACTACCACCACCATCCTGCCACCACCACTACTCCACCCCCACCGCCACCATTACTACTCCGCCGCCGCCGCCACCACCACCACGAGTCCACCGCCACCACCACTGATGTTTCCATCAGTCCGCTACCGCCACCACCTCTGTCGCCGCCACCACCACTGGTTTTAGATATTTTGTATCAACAACAATAATTGATCCAAATAAAAATAGAATCAGCAGCAGAAGTTGATCCAAATTAGGGGATCAATAGCAGTAATTGATCCAAAAAGAAAAAAAGATCAACATTAGAAGTTGATCCAAATTAGGGGATCAACAACAGTAGTTGATCCAAAAAAAAAGGATCAACAGTAGAAGTTGATCCAATTTAGGAGATCAATAATGAAATTGATCCATGTAAATTTAGGGGATCAACTACAGTAGTTGATCCAAAAAGAAAAAAGGATCAACAGTAGAATTTGATTCAAAGTAGGGGATCAACAACAGTAATTGATCAAAAAGAAAATGGTCAACAGTAGGAGTTGATCCAATTTAGGGGATCAACAATGGTAGTTGATCCATAAAAACCGAAATCTATTTATGTACTTCTCACTTCCAACACACATTCATCATGGCAGCAACAACTGGTCTTGCGACTTCATCACCACCAACAGCTACAATCAAATCCATCTGAATCTTCAAACAGCAAAATCACTTCAAATCCATAATCATCTGAAACCCTAACTTCCACAAACGAAATCAATTCCTTCTGAATCTCGAAATGAACCAAAACCCATCCTTCAATTTCATAAACCTCTTCCTAAATCAAATCTCCATCTCGTCAGATCTGATTTTGAAAATTAATCTTCAAAATCCCGAAACAGTTAGCAGCGACGAAGGTGGTGATAGTTGCAGAGCTGGTGAAGATGAAGATGGTGGTGGTGGGAGTGGTTTGGTTTGATTTGATTTTCAATCACAGAACTCTCTCTCTCAAATATCAAATCTAATCAATCTCAAATCTAATCAATGGTGGCGATGGAGATACGGATGGAGGCGATGGTTGTGGTGGTGTTGGTTTATCAGTTTAATGGATTTGATGCTCGAGATTAGGTTTTGGAGATCAGATTCTCGTTGATTCATAACTAGATTTAAGTTTTGCAGTTGAATCAAGGTGAAAATCGATCTCAATAGATTATTTAGGAGGTGGCGGTGGTGTTGCTGGTGGTAGGAGGTGGTGGATCGGACGAAGAAGGTGGTGGTGGCCGTAGTTGGAAGGAAGAGAGAATATAAGAAAAGAGAAGATTGATTTCATTTGGTTGAGAACCTTTAATCTTATTATTCTTATACAAAGAGGGCAGAGTTAGTACTTATGATTAAATTTTTCTATAAAAAGAAATTAGGGATATAATTATTGATGCATAAGGATATTTGTGAATCCTATGAGAAGAAGGGACATTAATTCAATGACGCTAAATTATCAACAACCTACAAGCAAAACGCTAAAGTATCAAATTGTATTGCCACTAATTCTGATTTTAGAAGTCGAAAAATAAGTTCTAAAAGTTACCCAAAAACCTTATTAACATTGCAGCTTTTCAAGGAGAAAATTATATAAAGGGAAGTATTTTACACACAAGGTACTAAAATTTAATAACTGTTGAAACAATCAATGAATGTTACAAAAAGAATAGGGTTGTAATTTATTAGGAAGGAACTCAAGGTACTTGAGAAAAAATGAATTACATGAACTAGAAATTAATGAATGTAAGAGGTTGCGGCCTAAAGCTACGTGTATCATAGTTTAGAAGTTGTCTTCGGGGATACTTTGAAGAGCAGGTCGCCAAGTTTTGCGACATCCTCCTTTGGCGTGTTGGACTCTTCTTTGATGTCTCCGTCTCATAAATTGCAATCTTTGCTCTAAGGACAAATCCGACGACACTAACGTAGAGGATTGATTATGATGTTGAGTATCATTAGTATTATTCTTCTGCCCATTGTTCATCATTTCCAACATTTGTTTGAGATCTTGTTTCTTAACACGAATTTTCATTCGCACGGCACCATTTTCATCGGTATGAGAAACAACACCAGCTCCATGTAATTGCGCAACAGATTCTAACAAATTAGATTTTGCAGTAGCCTTTTGACTTCGAGCTGATAGCGAAAGGAGGGAATCTCTCTTAGGTGATGACACTCCCATTTCTTCTGCAATCTTTAGCGAAAGGCGGGAATCTGCTCTCTTAGGTGATGACATCCCCATTTCTTCTCCAAACTTAAGCGAAAGGCGGGAATCTGCTCTCTTAGGTGATGACATCCCCATTTCTTCTCCAAACTTAAGCGAAAGGCGGGAATCTGCTCTCTTAGGTGATAACATTCCCTTTTCTTCTACAATCTTTAGATACTCCATTGGTTTAGTTTTTGGAAGGACATATTTTGAAACTCTGACTACTAGATTCTGCATTTTCGCAGTATTATCGAATACAAGCTTTCAAGTGAGAAATGAAGGGTTTTTTTTCTTTATCTAAGTGGGAGTTGAGTATGAGACTTGCGTTTTGGTATCTAAACTTCTCATTTATATAGCAGTACTAGTTAAGAATGAATACAGGTTGTACAGGACCCCAGATGAATAATTGTTCATCGATTCAACTAATAAAGTAATGAGTTTGTTTAACTACTCCACATAACTAAATAACATTACAAATATTAGAGTTTAAAAATTGGAGTTTAAATTCCTTTTCCAATGATCAAAGTTCCTACAAAGGTTTGAATTAGTTTTCCTTTCTTGTAATTTGCTGATATACAAATTAAATATACAAGGTGATATGACTGTTAGGTTACCCCCTATTTGTCTAATATGGACCATATATGGTGCTAGAAGACCGACCATGTGAATAATATGCAAGGTCAGTTTTGGTAATGCCGAAGAACTTAGTTAAAAAGAAGAGCCCTAAATAGTAATCCATAAAACCCTTATTTTGATGTTTATTCTAATACCTAATCTATCTTCAATTTGATTCGTGCTAATTAAAATGATTATACTAACTAATTAGTATTAGTGAATGAATTAGACTAATCAAATGATTAATTTTCTGAAAATCAAAACTTGGTTTTCCTGGATTTTAAGAAGGAGAGGGATGATTCTGGTGAATCTTTTTTGAAAAACTTTGAAGAAAAATGATGAATTTCGTCACAATACTCAGTAAAACCTTATAATCAACTCCCAATAGCAATTTTATCAATTCAAATCCGTTAAAAATTCGGGGAAAATATGAGTTTTTTACGTGTTACATCTGGGATAATGTACGAACTAGCCGTAAAAAAATTATATACGGTTGGAAACTGATGAACTCCTAGTCGTACATAAGAATAATGTATGGGAAGTGAAGAAATTATGGCCGTTATTTGGTCCAGCATCACCTGAGTCTATCTTACGGCTGGGTTAAGATGTTTGGAAGGAAATTTTCCCGTCCGTAAATGAATATGTAAGTTGAAAAATTTAGAGTTTCAACATGAATACATACTACGATTGAAAGGTAGTAATACTTTCATTAATTAGACCACAATCAACCCATTACATACTTATTAGATTCGCATAACAAAGTTGGTTTTAATAACATCCTTTACGATGTATCAAGAATTTTTTGATGATGGCGAATTGAGCTTCGAAGTTGAAATTATAACCCTTCAAATTTCTCAATTCCTTATTAACTTGAGCTACGACTTCATCATCAGTTTCACCTTTAAGTTGAAGTTTCTTGCAAATACAAATTAAAGCCAAATATTCTTCCACTTTTTTTGCGTACGTCTGCAAATCGGAGATACAATTCAACTCCATCATGGTTATTAGTGTATCTGTTTCATTATAAAAAAAATTCAAAAATTTTACTCCAATGCGATTGACTAGATACACCATCTTTCCTTCGTTCTTCTCCCCTCTTTGGATAGCATAGTACAAGTTTTTTGCAAAGAGATATGTCTTAATCCAAAGTAAAGTCGGGTTTATCCTTTAAGTGCATTGCATTGAGTTTGTGGGGGTTTTGATGGAGATTATTGATTTAGAAAGTGTGATTTTGATTTGGAATTGGTGGTTATACGGAGATGGAGTTATTTCAAGTATAAATAAGTGGATGAACAGGTAGAACCTTCTATAAATCAGTCTTCCAACGGATCTATTTTTCAACATTAAAAAGGTAGCCGATAGGATATTGTACAGAAGAAAATTCTTGTATTTACGGCTAGGAAATTGATATGTCGACCAAGCCGTAAGTATAAACCTGTGGGTTTTGGGGTATGTCAGATTTACAGCTAGGAATCCACACCGTAAAACTGATTTTTTACTTTATGTTAAATTTACGGTTTGGAGTCCTAACCGTGAAACAAAACACAACCTGGATATCTAGCCGTAACATGAATTCAATTTATTTATTTTGGTTATCAGTAAAAGACATAGGTAGGTCCTTCCAACCGTACACAAAACACGGTTGGTTTACCTATCCGTTTCCACTTTTACGTCCAGGAGTTTCTAACAGATACTATGTGCCATTTTTTTTGAAAACTCAGAGACCATTACGGTTGGGAAAACCCAGGCGAGGATATGAGGTCTGTTTTTAGATAACAATTATAGGCATTTACGGCTACGTAGTTGCGAAAATACTCAACAATTTCTATTTTATTGATTTTTTAGATAACTACCTAGCCATAAATGCTCAACAATTTCCATTTAATTGATTTTTTCATCATTTTACTTAGGTTTGGACAAAAGGAAATACTAACATTCATTCGTAAATGCAAAGTTATAAAAATTCATCCATACAAATCCATAACCAAACAACGAAAATACTAAACAGACAAAGTCTTAGATGATAAAAAGTCCATGAAGCAAAATACTAAAAAGCCACAACATATTTGTTAGTCATTCACTGGATTCCTCGCCCTATCCAGACTTTGAACCCGATCGCGATGCCTCATCTGAATCCTCGTTCTCTTTCTCCTCTTCCACAACCTCTTCTACAACTTTTGCTTTTTTACTTTTTCCACAACCACCTTGAACATGAGCTTTTTTTACCTTTACCACGTCCACCTTGACCACTTGGACCTTTGCCACTTTTATCACTTGTACCTCCACCACGTCCACCCTTTTTACCTCCACCATGTCTACCTCGACCACCTTTTCTTTGTTTTGATTCAATATGTTCATTGGAGGGAGTATCCAAGTCCTTCGCTAGAAGAAAGAGACCTAGCCCTTTTACTTTTCCTTGTTCGTTCCTCTTCATATGCAGATAGACCTCCTTTTTCAGGGTTTATTATGTCTTTAACTCGACTCCGGAGTAACATTTATTCAGGGACCGTTATCTTCTCACCTGGATTCATGTTACGGGTCAAGTCCTCGACCACCCAATTAACTCGTTCAATCTATTTTTTTCCTATCAAATACGCGAACTGTAATTATTCATAGATAATTCAAAAAGAAAAAACATATACAAACATAAGGATAATTAGTAGTATAGTACCACCGTCTCCCTCCAATCACTTTCATCATTCCTTGATGTCCTTGATTTTGAACTCTCTCCCTTCTTGAAGTATTTCATCGCTTCCGGATCTAAAGTATTCCACATAAGGATGAGACTACTTTTGATACTTTTCCATGTAACTCGCATACGCATCGGAAGTGCCATGAGAAGCTTCAATCCCTCTTGCACTCATTTGGTTTACTTCTTCGGAGCGATAATTCTATTGATCGATCAAACATGCTGGTTCATAGGTCAATTTTATATATTTGTCAGTAAATTGGGAGTTGGTTACGCTCAGTTTAAAACGAGAGGCTTCATGTACTCTTTTCTGGACAATACTGTTAAAGCATTGCTTGGTCAAACTCACAAGTGTTTCTATCTCAAGATTGTTGTAAAATTTAGTTGATCAAAATTATATTTTTGACTTCTAGTCTACATTTAGTCAAGTCTTGGATTAGCAAAGAAGTGTGTAGTTGAGCACCAGACATCACTGCATCGTTTGAAGGCGAAGATCAACCGAAGCTTTTGGAGAACTTTGTCAAATGTCAATAAAAGGTTAGTGAATACTGAACCACATATTACTCAAGTTTTTACCTTTTTATCTATGAGACAATGTCGCATGACTAAATTAGACATTACCTGCATAATATAAATTTTGAGTCAAGTTTATCTTGTTAATCGTTCCCGAAATACACTGACTAAGCTTAATAACATTTGTTCATACTTGATGAATTTGGTTAAAAAAAATTTAATATTTGTTAAAGCATAGATTGATTGATCCCATCAAGCGTTGGTATGTCAAGTTTGGTTGTCATATTGTTGTATCAAAACTCATATAGAGTCGCTTGATTAAATACTAGAATTAACTTCGTTTAGGTTATACTAGAAAGTATAGAAGTGTTGAGACGTACAAGTATTACTCCGAAAACCTGAAGAATGAGAAGAAGTAATGACTACAACGACGACATCATCCTTCCACGTTAGTAATATTGACTTGATTATGTTTCCATTCCTAAAGTATCTTTCAAGTCGTGCTATATTGAAAACATAACATGAAAAGTTGTATATATTGTATATAATATTCTAGTGATGAGACTTGGTCATAACAGTATGATCAAATTATCAGGGAAACATATTACGAAGTATAAACGCTTATCTTTTGGAACTTCGTAAATACGACATCGACATAATGTATGGTACATAGTTACTTGATTATGTGTGCATTATATAGGTGTGATTTCATCCTAGAAAAATACGTATCATTACATTAGTTTAAGGAAGTAGATGTATGAACTTGATTTTATAATCGAAGGGGAAATCATGATTGGTCTTGTTATTCATTGAATATCTTTTGGATGACCAATAGAAGATGTATATGGTAGAACCTATCTTAACTTTGTTGAGACTTGAGGTGTACCCGGTCATGTCTATGACATATAGCTAGTTGGAATCGGTCACAAGTAACTTTGGAATTCAAGATGTAACCTATTACAAGCAATATTGGGATGCAAGTTATAACTGGTCACAAGTTACTTTGGGAACCAAAGTATAACCAGTCACAAGATGAATTGGGTAGTTAGTTGTTATAGATCACAAGCTACCTTTGGGAAGCAAGGTTTAACCGGTCACAGAATACTTCGGGAAACAAGTTGTAACCGGTCACAAGATACTTTGTGGAGCAAGGTATAACCAATTACAGCCTATATTGGGAATCATGTTATAACCAGTCACAACATATATTGGAGTGATGGTTTAATCGGTTCCATGAACAAAACCAATATCCATGGTTCACATATTTCTTCATGGTGTGTGTGAATTAGGGTTTTTGGTTTGTAAAGATGAGAAGCTTCCAGATGTCGACATATTTGAACATGTACATAACTCTTATAATTAAATGTTTTTCAATATTTCGTACCAGGATCACCTTGAGCATCAAGCAATATCTTTGAACAATTAATGATGGTTTTCATCATATATGTTTTAATTACCAGCAATTAAAGCATATCCTATGGAAAATATTATTAGTTAATGTGTTATACTAATAATATAAGTTTTTCTATGATAGCTTTTGGAAATATTGGTTAACATTAATTGGAATAAGATTGGAGCGCAACAAACAGAACAATAGTCGGAAAAAAGGGAGAGAGGCAGAGAAATTCAGGTGAGAGAAAGGAAATTCAGGTGAGGGGGAGAGAGAAGCAGTCGTACAAGAAAAGAGAAATCATCTGTTAGATTCAACAGACCTCTGTGGGTTATGAAAATAGGACAAAAACATGAAATCATGGCTAAAAGGATCACATGATCCTTCTCCTTTTACTGTAATGTTCGGAACGTGCAAACAAATTGGATTCCTTAACTTGAACCGGGGTCCATTTTAAAGGAAGTTAATTATTTTTTCCTCTTTCTAGCTTTATCTTTTTCTCTATGTTATCATCAGGGAAGTCTTTCTCTTGGTTCTTCAGTTTCAATGGGTACTTTCAAATCAAAAACTTGTTTTATTGATCAATATTTGAATCACATACAACTCAAAAATACTTATACTACTAGAAAACTAACCATGAATGTGTCTCAGCATTTCTTTAAAGTTGGTATGAGAGAAATAGCAGATGCATTGGAAGTGCTAGATAACTTAATAGCCTACAAAGGTCTACTTAAAGATGTCTATGATATGTTATTGAACTTGAAAAAAGTTGTAGGTCTTTATAACTCCATTTCAAATATGTGTGATCTTGACTTCGAAAGATTTGGATAAGACTTGATAAAGTTGGTGATATTGTTATCTTTATATCAAGTAATACCGATGCACTTCGTTCAGATTCTTATAGTATTGGTCTTTTTTTCAGTGGGATTCATAACATTTTAAAAGGGCTAAACTTATTTAATCAGAAGTTTCACATTGGTCTGGTGAATTTTTTTTATCATGAGGTGAGTGTTCATTCTGTCCAACAACTTATGGACATTCGAGGTGCTGAGTCAGCGATTGGGTTCTTCAGGACTGTGTTTGGTGATGAAGGGTTAAACCAAAAAATACGCCGAATATGAAGTCTAATAAAACACTCTTTTCAGTTGTGAAACCCATGAATAAAGAACATGACAAAATAATGGTGAAACTCCCGGACATAAATATGTATAAATCTGGATCATGTATTTATGAAAGCAATCCAACAATATAAGATATTATAGTTGTCGATATAATCCTAGAAAGAAAACCTATTTCTAAGTTTCTTATTTCAGATTGATGATGACCCATTATAAATTTTAGCATTTTAACTGGGAAGTTTACTGTATAACTCGGTGGACAACAAATATGAAAATTAAATTAGGTTAAAGAATTATCTTACATCATCGCCTCCTCCAAATATTATTACAATTTTTATCTATCATTAGTATTCATATATCTTAATATATTTACTTTGTGTATTGATATTAACTTATTATGAAAGTATTTTATAATATATCAGAAGTCTTAAACATTAAAAACATGATAAAAATAACCAAATGGAAGAAAAAAATCTAAAAAAAGAAAAAATCATATGTGGATAAATATCAATAAAAGGGAAAAGTAATATTATTTGATTGGAAATAACATACACACTCTTAAATTTCATGATTAACAAATATCTAGTTATCTGGGTAAACATATAAATGAGTTATTTCCGTTTTGAAGTCCTTCATTCAAATGTAATGGTTTGTAATTTCTTGTAATATTTTAAAAGTTTCTCTTTAACATATTTAAACATATTTCTTTCAATCTTTTTTTTAAATGTGTAGACATTAATATACTATTTCATTCAGAGCACTCTTATTTGCACCTTACCCTAGTTGAAGCTTTTATCTTTTTCACAAAATCATCATCAACAGAATAAATTAATCTCAAAGATAGAATAGTATATGTACGCACCAAATCAATGATTTATGGGACATTTGCATCAGTTTTTGTGAATTAAAAAACATATGCCAACTAATAATTGATGTTGTTTCACCTTCTACAACCACTTGACCATAGGCTGCAGTGAATCTTCTACTTTCTAGGTCACGGTTTTCACCACTAGTGAGTGAGTAAGAGCTCCATAAACCAATTTTTTCTCCAATTCCTAAGTGGGAATGACCCTGCATACCCCTACTAGCAAAATATTGAGTAAATTTAGTTGACTTCACATCCTTTGCAAACAAGAACAAGGCAAAGAAAACATATACAAGATCTTCATTATGAACAGTAAGATTGTTTGTCAAGTATTGGCTAGAATAGTGAAAGGGTCATAGAGATAGACAACACAATCAACATAATGTAAGAAACTTTACAACATATTTTTCAACAAAACTACTTCTCAATGAATGCAAATTTGTGCACCTCTTAAAAACCTTGGTGCAATTGGCGCACCTTCTTATTGTTTGTTTATTTGACTAGTATTCGAAAATTTATTTTTTTGTACCTTATTCTATCATATGCACGCATTGGAAACATTAAAAATATTAATGAGATAACGTTTTTTCGGATAGAAATAAAAAAGTAATCAAACAAAACGACCAAAGGAAATGTGAGAAATGTACACCCAAGTTTACAGGGAGGTCACAAGTGCACTTGCCCGAGAATCCGCATACGATGAATTTCTCATTGCCTACATAACTTGGAGTCAAGTGTTCAGTTTGGAATGAGTTGGCAAAAAGGTTGTTCAGTATAATTGGATCTATCCAGAAGATTGGGTTTAGCTTTTCTTAAATAAATAAAAAAAAAGGATACTTTATATTTGGTACCACATAAGAAATAGTTTTTCAACTTAATAAGTGGGAAATGAAAGTTAAATTTGGGAAACAATCTAAAAATGATTTCTGAAAGTAAGAGAGTGCGGTTTTATGAAGTAATCCTTTTTCTGTACTTTCGACTTCTAAAATTTGCTTTTACCTTTTCAGGAAAAAAAGTAGTAATTTTGATTTTAGTGCTAAACACCTTTTTAGTTACACTCCAACTTGTAAATTACATGGTGACCGTTGATATAGCCTTGCCAAGTAGCCAATAACCTATCATTCTTTGTACCGTGTTTCGTTCTCAAGATGCTTAGATTTGAAAGAAGCAGTGGTTTCCAAAAGATTTTGCTTTGGGTGATCTAAATATGAATTTGCTTCGAAGGTTCGTCTTCTATTTCTTTATTGTATGAATACTTCTGAAGAAAAAAATCATTGCGCATTAAATTTCTAGATAAAGGAGCTAGGGTGCGAGTCTAGTTAGGCTGCAACGAAATCTAATCTTTTGGATCTCAGTATGGATAAAATGGTTATACCTTGGCGCAAATTACATCGAAAGTGTCTTGAAATAAAGGGTTTATTGAAAAGAGATTGGTCTCTCATTTCATTTGTAACCTTATCAGAGCGTAGATTCTATAATAGTATAAGAATGAAAATCCTAATGCATATTAACGGTATATCAAACATTTGAAGATTGTTCAAGAAGGAGCTGAGGATGCATCTTGAAATCCGTGTATATTTTCTTATCTTGCATCATCTTACAGTTCTTATTTTTTTATGGCATTAAGACTGATCAGTTAACCAAAAAATTTCCTTTTGTCTCAAAATTTGCACTCGAAGGCGAATCCGTTTGTGATTCTTCTAATTAGTGATAAATAGATTTTAGATATCTTTTATCTTTTCATTCTTCCAAAGGCTGATCTACGTGGATTACATTGATTATCAAGCACCAATTGAGTTGTTCAAAATGGTGAACAGTAATCTTTCACACGCTTATACATCGTCGGTCATTGTCTTCATAATGAAATTATCTTTTGAACCAAAAAAAAAAAACCACAACAAAGTCACAGATTCTTTTGAAGGAAACATAATGTTAATGATACATGTGTATCTTCCTATCTCCGGGAACTAATGATCCTCAAGACCGATTGAGGATAGAAATGCAATTCGGGAAGGAATACTGTTTTTTAGGCAGTATTCTTAGATAAGGAAATATTCCTAAACAAGGTATTATTCATAAATAAGGAAATATACCTAGAAAATGAATACTTCCTAGACAAGGTAATATACCTAGAAAAGGTATTATTCCTAGATAAGGAAATAGATTCCTAGAAGGTTTTGGGAAACCGTTAAAGCTATAAATAGAGATGTTTAGCTCATAACTAAGACATATGGAGTGTTGTTTGTGATAGAAACACACTTAGATCTAGAGTGTGGTTTGTGATAAAGAAACACCTAAATCTAGAGAGTGTGGTTTTACCCCTAGAAAAGGAGGTTTAACACACACACCTAGAGAGAAGTTTGTGAGGCAATTGGTTATTGCAAACGCAAGTTTAGTAAACAGTTTAAGGTTATCCACTGTTTATAGAGATTGTGAGCGTAAAAAAGAGAGAATTGTAATAGTTTTCTTGTTCATAATTTAGAGAAGATATTTTCTTCGAATTTGGTTTTCAGTGTGTTCTGTTTTCTAGTTTTCGCCTATTATTATTCTGAATTCCGCCTCTATAATAGTAGTCATCAAGGTATAGAGATCAATATGTACCAAGTTGGTATCAGAGCAAGGTTCATTCTTTTAGAAAAGATTCTTGTGGTTTACGTTAGAGCGTTGCTCGGTCGAACTCGCGTGCATTGCTATCTCAACCATATTTGTCAATGTTAGTGATCAAAACTATAAGTCTTGATTTCTAGTATATTATAGCTAAGTCTCAGACTAGGATAGAAAGTGTAGTTGAGCTCATGGACTTCATGGCGATTCATCATACAAATAGAAGAACTACTCAAGGAACCGGTGGAACTTCTCGACAAAAAGGTATGTGAAAACTTGAACTTATCTATCACTCAAAAGTCTATCTACTGTATCTCCTACTCTTTGAGACAAGAAGTCGTATGCTATATATATAGACTTGGATTATACACAATTGGTATTTTGAGCCGAGTATACCTCACCTATATATATCTCGAAATATGTGTTGGTAAGATTTTCGCTTCAGTCAAGTTTATCTTTACCATGTGACGAAATTCATGTTATGTTTCAATTATCTTGAAAATTGCTTTGACGAGAAATGGTGTAACAACTATATTACGTCCTCTAAGAATGTTTCAATAATTAAAATTAGAGTTTAGAGTACATAACCAATGGTGGACATAAGCATTGTTGTGGAAACACATTTATGTATAAGTCCTATTCCTTGAACCAAAGTTTGCGAACTTTGTTTATCAAGAGAACCGGAAGAATGGCGTGAGCCAAGTCCGCGAACCCAGTCCGCGAACTTCTGAAGTTCTCAAACCCAAGAATTTCTGCTGGAGTTGACAAACTACTTGCGTGAAACTAAGTCCGCGAACCCAGTCCGTGAACCGGCGAAGTTCTCATACCCGAGAATTTCTGCTGGAGTTTGTAAACTCTACCCGGTAACTTAAGTCTGCGAACCTAGTCTGCGAACTTGAGAAGGTTATATATCTGAAGATGATTTTTGAACTTAAACTTCAAAAGACTAAGGAATGCATTTTGCAAACCGTGGCTATAAAAAGTTCATGAACCGATTCGAGTGAATCAAATCATCTTTGCTTCAATTGTGTTTTGTGTAGTACATAAGATTTCCTTGAAATTGAACAACTCTCTAACTAGTTGATTTGAAGTTATTTGAACTCGTTATGGTGAAGAAGAACATGGTTGATATGAAATGCTCGTATGGCTAACTATTTGGTTAACTATTGTTGAACCAACAAGTGCATACATTTGGGTACAGTTAACAAACCTAGAAGCATGCATTGTCAAGTGTGTGTAACAAGCTAAGTTTTCGATTTAACGGTTGAGAAATATTAGCTTGAATCTAAATCACGTTTTCATCTAGCGGTGAATATTGAATGCTTTGTTACTAAGCTAACATTGATTGCAAACCCTGATTTGAAAGACTATATAAAGGAGACATCTAGTATTGTGCAAAACTAATCCCCACACCTTACGTGTGATACTAGTTTGCGTGCTAGAGTCGATTCTCCTTTAACCTTTGGTTTTCTTCTTCTAAAACCAGGTTAACGACTTAAAGACTTCATTGGGATTGTGAAGCCAGACCGATACTACTTTTATCGTAGTTGTGTGATCTGATCTTGCATCTTCTATCGTACGAGTACAATCAGATTGATTGTCTTGAGATTGATATCTCCGATAGGCAAGATATAAAAAGTAATCACAAACATCTTCGTCTCATTGTTTGTGATTCCGCAACATCTTGTTTCGCTACCATACGATTAAGATTGTTATGAGGTGATTGATAACTCTTGGCTATTCTTCGGGAATATAAGGCCGGATTATCAATTGGTTCCTGTTCACCTTGATTATTATCAAAAGACGGAACAAAACCTTTAAGGTTTATCTGTGGGAGACAGATTGATCCTTTGATAGACTTGTCTGTGTGAGACAGATTTGTTTATTGTCATAGCATGAGATTTTGGGTCATAAAAACTCTTAGTTTTGGGTGAGATCAGCTAAGGGAATCAAGTGCGCAGTATCATGCTGGGATCAGAGGCATATGAGCATAATTGTACCTTGGATCAGTGGGAGATTGATTGGGGTTCAACTACAGTCCAGTCCGAAGTTAGCTTGGAGTAGGCTAGTGTCTGTAACGGCTTAATACATTGTGTGTTCAATCTGGACTAGGTCCCCCGGTTTTTCTGCATTTGCGGTTTCCTCGTTAACAAAATTTTTGGTGTTTGTGTTATTTCAATTTCCGCATTATATTGTTTTATCTTTATAATTGAAATAATACAGGTTGTGTGTTAGATCATCAATTAGAGTAATCCAACCTTTGGTTGTTGATTTTCATTTATTGATCCTTGGATATTGGTCTTTGGTACCATCCAAGTTATTCGTTGTATTTGATTAAAGACTCGCTGATTCTATTAGCTCGAGTAAATCAAATCAAGAGAGAGATATTAACTCCTCGATATACTTTAATCTAGATTGAGTCTGACTGTCTAGTTGATTCTCTAGAAAAGTATATTGGAGTTAGTCCATACAGATTGCTAAGTGAAATATTGGGTGGTGTTGTTAGAACCCCACTTTTTCAATTGGTATCAGAGCAGGCAACACGTTCAAGACCTTACAAGTCTGTGTTTGTAGCGATCTGACTCTATGGACAGAGGTGTTATCTCTATTAACGTACCACCAGTCATCGATGGATCTAATTACTTATGGTGGAAAATTGCTATGCGAGCTTTTCTTTAAGCACGTGATTTTCAATCATGGGTATATGTTTAATAGCTATGATGCTCCCGTTATGGCAGAAGGAGATGTAAACGTTCCCAAGAATATTAGTGAATGCAGTCCTGCCGAGATACTTGCTGCAAAGCGAAATTCCGACAGTTTGAATGCAATCATACATGCCATTACCCCAAATCTTCAGCACCATGTGTCAAATTGCACTAGGTCCAAAGATGCTTTGGATATCTTAGAAAACATATTTGAAGGTAACTCCAGTGAAAAGGGAGCTAGACTTCAAAATCTTAATTCTGATTGGGAGAACCTTCGTATGGCATATGAAGATACATTTGATGAGTTTAATTATAGAGTGTCTTAAATTGTTAATGCATCTTTTGCATTGGGTAAGACTATTCCTGAAAAGGACATTGTGATGAAAATTCTCAGATCGCTGCCATCTAGATACGAGTCTAAGAAGCATGCCATCGTTGAGGGAAATAACCTTGATAATCTTTCCAGAAATACATTGGTTGGAAAGCTAAATATCTTTGATCATGAGCAAACATACAAAATCGGAAAGGATGTTGCCTTTAAAGCACACAAGAACACTAAATTACTTGATAAAGGTAAAAGTTTTTATGTCTCTGAGGATGATCGGCCTGAGGATTTTTCGGATGAAGATCTTGACAAATCAGTCTCCTTGATCACAAGACAGTTTAGGGATCTTCTATTGAAGAGAAGTAAACGGTTTTCAAGAGACAAACCTAGATAAACCTCATAATCACGCTCCTCCTAAAAACAGGGATGCTGACGAGGCTGATGACGAGGATATGCCACAGTGCTTTAAGTGTAAAGGTTTTGGTCATTTTGCAAACGAGTGCCCAAATCGTAGAAAATACACTGGGAACAAAGGTCTTGATGTAACACTTGATGAGATGTCTGAGATCTATGATTCAGATGAAGACAGGAAATCAAGTGTCGGTCTTCTATGTGAAAACATTGATTTTGATAATTGTAGCAATACATATATCAACATTGATGGTTTCGGTGAAGAGGAGAATCCAATCAAGCTGGAAGAATCAATTGACCCATCCTTTGGAAACTATGGTTGTAATGTTTCAGGATTTACTATGTGTTTAGATGCGTTCAGATGCCTGAATACTATCCAAGTTTGACGTGCTCGTTTTGTTCTCAGAAAGGTCATGAACTATCAAGATGTTACAAGCACAAACATCAAGTGAGGCACGCCAACAAACTTCAACGAAGATCAAATCGATTGGTAAGAAATCTTAAACTTGCTCAGAAGACTGCTGAGGTATGTAGGATTTTATCTTCGTCTGAGAAGTTGGTTTCCAAAGACAAAATAAGACCATTATAGAAGAAGGTATGGTCAAATCGCTTTGATAGACAGAAGTCTGAGGATTCCTCTCTAGAGGAAAATGGTGGAAAAATTGTTGTTCATCACAACACAAATTGATTGTGTTGTTTGGTAAATCTTGTCTCATGTGCCTGATCAAAAGAGATAAGATTGTGTACCGCTCAGGCTTTAGGAAGAAAAAATTCTTTTAGTTTGTTTTTCCTGTCTATCAAATAAAGTAAAGGGTTATTATCGACAATTCTACTCTTTATAGGGTTTAGAGTTGGGCGTCCACGAACCTGTTTAAAGGTTGCGGACCTTACATTCCTTTTTCCTCTCTGATATCCTTTATATCTTAAGACTGCTTGATGAGATTGTGAATTCCACTCACAAAAACCAATTTTTTATAATTGTTCTATAAGCATCATGTCTTTGGATGGAAAAGATGTCAATATGATTGTTAAGCCATCAATCAAGGAAAAAGATAAATCTCCAGTAACTCTTTCCTTGAAAAGAAAGAGGAGGAATACAAGAAAGCCAAGGGATGTCCCTTCTAACTCTCAGAAGTTTTCCGATGTTCTTGATGAGTCTAAGGATGTAAGAAAGGAGATTAGTGAAATAAAGGCTTGCGTTTTAAGATCTTTGGAATTCAAAAGGCCCTGTTTCGACATCATCAGCCAAGACGGTTCGTTGGTATTGACTCCTTCCTCCATGAACCTTATATTTCAATGGTTGTTGACGACAAGGAGTTCGGGAATGATAAGGAATTTCTCAAAGACATTGTTGCCTAGTTTGTCTTCTTTTTGGCTTAGTTGGAAGAATAACTAGTGCTTGAATAGCAATGATTGTGACTACACATAGTTATTATGTTTCATCTTCTTGTTATTTTTTAGGTTTTTTGGTTTAAATTCTAAAAATATTTGGAGGATGATGTTTTTGAAGTGTTAATCTTTATGATTTGATATATTGCAATTTGTTATGGGATATTGGTATTTACGTCCATGAACTATGTTTGTCCTATACTCTGTCAAAAGTAAAGTCGTTTGTGATCAGTATTCACGTATTGGTAAAAGAATGAATAGACTTTTGACAAATACAAAAGTTAAGACTATATAGTCAAACATTTGATAGAAGATAGGTTAAAATCTTTTGTTCTCAAGGATTATGTCTATTAATTGTCGTTATGAAAATAGTGATTGAAGATAGAATGAATCCTTGTGTATTCTGCAGCATTGATCATCCCTGATCCATATTTGTATGTGTTACTGTGAGGCTCCGTAATGCATCTTATGTTGAGCACTATATAACCAAGTTGA
Source organism: Papaver somniferum (assembly GCF_003573695.1). NCBI lineage: Eukaryota > Viridiplantae > Streptophyta > Magnoliopsida > Ranunculales > Papaveraceae > Papaver > Papaver somniferum. Next base: position 6,001,039 of record NC_039359.1, read on the forward strand.
TTTATTATCTTAGTTGGTGTTCCGTGAGATATGTTATGTCGAGCATATTGAACTAAATTGATCATTTTGTTTGGTTATTTAGTTATTGCTCTGTAAGGTTTCTTATGTCGAGCAAAACAAATGACAATTAAATTAATTACTTTTGTGATTAGTTTATTTGTGCATTCCAATTAGATTAATTATGGGTTCTCTTGTAATTAATCTAGTTGAGTATTTTCGTGTCTCCATAAGTTCTCTTATGTTGAGCATAATTAATTGAATTGATCACCTCTTGTGTTTAATTCAATTACGTATTCCGATTAAATTAATCATGGGTTTACTTGTGATTAATTTGATTGAGTTTTTTGGATATAGAAAATCATTCTCATGGTTTTTGGCATCCAATGAAATCCTTCTTTTCTTTTGAAATTAAGGTCGCTCTTGTTGTTCTTTCGGGAATGACATAAAATGGGGGAGAGTTCTTTTGAATTGTGCTTAATGGTCATATCTTGAAGGGTGTGCGGCTGTGGGATATTAAAGGGGTTATCTTGTATCTTTAAACTCCTTGATGAATGCATTTAGCTTCGGCTTTATGATTGCAACTAAATTAGTTGGTATGCATTTTTTCTTTTGGTCATGAAATGTCTCTTTCGGAAATTTCATTATGATCCCGTTCTTGCACCTTTGCCAATTTTATTGACAAAAAGGGGAAGAATTAATATGTAGTTCATACTACAAATACATATGGTTTTCGGATCATTATGTAAGTGGGAGTGGTTTCCATGTGAGATGGAGTATTGACTAAGGGGGAGCGATACAGATCACCATAGTATTATTGTTGAAGTTGTGATACAATTGAACTTTGACGCTGAATAATAATACTATGACACTGTATAACAATGATCGAGAACTATGTTTTCTCATTGTTATAGCTACGGATCTTCAACAGCGGTGATGCTAAACTTATAACCTTTGGGATCATTGGAGTACTTGGAAGTGACGAAAATTTTGAGGAATGTTGAAGATTAGACATGTGGAATACGAGCTACTAAAGTTTCATTATCTTTTTTGTATTCCATATGTATTGATAGTTTTGTCACTAAAAATTGACAAAGGGGGAGATTATTAGAGCATTGATCGGTCGAACTCGCATGCGTTGTTATCTCAAGCATGTTTTTCAATGTTAGTGATCAAAACTATAAGTATTGATTTCTAGTCTATTATAGCTAAGTCTCGGATAGGATAGAAAGTGTAGTTGAGCTCCAGGACTTCATGGCGATTCGTCATACAAGTAGAAGAACTACTCAAGGAACCGGTGGAACTTCTCGAAAAAAAGGTATGTGAAGACTTGAACTTATCTATCACTCAAAAGTCTATCTTCTATATCTCCTACTCTTTGAGACAAGAAGTTGTATCCTATATATATAGACTTGGATTATACACATTTGGTATTTCGAGCCGAATATACCTCGCCTATCTATATCTCGAAATATGTGTTGGTAAGATTTTCGCTTCGATCAAGTTTATATTTACCATGTGACGAAAGTCATGTTATGTTTCAATCATCTTGAAAACTGCTTTGACGAGAAATGGTGTAACAACTATATAACGTCCTCTAAGAATGTTTCAATGATTGAAATGAGATTTTAGATTACATAACCAATGGTGGACATAAGCATTGTTGTGGAAACACATTTATGTATAATTCTTATTCCTTGAACCAAAGTTTGCGAACTTTGTTGATCAAGAGAACCGGAAGAATGGCGTGAGCCAAGTCCGCGAACCCAGTTCGCGAACTGTCGAAGTTCTCAAACCCGAGAATTTCTGTTGGAGTTGACAAACTACTTGCGTGAAACTAAGTCCGCGAACCGGCGAAGTTCTCATACCCAAGAATTTCTGCTGGAGTTTGTAAACTCTACCCGGTAACTTAAGTCCGCGAACCTAGTCTGCGAACTTGAGAAGGTTATATATCTGAAGATGATTTCTGAACTTAAACTTAAAAAGACTAAGGAATGCAGTTTGCAAACCGTGTCTATAAAAAGTTCATGAACCGATTTGAGCGAATCAAATCATCTTTTCTTCAATTGTGTCTTGTATAGTACATAAGATTTCCTTGCAATTGAACAACTCTCTAACTAGTTGATTTGAAGTTATTTGAACTAGTTATCGTGAGGAAGAACATGGTTGATATGAAATGCTCATATGGCTAACCATTTGGTTAACTGTTGTTGAACCAATAAGTGCATACGTTTGGGTACGGTTAACAAACCTAGAAGCGTGCATTGTCAAGTGTGTATAACAAGCTAAGTTTTCGATCTAACGGTTGAGAAATATTAGCTTGAATCAAAATCAGGTTTGCATCTAACCGTGAATATTGAATGCTTTGTTATTAAGCTAACATTGATTGCAAACCCTGATTTGAAAGACTATATAAAGGAGACATCTAGTATTGTGCAAAACTAATCCCCACACCTTACGAGTGATACTAGTTTGCGTGCTAGAGTTGATTCTCCTTTAACCTTTGGTTTTATTCTTCTAAAACCAGGTTAACGACTTAAAGACTTCATTGGGATTGTGAAGCCAGACCGATACTACTTCTATCGTAGTTGTGTGATCTGATCTTGCATCTTCTATCGTACGAGTACAATCAGATTGATTGTCTTGAGATTGATATCTCCGATAGGCAAGATATAAAAAGTAATCACAAACATCTTCGTCTCATTGTTCGTGATTCCGCAACATCTTGTTTCGCTACCATAGGATTAAGATTGTTGTGAGGTGATTGGTAACTCTAGGCTGTTCTTCAGGAATATAAGACCGGATTATCAATTGGATCCTGTTTACCTGATTATTATCAAAACACGGAACAAAACCTTTAGGATTTATCTGTGGGAGACAGATTGATTCTTTGATAGACTTGTATGTGTGAGATAGATTTGTTTATTATCAAAGCCTGTGATTTTTGGTCGTAACAACTCTTAGTTGTGGGTGAGATCATCTAAGGGAATCAAGTGCGCAGTATTCTGCTGGGATCAGAGGCGTAGGAGCATAAATGTACCTTGGGTCAGTGGGAGATTGATTGGGGTTCAACTAAAGTCCAGTCCGAAGTTATCTTGGAGTAGGCTAGTGTCTGTAGCGGCTTAATACAATGTGTGTTCAATCTGGACTAGTTCTCGGGGTTTTTCTGCATTTGCGGTTTCCTCGTTAACAAAATTTCTAGTGTCCGTGTTATTTCAATTTCCGCATTATATTGTTTTATCTTTATAATTGAAATAATACAGGTTGTGCGTTAGATCATCAATTAGAGTAATCCAACCTTTGGTCGTTGATTGATCCTTGGATATTGGTCTTTGGTACCATCCAAGTTATTCCTTGTATTTGATTAAAGACTCGTTGATTCTATTAGCTCAAGTAAATCAAATCAAGAGAGGGATATTAACTCCTCGATATACTTTAATCTAGATTGAGTCTGACTGTCTAGTTGATTCTCTAGAAAAGTATATTGGAGTTAGTCCATACAGATTGCTAAGCAAAATATAGGGTGGTGTTGTTAGACCCCCGCTTTTTCAGTTTATGGTTTTCACTAGGTCTCTCTACGTAAAACTTGGTGAGGTGCTCGAGAAGCTAGAATACGTTAGTAGAACAAGGGAATCAAAGATGGGAAAGTCAGTTGATGATCCTAAGCATGGAGAACCACAAACTATGGAAGAAAAGGTGGATGAGCTATAAGAAGACACGCAATCGGTTCAAGTTACCCTTAAGGAATCGAACAAAGGTATTCATTCTCATACACACAATCGTAAGGCGAATAAAAAGATTACGTCTCCATCTAGTGTTTTTGAAGAAGGAGAAGAAGAACCGCTCAAACAGGATTGCATCACAGAATGAAGAATGACTACGACAAGACGAAGAGATATGGAAGCTTTTAAAATTAGACGTCAAGGTCCATTTTCCATCAAAGAGAGATGGTTCATCAAGTTGAAAGGAACCCTCGAGTTCCCTAACCTCCAAATCCAACTTTCACGGGAGTTCAAGTTCTTGAGTCGGGGCGCATCATACATGTGTATCTTCCTCTCTCCGGGAACTAATGATCCTCAAGACTAATTGAGGATAGAAATGTAATTTGTGAAGGAATACTGATTTTTAGGAAGTATTCTTAGATAAGGAAATATTCCTAAACAAGGTATTATTCATAAATAAGGAAATATACCTAGAAAATGAATACTTCCTAGACAAGGTAATATACCTAGAAAAGGTATTATTCCTATATAAGGAAATAGATTCCTATAAGGTTTTAGGAAACTGTTAAAGCTATAAATAGAGATGTTTATCTCATAGCTAAGACATCTGGAGTGTGGTTTGTGATACAGACACACTTAGATCTAGAGTGTGGTTTGTGATACAGGCATACCTAAATCTAGAGAGTGTGGTTTTACCCCTAGAAAAGGAGGTTTAACACGCACACCTAGAGAGAAGTTTGTGAGGCAATTGATTATTGCAAAAGCAAGCTTAGTAAACAGTTTAAGGTTATCCACTGTTTAGAGAGATTGTGAGCGTAACAAAGAGAGAATTGTAATAGTTTTCTTGTTCATAATCTAGAGAAGATATTTTTTTCGAATCTGGTTTTAAGTGTGTTCTGTTTTCTAGTTTTCGTCTATTATTATTCTGAATTCCGCCTCTATAATAATAGTCATCATGGTACAAAGATCAATACGTAGCAGTTAACAATATTAAGTAAATATTGTTGATGGTGGTTTTTAGCTTAGGGTTAAAATTTTAAAACCTTACATTTGATGTGGCATCGCGGAGCCATGAGTGTCAACCTCTTCACTAGAACGTTTATTGAGCAACTCAATCTTTTCTTATGAAATTTACCCAGAATGGTGCATGTATGGCATTCTGTAATTTTGGCACCTTGCCTACATTCAATTAATATAAGTTTCTTTGAATGCTTTCTGTGCTATGTTCCTCGGCTGAACCCTTAATGTTGATATGGCATGACAATATGTGTTCACTCGTAGCAGAGTAGCACGAATTTCCAAGTATCAAGGATAAGGTCTTTGCATAAGGTATTCAATCAGAAAGCATGCTGCCCTCTGGCAATGAACTTAAAATAACTTTGTGTAAACACATATAATTCAATCAATTATCCTGACTAATTTGCAAAAGTTAGGGTTTTGCGCCTTGTGCAGTATATCAAACCTTGTTTGTCGAAATTAAGCCTAGGAAAACTAGGTAATTGATCCTCCATGGATTAGCAGATGCAAAATCTCGCCCAGAATCAGAAAACAAGGAGCCGCGAGATAGGACCGGCAACAAAGAGAGGCATGGCCATGCCTTAGGACAACCGGTGCCATTTTCCATTGGCCACACCCCATCCTAAACCGGCCATATTTCCTTCGACCAATCAGGTCGCCTTAAACTCGCCACACGCACATAAGTTGTGGCTGGGCCCATACTTGCCGGTCCTATTTCCCATCGACCAATCAGGTCGCATTAAACCTGCCACGCGCACCAAAAGGGTGTCCACGCCCATGCTTGGCCGACTCCCTGCTTCCATTGACCAATCAGGTTGCTCTAAACCTGCCACAGCTTTAAAAAGGATAGAAATTGTGTCAAAAGGGTACCATACTAAGTTGGCTTCCCAAAACTATGCCAACATGCTAACGGCATGCCAAACATGACAAAAACAAACATGCCAGGAGCACATGCCAAATGCCATGCCAAACGCGCATGAGCCAAACGGAATGCCAAACATGCCAATCGCACACGCCAAACAGGTGTGTCAAGTGCACATGCCAAACGTGCCACCTACTGCATACTACATGCCATATATGCTAATTAGGGTTTCGCATGTCGAAACCCTAATTTGGGCAAAGTTGTCGCACCAACCGAGCCAAAAAAATGTTCCACAGAACATGGGGATCAATGTGGCTGTTAAAACTGATGTTGCCACACCACGTTTGGGTCTAACACCAACGTGCCAAAATTTCAGTGTCCATGGCTACACCAGGCGCCACTCGCACCATCGTGCCACTGGAATTCATTAAAGGCGCCACTGTGCCATTGTCAGGCGCCAAGGGAAGGTAGGCATAATCAGCGGTTACCCTTCCCCATGAGATGCAATCTCAACCTTCCAAGTTTGCCACCAAACTGAAAGACTTGTGGAAACTTTTAGGTGACCAGCCGCCTAAATTCAGTGGTCATGGCTACGCCAGGTGCCACTTATACCATCAAGCCGCTGGCATGCACAAACTATGCCAACCATTCCACCGTGCCACTGGCATGCACCAAAGGTGCCATTGCGCCATTACCAGGCGCCAACAGAAGGTAGCCATAATCAACGGCTGCCCTTCCTCATGAGATGCGATCTCAGCCTCCAAGTTTTCCACCAAACTGAAAGACTTGTGGAAACTTTTAGGCGACCAGCCGCCTAAATCCAGTGGCCATGGCTACACCAGGTGACACTTATACCATCATGCTGCTGGTATGCACAAACTATGCCAGCCATTCCACTGTGCCACTGGCATGCACGAGCCATGCCAGCCATGCTGCAACGCCGCTGGAATGCACCAAAGGTGCCATTGCGCCATTACCAGACGCCAACAGAAGGTAGCCATAAACAACGGATACCCTTCATCATGAGATGCAATCTCAGCCATCAAAATTCTCCACAGAGCCGGCAGGCTCGTGGCAAGTTTCAGGCGACTAGCCAAGATAAGCCTAATAGCATCGCATGCTATTTTCCTGCGGCAAGCCTTTCGATTTTAACTTGCCACACGTAGCAAATTGCTACATGTTTTCCACGAAAACACTAGATACATAAAACATGTCAGAAACTGGGGGATACTCATCATGGTATTGGTATGGCGGTTTACAGCGTGCGGCGTGCAATACACCCGTTACAAGAAATTGTCATGAAGAAGGGAGGTTAGCAATGGAAAGAAGTAATGGTGTAAACGTTTCCTTCATCATGGAAGAATAAATTCTGACGTTACACGTTACTCCACTCTTCCACTACTCAATCGTTTTCACTTCCTACGAGACCAGGGTACGTTTTACTACAACTTGTATAAGTAGGTTTCACCTATTTCCACCAAACAACAAGTTTTGGTCGGAGAACAACGTAGTATCCAGAAATCACCTGGTAGCTTTCTATTCTGCTAGTCAGTTCTACTTTCTGATAAAAGTCATAAACAACCACACCTTCAGGATCAATGATTCTGGTCTCAACACTCTCTTCGCTTCCCTCCCTAAGACCAACCCTTCTCCTTCACATTGTGACCGAAGCAATCCTGGAATGGCCATTTCTTGGTTTAGGCCAGGATTGTACAGATTGATCTCTCGAATCAAAAGTACTCCCGTGTAGTACATTGTTTAGGGTTTAGACTCATTTATCATCCACACACACGAATTAACCAGAACCAGCAGAAACCTTTTTCACCGACAAACAACTACCAAACTACAACTATTGAAATATATTGGAACAGTCAACAGAAGAAGTTTTCTTTTCCAAGTTTTTTTTTTTTTGATATTAACACCCCACCAAATTCAAATTGTGACTTAGAAACGGTTGTAAGTTGGTAAAGATGTGGTTATTGTGGTCTAAATTCATTTATCTTTGTCCGCTATTATTCCAAAAATGGATGACCCAGCTTATTGTAAATGTAGACTTTCTAGTTTGCAAAATACACCATATATAATAATCTCCAAATTCTTGACCAATAGGATTAAGCCTCTACTTAAGAAACTTATTTCTCTTAGTCAGGTTGATCTGGTTTATAACGGGTATAATTCATGATAATTGTATAAAGAGGAGATAGGAAGTTCTTAGTTAGTTCCTATAGTAAAAAGTGAACCAACCAATACTCGCAGATTTCACTATTAATGAGAGGCTTGAAGCACCTATATGGGTATAATATATAACAATAACATAATCTCTCATATATTGTTTGTATTTGAAATTGAGTCTTACATTTCTTGCTAAGCAAGTTACGCTGGTTGTTTCTTCACGAATGAATTCACTTCTCCGTAATAATACTTTTTATAGTGGCCCTCGCTTCTAACTCCTGAGTCACTCCTGAAAAAGAGGGTGTCTAACAACTACACCCAATATTTCGTTTAGGCAATTTGTATGGACTAACTCCAATATAATTCTAAGAGAATCAACTAGACAGTTAGACTCAATCAAGGAAAATATATCCAAGAGTTATATCTCTGTTTCTCAATGTAGTCAGCAAATCAAACAGATAGAAGTTCGCGAGCCTGATTATTATGAGAAACAACTTGAACGGTACCAAAGACCAATGTTCAAGTGTTAATCAATTTCAATCGACAACCAAAGGTTGGATTTACCAATTGATTGAACTACGCACAACCTGTGATATTTCAATTATATAGAAAATATAATGCGGAAAAGAAACAACACAGACACTAGAAGTTTTGTTAACGAGGAAACTGCAAATGTAGAAAAACTCCAGGACCTAGTCCAGATTTGAACACCATATTGTATTAATCATCTAAGGATTCTATCCTACTACAAGTTAACTTCGGACTGGAATGTAGTTGAGCCTTAACCAATCTCACACTGATTAAGGTACAGTCGCGTTCCTTATGCCTCTGAATCCCAGCAAGACTCTACGCACTTGATTCCCTTACCTGATCTCACCCACAACTAAGAGTTTCTACGACCCAAAGTCGAAGACTTGATAAACAAATATGTCTCACACAGAAAAGTCTATTGAATAGATAAATTTGTTCCACATAAATACCTACGAGTTTTTGTTCCGTTTTTTGATAATCAAGGTGAACAGGAACCAATTGATACACCGGTCTTATATTCCGGAAGAACAGCCTAGTAATATCAATCACCTTACAATAACTTAACTATATGGTGGTAGAAAAAGTTATTGCGGAATCACAAAGAATGAGATGAAGAGCTTTGTGAGTACTTTTTATATCTTACCTATCAGAGATAAATCTCGAGAAAATCTTGGAGAAGATAGTACTGAATACGATAGGACAAAGTAAGATCAGAACACACAACTACAGAGAAAATAGTTGGGTCTGGCTTCAGAATCCCAATGAAGTTTTTAAGTCGTTAACCTGTAATGGTTTTACGAAAAACCTGGGTTAAAGAGAATCGAATCTAGTTGCAACTACTATCACACAGGAGGTGTGGGGATTAGGTTTTCCAGTTGCTAGAGTTCTCCCTTATATAGTCTTCAAATCAGGGTTTGATAACTTTGGAACAAAGAAATCAATATTCACCGTTAGATGAAACCTGATTTAAGATCCAAGCTAATATGTTTCAACCGTTAGACTGTCTTATCTTGTTACACACAAATGAAACATACCTTCATTTAGATATTGTAAAGGTACCTAAACGTATATATTGAGTTGGCTCAATAACAATTAACCGAAGTTAGCCATATGAACACTTTCTCTTAACCATGTTCATCTTAACACTTATAGATCAATTGATAATCAAATGAACCTAATTATGTTACTCATAGAGTTGTTCAATTGTTTATATTCTCGTAGAAGTATACAAGACACAATTAAAGCAAAATCTGATTGATTCAAAAGGATCATTAGCCACTATTTGCAAAGATTGCATTCCTTAACCTATAAATATATTTTTTCATGAGTATGAAATCATGCTTAACCAATTTAAGAACTTGAGCCACTTAAGTTTGCGAGCGGGTACGCGAACTTAAGTTCCGGACATTGGTCACAAGCCGACAGTTTGCAAACGGGTACACAAACTTTATCTTCGGACCGAACTCAGTTGAAACCATTTGCGAACGGGTACGCAAACTTGGTTCCGGACTTCAACAGTTAAATCAGTTTGCGAATGGGTATGCAAACTTAAGTACCATGACTTAATAGTTGAATAAGTTTGTGAAAGGAAATGCAAACTTCCGATCCTGAATTCCGAAAAAATAGTTCGTACACTTAATACACAAACCGTAATGCATCCAGACATGGGTGTTAGCTCTTAACTCCCATTTTAATAATTGAAACATTCTTAGAAGACGACAATAGCTGTCTCACACAAACTATTAGCTCAAGTGATCGAATGATCAATACGAAATATTCCGAGCCTACATCAAATGATTGTCTCACACAAATCATGTAAGATGTTACCAGGTGATTTTCACATGATCATCTTTTGACTTTCGTCAAGAATAATGATGGATGTAGTTAAAGCAAAAAGCTTTCCAACACATATTTCGAGAAAGATATAAGCGAGTTAAACTCAGATCGAAATATCAAATGTGTATAAATAAAGTTTATATAGCTATACGACTTTTGTCTCAATAGGAGATAGAATAGACTTTTGAGTGATTGATAAGTTCAAGTCTCCACATACCTTTTGTTGATGAAGTTTCACAAGCTCCCCTTAGTAGTTCTTCGTCTTCAATCGATGAACGTCGTGAAATCTAAAGCTCAAATACACATTCTATCCTAATCCGAGACATATCTATAAGTAGACTAGAAATCAAGCTTATAATTTTGACAACTAAACTTGACAAACAAGCTTGAGATATCAACGCTTGCGAGTTCGACCGAGAAGTGCTCTAACAACTCCAGTTTATTCCTTCTATAAAAACAGAGACTTTTGGAACTTATGTAAGATTTTTAAGGCGACCTTCACCGCAAGAACAAAGGCAATTCAAGAAGAGTTGCAAGCGATTTTTGAATCCAAACAAAGTCATTCTTCTGGAATCAAAAGAGCAAAAGTTCTTTCTGTTAGAGCACTGCTCGGTCAAACTCGCATGTGTTGCTATCTCAAGCATGTTTATCAATGTTAGTGATCAAAACTATGAGTCTTGATTTCTAGTCTATTATAGCTAAGTCTCGGACTAGGATAGTAAGTGTAGTTGAGCTCAAGGACTTCATGGAGATTCATCATACAAGTGGAAGAACTACTCAAGAAACCAGTGGAACTTCTCGACAAAAAGGAATGTGAAGACTTGAACTTATCTGTCACTCAAAAGTCTATCTATTCTATCTCCTACTTCTTGAGAAAAAATTCTTATGCTATATATAGACTTAGATTATACACATTTGGTATTTCTGGCCGAGTATACCTCGCTTATCTACATCTCGAAATATGTGTTGGTAAGCGTTTCGCTTCTATCATGTTTTTATTTACCTAGTGACGCAAGTCATGTATGTTTCGATCATCTTGAAAATTGCTTTGACGAGAAATAGTGTAACAACTATATAACGTCCTCTAAGGATCCATGCGAGAAAGTATGTCTTGTCTTGTCTTGTCTGTGAAACAAAATGCTCTGTTATGCAAAAAGGATCCTCTAGGTTGAAGAAAAACTCCCTTGTTCATCTTCAACACACCTTAGATTTAATTCTTAAATGTGTAACTGACATTCGTATGACTAAACCAATTGGTTTTCGTACTTATCCTGTGTATAGGAAAGTCAGTTCAGTGAGTTCCTCGAATGCTCAAGAGCAAAGAAGACATCCTCTAAAGGAATATAGTGTTTTGATCTCTGGGAATTATGGTGTCTTTAACAAAGGAAGTTCAGAAGAGAGGAGGAAAATTGATGAAATAATAAACAATTTGAAGGAAATTGAAGAGTATAAAGATTTCGTCAACAGGGTATCTTACCCCTCAAACCAAAACCCTTATGGTATGAATTCAAACGTTATCTCATACTTTGATGACAGTAAGTTTTATTATAACTTCTCGCATGAAAAGGGATCCCTCTCTAGGTTCAGGAGGAAAATGAGACTTGATCATAAACACAAAACTCTTGATGAGCGTATTGCTCATACTTGTGCTAATTAATCACAAG